>NC_071588.1:12280416-12581510 GCF_024509145.1 Vidua macroura | reverse complement strand
TCTAATTAATTTGTTTTATTTTTAGAGTTTTTAATTATTATTTTTACTTTATTTTGATGTATTCTTAATTTCATTTAAATAACTTTAATTAAAAACCTTTAAATTATTATTTAAATTATATTTTTTCTAATTTATTATTTTTAATTTATAAAAAAATTTAATTAATATTACTTTTTAAATTTATTCATTCTAATGAATTCATTTTAATGTTTAAGATTTTAAATATTATTTTTTCTTTTTGTTCTTTGTTGATGCATTTTTAAATATTTTACAACTATTTAGGAATTGTTTATTGCTATTTTAAAAATATTTTACAATTATTTGGGATTTTTTTTCCTGTTAATTTTTTTCATATTTTACAATTACTTTGGCAGTTTTTTATCATTTATTTTGATGTTATGCTCTGAGAAAATGATTCTGGCAAACTCCTCATGCCCCATCCTCCATCCCTTGCCTCAAAGCTTTCTTTCAACCCAAACCTTTCATTTCCCAAGCCTCTCCTTTTCCTCTGGAGCTTGAACTGGAACATTCCCATGGAAAGGCCGGAGCGAGGGGAGAGGATCCAATTACCAACCCAGGCAGGGAGGGGGAAATGAGATTTGGAAAATGAGGAGATTTGGGTTTGCCTGGATGGGGGCAATCAAAAGGCCTCAAAAGCTGGGATCAAGGACCAGATTCCACACGGATCATCCCTGGGGTGCTCCAAAGGTGCTGCTTTGCTCCTGGTGGTGATGGATAATTAGGAGTGGAGAGGAGCCTCTGTTAATTGCAGCCCCCTCGTTGTACAGATGGGGGTGAGGTGGGCATCAGCCTGGGCCAGGTGAGCGGTGTCACCATCCCAGCGGGGGTGTCCCACCCCAGTGCCACCATTTGGGGTGGCAGTGGGAGCTGGTGATGGTGTGGGACATGTGGGGACACCTCCACCCCTGGCAAATTCAGAGTGGTGAGACTCCACAGAGGCATCTCCAGAGCAGCTGTGGCTGCCCCTGGATCCCTGGCAGTGCCCAAGGCCAGGTTGGACACTGGGGTTTGGAGCAGCCTGGGACAGTGGGAGGTGTCCCTGCCCATGGCAGGGGTGGCACTGGGTGATCCTCTGGGAATCTCTGTGGTCTTCAGGCCACCCATCCCTCTGCTCTGGAGCCAGGCTGGGAGAGCTGGGGGTGCTCACCTGGAGAGGAGAAGGCTCCAGGGAGAGCTCAGAGCCCCTTGCAGGGCCTAAAGGGGCTCCAGGAGAGCTGGAGAGGGACTGGGGACAAGGGATGGAGGGACAGGACACAGGGAATGGCTTCCCAGTGCCAGAGGGCAGGGATGGGTGGGATATTGGGAAGGAATTGTTCCCTGGCAGGGTGGGCAGGCCCTGGCACAGGGTGCCCAGAGCAGCTGTGGCTGCCCCTGGATCTCTTGGAGTGCCCAAGGCCAGGTTGGACACTGGCGCTTGGAGCAGCCTGGGACAGTGGAAGGTGAGATGATCCTTAAGGTCCCTTCCCACACAAACCATTCCAAGATTCTGTAAGAAGAGAAGCTTCTTGCTGGGATGCAGTGCCAGCATGGAATAAATCATGGAATAGTTGGGTTGGAAGGAGCCTTTAGGATCATCTCATTCCATGGGCAAGGACACCTTCCACTCAACCAGGCTGCTCCCAGCCCCATCCAGCCCACCAACACTCCCAGGAATGGGATCTCTAGCACCTCCAGGGCTGAGCAGGGAATTCCCATCCTCTGCCCCACCGCATGGCCGTGTCTCTGTGCCCTCTCCAGGCGGGAGCCTCTCCAAGCAGGACTGGACCATCCAGTGGCCGAGCACGGAGCCGGGCAAGGAGAACAGCCCCGGCTGCCCCGCAGAGCCGGGACCCTGGGGCAGGACGCACCTGAGCCCCAAGGTCCAGCCCAAGTGCGGGCAGCACCACTGCCACGCCAGCTCGTCCCACGGCCCCATGTACACCCACGTGGACCGCCTGACCGTGGAGGGCCACCCGGGGCTGTGCCCACCCCTGGAGTCCGGCCACCGCTCCCTGCCACCGTCCCCCCCGGCAGCGCCACGCCGCGCACACCCCCCCGCGCACCCCCAACATCGTCACCACCATGACGCCGCCGGGGACCCCGCCCGTGCGCCGCAGGAACAAGCTGAAGCCCCCCGGGACGCCCCCGCCCTCGTCGCGGAAGCTGATCCACCTCATCCCGGGATTCACGGCGCTGCACCGGAGCAAATCCCACGAGTTCCAGCTGGGGCACCGCGTGGATGAGGCGCACACCCCCAAGTAAGTGGTGCCCCGGGTGCTGGTGCGTGTTGGGGGGGATAAACCTCATCGCAGTGCCCTGGAAAAAGCACATTTATCCCTAAATGTCGGTGTTTTGTCTGGAGGTTTTGCGCGGAAATTCCTTTTTTGCAGCTCCTTGCGGTGGGGATGTTGTGGGACGGTGCTCTGCTGCCCCGGAATCTCATTTTGGGGTGGATGGGGAGCGGGGATGTTGTGGGATGGCGTTCTGCTGCCCCGGGATCTCATTTTGGGGTGGACGGGGAGCACCCAGGGGCTCCAGGATTGCTGCCTGGCAATGCCGGAATGTGGGATGGGAGGGCTGGATTTTCCAGCTGCTGCACGGGAACGGCCGTGAGGACTGCGTGGGGGAGTGAGTGCACGCTGGAGAGAGATGGCAATAATCTTATGGATATGTGGATTTAGAAATCCTCGTGGAGAGGACAGTTTCTGTTCTGGAGACCCCCCGGGATCTTCCCCATCCCTGGCGGTGCTCGGAGCGCGCTCTCCAGGCTCTGCCACATCCCCGCGGCTCCTGCTCTGTGGCTCCGCTGCCGGCAGAGGCTGCTGCTGGGCAGGGAAAGGATTCTCTGGCATCACCACATTCCCTCCCCATCCCTTTCCATCCCTTTCGGCGGCCCCGCTCGGAAAACCTTTCTCCTGCCATGGCATGGGGTGGCAGAGGGGACTCGTGGCCACTTTGGGACATCACCTCCTCTCCCTGAGGGTGGTTCGGGATGGAGCTGGTCCAAAGCAGGATCCCAGGACAAACTGCTCTTTTCATTCCAAAAATTTAGGGTTCTTGAGCATAAAAAGGCCGTGCCAGAATCTTGGAAGAGTCCCCTGAGGGCTCTGGAGGGAGCATGGATGCCTTGGCACAGCACAGACCCTCTGGCCTATCCGTGGTGTTTGGGCAGCTCCAGCTGGGACATGGGAAGGGTTAAATCCACTGAGGTGCTCCCAGTGCCCAACCTGGAGCTCCCCTTGTTGGGGCAGAAGGAACCAGGGTGGGCTTGGGGGTGGCAGATGTGTCTGGTGGCCTCAGCATCGCGGTGTCACTTGTCCCCCGGGCTGTGGCAGCCATCATTGCACGAGGTGAGGGTGATCATCCACCCACCTTTTCCCCTGAGCTGGGAATTTTTGGTCCCCAAAGGCTTTTAGCTTTTGGGAACAAAGCCATTTCAGCTGGAAAATGCCTCCTGGAAGGCCACCCTCCCCCTCGTGCTTAGGCACTGGAGAAGTGTTTGCTTTGTTCTGTCCCTAGGAGCACCCCCGTGTCCCCAGGGAGCATCCCCGCATTCCTGGGGAGCAGCCTCTCCCTTCTCCTGCTTTTCTCAGCATTCCAGCCCCCAGTGCATGCTCTGCCTCAGCTGGAGAAGGTCTCACTGAGGGCAGAGCTTGCCCTGTTTGGTCCCTGGTTTGTCACTGGATATTCCCTGCTGATCCTGAGCTGAAATTGCCGGGCACCACCGGGAAGGGAGCGCTGGAGATGCTGGGAAAGCTGGATACAGTCAGGCAGGGATCAAAGGAATCCAGGTTTGGGCTGGAAGGGACCTTAAAACTCACATCATTCCAAGGGCAGGGACACCTTGCAGCACTCGTGGTCACCCTGACATGGAGCTGGACACCATTAAATCTTCTGGCCACTGATTCCCCAGTGTGGGGATGGGGTGCCCGGAATTCCCTGCAAAGGGAAGGAACAGGGAAGGGCGTGGAGATGGAAATGTCACACGGGGTGACACAAACACACAGTGGTGTCCCCTCTGCCTTCATCACTCTCCGCCTTCCTGGCACAGCTGTGGCTGTCCCTGCATCCCTGGAATGTCCCAGGTCAGGTTGGACAGGGCTTGGAGCAGCCTGGGACAGTGGAAGGTGTCCCTGCCCATGGCAGGGGTGGCACTGGATGAGCTTTGAGGTCCCTTCCCACCCAAACCATTCCATGATTCCTTTGCCTGACTGCAGCCAGTTCTCCCAGTGTCCCCAGTACTCTCTTCCCAGTGGTGCTGGGCAATTTCACCTCCTGATTAGGGAATTAATCAAGGAAAGAGCCAATATTGACAGGACCCCGTTGTGCTCCAGGGGCCGCTGTGCCAGGTTGGATCCGGATTCCTGCAAACCTCTTGGAGAAGCAGGGAACTTCATTTTCTCTAATGGCACTTAATGATTTTGCAGGAGACAACCACTAAATCCTGCCTGCTAATCCCATTAGTGGTTCGGGATTGTAATTAGTGCATTAAAGAGGCAGCTTCGTCTTTTTTCCCTCTTTTTTTCCAGCACAGCCCTGCTGGAGTGGAAGCTGTTTATTAGTCTGGATGAGGTGGAAAATGCCTGGCACAGATAAAAAGTGGATTAAAATTGAAATATTTTCAGGCTCTTCTCAGCTAATTGTTATTTTATAGCTGTGGCCATGGAATTTGAGGATGGGTTTTTTTTAATGCCACACTTTTACAGTGTCCCTGAAGTCTGAGTCCTCTGTGCTTCCTGCAGGAGGGAGCTCATCCCTGGAGGAGGATTTGGAACCTTCCCTGATCAACCCCTTCTGGGGTTTAGTTGTGCCCCTGGGCCCTTGGGTTGCTTTGGATTGAGGTTTTCTGCTCCCCATCTCCTGTTCCAGCATAGAAGGAGGGGCTGGACATGGAGAGCTGAGAGTTTGAGGACATTCCTGGGGATCCCAAGTGCTGGGTGGGTTCTCCTGGAGTGATTTGGGGTGGAGATTTACCCCTATCCTGCTTGATCTCTGCAAGGACCCTTCTGCGACCCTCCCAGGAGAGAGATTGGTGTCCTTCAGGTTGATTTATGGAATGATTTGGGTGGGAAGGGATATTAAGGACCATCTTGTCCCACCCCTGCCATGCCAGGGACACCTTCCACTGTCCCAGGCTGCTCCAAGTGTCCAGCCTGGCCTTGGGCACTGCCAGGGATCCAGTGGCAGCCACAGCTGCTCTGGGCACCCTGTGCCAGGGCCTGCCCACCCTCACAGGGAACAATTCTTCCCAATATCCCATCCATCCCTTGCCCTCTGGACACATTCCCTGTGTCCAGTCACATTCCAAAGTCCCTTTATCCCTCCCCAGCTCAGGATGGGGTGAAACGGGCTCTGGGGAGCCAGGGGTGACTTTGGCAGAAGGAGAAATCTCTCTCCCCATGAGCTGCGGGTTGGGATTGATGGAGTGGAGCCCTCAGGGTTCTCTGGGGCTGCTCCCCCCCGGATTTTTCCACCTTAGCACAGACAGAAAATAAAACACCACCATTTATTTGTGACAGCAGCAGCAGCGACCGGGTCCCCTCCCGAGCAAGGCCGCCGTGTACTGCTTGATTCCCGATGACAGCTCATAAACTCCTTTGTATGTTGTGTTTTGGATCTTATTCCCAGCGTTTAATCCATCATTTCTGTGTGCCAAGACCTTCTGAGGCAGGGGTTAAGTCTGATTTTTTTTTTTTTGGAGCTCCCAGCCTCAAATTTTCCTGCACGGAGTCTCCAGCTGTCGACCGTAACTCCGAGGTACGGAACATTACTCCTGAAAAGATCCCCTGACTTCCATAAATCCACAACCCATAAACATCTCAGCAATGGTCCTGAAACGGAAACAAAACATTGTGAGTGGCTGATAAAATAATGCCCATTTAATACCTCATGAATTCCACGGGCCATTGGAATCTCTCATGGATAGTTAATGATTATCCATCAGCCAGGAGCCAGGAAAGAAACAAACTCGGAACGGGAGGTCTCAAAAATCCATGAGTTGAGGAACAGAAATCCAGCTCGTTAAGGGTGTGTGTTAACCCTTGGAAGAGCTGTCTGAGGGATCTGCCCTGGGGTGGGTGGACTTTACCCTTAGACCCATCCTTTGGCCCATCTTCTGTCCTTTGACCTCTACCTAGGCCCACCCATCATCCTTGGACCCATCCTTAGACCTTATCTTTCATCTTTAGACTCCCCTTGAACCCATCCTTCATCCTTGGACCCCTCTTTAGACCTGGCCTTTGGCCCCTTCTTTGTCCTTTGGCCCATCCTTTATCCTTTGACCTCTACCTAGATCCACCCATCATCCTTGGACCCATCCTTAGACCCCTCCTTCATCTTTAGACCTGTCCTTGGACTCGTCCTGGGATCCCTCATTAGACACTTGAATCCTTTGGCCCGTGCTTAGACTTTTCCTTTGTACTTAGAATCATTCTTCATTTTTAGACCCATCCTTCATCTTTAGACCTGCCCTTGAACCCACCTTTCATCCTGGGACCCCTCGTTAGACCCGCCCTTTTAACCTTTTTAATTTTTTTCTAATTTTTTTCTAATTTTTTTTCTAATTTTTTATCCTTTGGCCCACTCTCCCTTCTTTGATCCATCCTTCATCCTTTGGCCTGTACTTGGACTTTTCCTTTGTACTTAGAACCATTCTTCATTTTTAGACCCATCCTTAGACCTAGCCTTCATCTTTAGACCTATTCTTGGACCCACCCTTCATCCTGGGACCTCACATTAGATCCATCCTTTGTCCTTTGGCCCATCCTTAGATCCTTCATCCATTCACCCATTTTTGGACCCCTCCTTCACCTTTAGGCCCGTCCTTGGACCTGTCCTTCATCCTTGGACCCCTCCTTAGACCCACCCTTTGATCCATCCTTCCTTCCTTGACCCACCCTTTGTCCTTTGACTCATCCTTAGACACATCCTTCATCCTTGGACTCCTCATCAGACCCACTCTTCATCTTTTAGCCCATCCTTCTTCCTCTGACCCCTCCTCACACCCATCCTTCTTCCTCTGACCCCTCCTCACACCCATCCTTCTTCTTCTGACCCATCCTCAGATCCATCCTTCTTCCTCTGACCCCTCCTCAGACCCATCCTTCTTCCTCTGACCCATCCTCAGACCCATCCTTCTTCCTCTGACCCCTCCTCAGACCCATCCTTCCTCCTCTGACCCCTCCTTACACCCATCCTTTGTCTTTCAGGCCTGTCCTTTGACCCATCCTTCATCTTTGGACCCCCCCCTTAGACCCATCCCCTGACCCACCCTTCATCCCTGCCCCTTGTGAAGGGGAGCTGAGCCCAAACCCTCCTCCACTTCCCAGCTGTGGCTGTCTGGCCAGATCCATGGACTCCGTGGCCCTCAAGGAACATCCTCTGGGAAGCAGCTGGAGAGGGCGGATGGGAGCACGACCCGACGGGGCTGAGCCCCAGAGACGTGCAGAGTTCCAGCGTGCAGCAGCTGCTGGACAGGACGGGACATTTTTGTGATGCACCTAGGTCAGGTTTGGGCTGGCATGAGGCTCCTCCAGCTCAAGGCAGCTGGATTTTGGCTAAATTTTCCATGAATTCTCCTTATCCTGTGTTGCTGCAGTGGCATTTTGGGTGTGGGTGTTTCCCTGGTGGAAAAACCTGTTGGTTCAAAGCTTTCTGAGGGTTCATTTCCTTCCCTTTTGCCCCATTGGTGCTGAGGTGGTTTTTTGGAGGGATTTTTCCAGACTGGGATGAGGATTTCCTGGCTGGGTGAAGTCAGATGTGAAGTTCAGATGTGAACTGGTGATAGAGCACATGCCCAGTTTCTTCTTTTCCTTTTTCCTTGAATTATTTCCAACTTTAACTTTAGACACCGGGGGTGTTTTTCTCCATCCCACACTACAAATTCCTGACAACGGGATATTTCCTGTGGCACTTGGCCAAGTCTACTGCCCAACTGGGGCCATCAAGGCAGAGAGGTGAAAAACTGAATCCCAGACCTCCAAAAACCTGGGAGCAGAGGGCACAGAGGTGAAAAACTGAATCCCAGACCTCCAAAAACCTGGGAGCAGAGGGCACAGAGGTGAAATACTGAATCCCAGACCTCCAAAAACATGGGAGCAGAAGTCTTCTCCACCATCCCCACCCCACCGAACAGCCCGTGCTTAGCCTGTGCCTCTGATTTAATCATTTAAGCTGGTCCTAAATAGGCTTGGATGGGTCATTAATTCTGCTGCTCTGCAACCTTGATAATAATGATGTTTCCCCTTGTAGCGATTCTCGTCCACCTGGTGGATCGATGATTTGATGTTCTGCATGGGCAGGATTCAGGAGAGCATCCAGGCAGCTCCTGTGACATTCCCCAGCTTTGGAAAGGCAGGTGGGCTCCTGGTGTTGGGGATGAGCAGGAGATTGATGTTTGCAGAGCAGGTGGATGCAGCAGGACGTTGCCAACGTGTGGGAATAATCCATATGGAGCATCTTCCCAAGGTGGGCACTGGCACCTGGCTTGTCCCAGCCCTGGGTGGCAGCAGGAGCAGGGCAGTGCCCATCCCCTGTGACTCACCTCAGATCTTGGGGTCACTTTTGGGTCCTCATGACAAGAAGGACCTGGAGGGGCTCCAGCGTGTCCAGGGAAGGGAACGGAGCTGGGAAGGGGCTGGAGCCCCAGGAGAGGCTGAGGCAGCTGGAAAGGGGCTCAGCCTGGAGAAAAGGAGGCTCAGGGGGGACCTTGTGGCTCTGCACAACTCCTGACAGGAGGGGACAGCCGGGGGGGTCGGGCTCTGCTCCCAGGGAACAGGGACAGGAGGAGAGGGAACGGCCTCAGGCTGGGCCAGGGCAGGCTCAGGGTGGATTTTGGGAAAATTCCTCCTGGAAAGGGTGGTCAGGCACTGGCACAGCTGCCCAGGGCAGTGGTGGATCCCCATCCCTGCAGGGATTTAACAGCTGTGTGGATGTGGCACCTGGGGACATGGGTGGACTCCATGATTTCAAAGATCTTTTCCAACCTAAAGGATCCCTCTTTTCAAACCTAAAGGATTCCATGATCTCCACGCTGTTATTTATCCTGAAAACAGAGCCCAACCTGGAACTTCAGCGAGGGGGAGAGCGTGGCAGTGCGGGAATTTGGAGAGCAAAACGAGCAGCATCTCTCCCTGTGCTTCCAAATCATCCCCCTGATTAATCTCACTGCCGCTGCTGGTGAGCCAGGGCTGTGGAGCTGTGCACAGCTCCTGGAATGTGTCCAGCTCCCTCAAAGGATGGTTTGCACACCGTGAGGTGACAGTGATGAGTGGCCCCCGTACCAACCTGGCTCCGTGCTGGAATTATCCCACTGCTCCGGGCTGTGGCGCTCCTTAGCAGAGTCATTAATGTTAATTACGGCCCTGCTATTCCATCCAGAGCGCTGGAGCTTTACCGTGCTCAGAGGAGAAACTTCTCACCGTGTCCTTTAATGAGGAGTTGAGGCTCCTTCCAAAGCCAGACGGGCGTGAGGATGAATTTAGATAAGGATTGACATCCTGGGAGAGGTGGCACCGCATTGCTGGTGCTCCTGCTGCCCAGCTGGGAGGGAGGGCACGGAGAGGGCAGGGGCTGTGGGCAGTGTCCGGGGTGGTGGCCAGGAGAGGGACTGACCACTGATGGTCTTGGCAGAGCCTAAGCTCTGCCCAGCTCTGTCTTCCAGCTGGACCTGTGCAGGAAAGTCAGGGAGCAGCTCCCCTCTTCACTTTGTGGTTCAAGAGGTTGGTGGGAGCTTCTCCTGACCCTCCTGCCACCCCAGCCCTGACCTGCCCTGACCAAGCCTGGCTGGGTTGGCCAAGTGCTCCAGGGGATTCCTTGGCAATAATGGGATGAAAACCAAAGGCAGGGAGTGCTCCTCAGAGTCCAGAGGAGCTCACAGAGCTGCTCCAAGGACTGGAGCCCCTCTGCTCTGGAGCCATGTTGGGAGAGGTGGGGGTGCTCACCTGGAGAGGAGAAGGCTCCAGGGAAAGCTCAGAGCCCCTTGCAGGGCCTAAAGGGGCTCCAGGAGAGCTGGAGAGGGACTGGGGACAAGGGGTGGAGGGGCAGGACACAGGGAATGGCTTCCCAATGCCAGAGGGCAGGGATGGATGGGATATAGGGAAGGAATTGTTCCCTGGCAGGGTGGGCAGGCCCTGGCACAGGGTGCCCAGAGAAGCTGTGGCTGCCCCTGGATCTCTTGGAGTGCCCAAGGCCAGGTTGGACATTGGGGCTTGGAGCAGCCTGGGATAATGGAAGGTGTCCCTGCCCATGGCAGGGGGTGGGATGAGATGGGATTTCAGGTCCCTTCCATCCCAAACCATTCCAGGATTGTCCAGTCTGGGGCGGATCTGCCCCACCTGGCTGAGGCTGTGTGCTCTGGGGATGGGGAAACCCCCTCAGGGTGCCCCTGGGGCTGAATCCCTGTGGAAGCTTCTCCATCTAAAGGAGACTCAGCCCCAGCAGCCCTGGCTGGCCCCAGCTCACCCTCACTGCCCTTGGGTGGCCCTCAAAGAAACGTAACGGTGGCAACCAAGAAAACAGAAGGGGCTTAATGAGAAACAGCTCCAGCTCCAGGATCCTGGCAATTACCTCTTCCAGCTCCTTCCTGCCCCTGTCTGCTCCCAGTGCTGTTCCTGCAGCCCCGAGGAGGAGACAGGCGGGGGGGAACCTGTTTGGCTCAAATTCCCTTCAAAGAATTTCCCAGCTTTATAATTTGCAGCTGTAATAAAAAAGTTCCACTTTGTGCTTGGAAAAGAGAATAATAGATCAGTCAGACTCGAGCCTGGAAATTCAGGCATCCAGGGAAGTGGGGACAGGCACTTGGATAAATATTTAACTGCTGAGGCTTTGATATGAAGGAGCTGCTTTTCCTCTGGCTGGGGGAGGGAGGGATTGTTACCTCTTTATGGGAATGAGGAGGATAAATGGGACATCTGGAGGATATTCTGTGTTTATTTCTTTATCTCAACCCCAGCTCGTTTGGGAGTGTGAACATTGTGTGGCGCTTGCTCAGGTTTGGGTGGAGAATGAAGGAATTTCAGCTTTTCAGGCAGGTTCAAAAAATCCACTGCCTTGAAAGCTGAAAATCCTTAAGAAGCTGGTGCCATCCTGAGTGCACCAGAGGGATTTGGGATGTGGGATGGCACTGGGCACGGAGCTGTGTGTTTATCCCGGTGCCAAAGGTGACCTGGTGCCTCCTTTCCTGGCTGAGACGGCTCCAGCTGGGCTGGTTTTGATCCCAACTCCCCAAGGCTGTTTGGGAATGCTCAGACTCCTTAGCCAGGGTGGGTTTTTTAATGGTTTATTTGGGAATCTTTGGAGAAAAAGATCAGATTTTGCCATCTGTGTGCCAATATGGGAACAGGAAGGGAGAAGTGGCAGAAGTTCTGGAGAGGGGCTTTGGTAAGGAGGGACAGGGCACAGAGAATGGCTTCCCACTGCCAGAGGGCAGGGATGGATGGGAAATTGGGAAGGAACTGTTCCCTGAAAGCACAGATTGAAGCTGTGGCTGCCCCTGGATCCCTGGGACAGTGTGAGGTGTCCCTGCCCATGGCAAGGTTGGGATAAAATGATCTTCAAGCTCCCTTCCCACCAAATCATTCTTGCCTGAAAGAATGCCAGAGTGAATCTGAGGCTTTTCTTCCTTTATTTTTGCCATTCCAAAGAATGCCAGAGTGAATCTGAGGCTTTTCTTCCTTTATTTTTGCCATTCCAAAGAATGCCAGAGTGAATCTGAGGCTTTTCTTCCTTTTTTTGCCATTCCAGTGGATGCTGCCGGTGTAGGAGGCAGGGGGGCAGCACTTCACCTGCTCCTTGCTCTGATTTAATCGGGAATATTGTGCAATTAAACCACTCCAAAAGCCATAAATCTTCAGTGCTGAATCCCGGCCGGGGCCACGCGCTCCCAGCCAGGCTGCAGCGATCTTTAATCCTTTGCAGTTGAAATACCAATGAGAGGATTTTTTTTTTTTTTTTTTTTTTTTTTGTTCCCACTCTATTTCCCTTCCTTTAAGAGCAATGCTTGTGTGGAAATTGGTGTGTGCTGGCAAGGAGCAAAGTGGTGAATAAAACATCACCTGGCTCCGGCGGCTGCAGGGACAGCTCCTGCCTTGTGGTTAAATTTTAAATTAAACCCGTTTTAATTCTTTTAAACGGCAATAAGAATGGAAGTGACAACAAATGCCTGCAGAGCTGGTTGCTACTTACTCAATTTCCGGGTTTTTTAAGAGTTGGGAATGGAGGATGAGTGCTGCCAGAGCTGAGGAATGGTTGGGGTGTCCCCTTTGGGATGCTTTTTGGGATCAGCCATATTCCGGGAGCATCACAGCCCTGTGAACATTGGATTTTTGCTCCCTGTAACACATGGATCCCACCGTGCCCATCCTCACATTCCAGCTTCTCCCAGCACATCCTGCTCTTCCAGCCACCAAAGCACCCCGGCACATCCCAGCAGGGCAAAACCTCGCCGGGCTCCTTTCTGTGGAAATCCTATAACGCCTTTCTGTGGAAATCCTATAACATCCACACCCTCCCCGCCCCGCGCGCCGCTGTCAATCCCTGCCCTCCCGCCGGCTCCTGAAAGCAGTGACGGGCCCTTTGTCCCGGTGTCTGCTCCTGTTTTTCAGCGCCTGTTGAAACCCTCTGTTTTTTTCCCCCAAAGCCGGTGATAAGCGTTTGACTGATCCCACCGAGCAGGCGGGGATGAGCCATTCAGGCAGGATTGACACCTAAAGGGATTTGCATTAAACACTTCAAACTCGCTCGGCTTTTTTATTTTATTTTATTCCCCATTTTTATTTTTTTTTATCTGTCATTATACATTTTGCAAATTCCTGCATGAAATTACGGCCCCAGTCGCTGGCATTCACCCATCTGAGAAGGAATCGCTCCCGGCACTGATTTTCCTGAGCATCCCGAGGCAGGAATTAGCCCCGACGAGCTCTGCCTTGCGGGCTTGGTTTGGGCTCTCCCAGCCGAGGGATGCACGGGATAAAGGAGGAAAATGAGGAATTCTGGGTCTGCAGAGGGTTAGCGGGTGTGAGAGGTGAAGGAGAGGGGGATGCTGGGGGTGCTCACGATGTGCCAAGGGCCGAGATGCGGGATTTTGGGAAAGGTTTGGGAAGCCAAGGGCTGCATGGAACAGGGGTTGATCCCAATGTGCTGCTGGGGACCTGCAGCGAGGGGTAGAATCCTGGGAATACCTGGCTTTGGAGCCTTCTGGAGCAGGGAAGAGGGTGGGACAACCGTGGAGAGTGGCAAAGGAAATAGTGGGAGATGTCCAGATTTCGGGATCTGCTCCAAATCTGGAAGGGAAGATACCCTTGGCCCGTGGTGGCATTTTCCTGCCATCCCTGGAGGGTGCTCTGGGTGTCTCCCAGATTTTGGGGGGCTCTAAGCCTCGAGATGGACCAGGTGTGGTTCTCTCTGTTCCCTCAAAATGCTTTGGAGCCAAAATAAAAAATATCTGCTCCGTAATCCTGCCTCTCTTTCCCGAAGCAGGGTTGACTTGGACCTTATCGCTATGGAAAATTGAAATTAGGTGGACGTTTTCCCTTGTGTTTTTTTTCCTTCTGTTTGGTTTGGGTTTTTTTGGGTTTTTTTTATTCCCCCTTTTTGCCTCTGCTGTCCTTGCGGAACTGGAAGCCTGGCACAGGGAAGAGGGTTCGCCCTGCCCAGCTGGGATGGGGAATTTAGGCTGGGAGGACCAGGATGCATTTCCAACATGTTTTTCCCCACTTTGGGTAAATGAGAGGAGGATGGAAATGTTTGCCTTGGACACTTCCAGGGATCCAGGGGCAGCCACAGCTTCTCTGTGCACCCTGTGCCAGGGCCTGCCCACCCTCCTGGGGAAGAATTCCTTCCTAAAATCCCATCTAAATCTCCCCTCTTTTAGTTTGAAAGCCTTTCCCTTTGTCCTATCACTATGGAACCATGGAGTGGTTCGGGCTGGGAAGGACCTTGGAGATGATCTCCTTCCAACCTGTGTAGGAGAATGGATGGATGGATGGATGGATGGATGGATGGATGGATGGATGGATGGGATGGATGGATGGATGATGGATGGATGGATGATGGGTGGATGGATGGATGGATGATGGATGGATGGATGATGGGTGGATGGATGATGGATGGGATGGATGATGGATGGATGGGATCGATGGATGGATGATGGATGGATGGATGATGGATGGATGGATGGATGGATGGATGGATGATGGATGGATGGATGGATGATGGATGGATGGATGGATGATGGATGGCTGATGGATGGATGGATGGAGGGATGGATGGATGGATGATGGATGGATGGATGATGGATGGATGGATGGATGGATGAATGGAGGGATGATGGATGGATGGATGGATGATGGATGGATGATGGATGGATGGATGGATGGATGGATGGATGGATGGATGGATGGATGGATGATGGATGGATGGATGGATGATGGATGGCTGATGGATGGATGGATGGAGGGATGGATGGATGGATGATGGATGGATGATGGATGGATGGAGGGATGGATGGATGGATGGATGGATGGATGGATGGATGGATGGATAATGGATGGATGGATGATGGATGGATGGATGGATGATGGATGGATGGATGGATGGATGGATGGATGGTGGATGGATGGATGATGGATGATGGATGATGGATGGATGGATGGAGGGATGGATGGATGGATGGATGGATGATGGATGGATGGATGATGGATGGATGGATGGATGGATGGATGACCCCTCATGGCAACAAGTACTTTATGAGGTGCCCATGACTGGCCTCATCTCCAGCCCTGCCCCAAGGATGGTTTTTGACCCTTTTTTGCCCAAGATGTCCCAAACAGGGCTTGGTTTGCTCCATGTCCCTCAGGCACTCCTTGTCCCCAAGCCAGGGGACAGCGTCCCCTGTCCCTGTGAGCACCCTGTGCCAGGGGGACAGCCTGCTCCTCTCCAGGGTTTGGTTCCTGCCCCTCTTCCCTCAGGGTAGGGATCAAAGCCATGGGGAGACAGGCAGCCAGCCCAGTCACCCAGTTGGATCCTGGTGTTTATTATTCTTTATTATTTTTTCTTCTCCTGAAGAAACAGAGAGAGGAAAAAAAAATATCTCTCTGTCCAAAATCACTCATCCTTCCTAATAATGAGAGCTGTCAGCAGCCCTGCTTGGCGAGGAAATGATGCTCGCAGTAAATATTTGGTCTGGAACTGATTTATGGGTGGAAAAAAACGAGATTAGTGCTTAATCACTGCCTTTCAGGAAGGGTTTTGGGCCAGGGTTGAGCTCAGGGGGAACTGGGGCCGTGCCAGGGGAGCAGCACTGGGATTTTTGGTTGACACCCCATGGTTGGGTTGGGATTGAACAGTAGCAGGTGAGGGCATGGACTGGATTTGGGGCCACCAGGCAAGATTAGATGGGATATTGGGAAGGAATTGTTCCGGGTGAGGGTGGGCAGGCCCTGGCACAGGGTGCCCAGAGAAGCTGTGGCTGCCCCTGGATCCCTGGAAGGGTTCCAGGCCAGGCTGGAGCAGCCTGGGACAGTGAAGGTGTCCCTGCTCATGTCCTTTAATGAGCCCTAATGTCCCTTCCCACCCAACCCATTCCATGACTCCATGACCATCAGCTCTGGGGCTGACCCCAAGGAGTTCCAAGCCCGGAGAGCCGCTCAGCTGGACCAGCCTGGAACCACCCACCCCATCCTGAGCCCAGCACACCCAAAGAGGTCCTTGCAGCCACCCTAAGCACAGCAGCAGCTTTCCTGTGTGAGGAAATAATTAACTTATTAGAGGATGGTTTAATTTTTTTCATTAAGAGGCCATTTCCTATCGCCTGGCAGGGCCAGATGCCCCTGGGCACCGCTGGGAGTGGTGGGACATGCTCAGCTCCAGAGCCTGCCCACCGTGCCAGGGAACAATTCCTTCCCAATATCCCATCCATCCCTGCCCTCTGGCAGTGGGAAGCCATTCCCTGTGTCCTGTCCCTCCATCCCTTGTCCCCAGTCCCTCTCCAGCTCTCCTGGAGCCCCTTTAGGCCCTGCAAGGGGCTCTGAGGTGTCCCTGGAGCCTTCTCCTCTCCAGGTGAGCACCCCCAGCTCTCCCAGCCTGGCTCCAGAGCAGAGGGGCTCCAGCCCTTGGAGCAGCTCCGTGGCCTCCTCTGGACTGGCTCCAGCAGCTCCAGTTCCCTCCTGTGCTGGGACACAGAGTTGGATGCAGTTCCCATTGGGATGCAGGGATTATGGACGGAACATTCCGGGGATCCTTGAGCTGTTGCTCTGCCAGGATGTTCTCAAGGGATCTCTGTCCCAAATGCTGCAGATCTCCAGCGGGCTGAGCTGCCTTTCCCAGAGCTGTCTGTCTGCTCCTGACTCCATGGCAGCCGGAGCGGGAGCGGATGAGCTGGAGCGGTTCCGCGGTGCCAGGATCCTGCAGCCCAGCCCATCTGAGCTGCCAGTGCCACTCTGCATCCCAAATCCTTCCGGTCTGGTGCAGCTTTGGGATCATCTGAGCCAGCAGGACAACACTGGGCCTTGTCCCAGTGTGGAAAAATGGGACCGGAGGGAGAAGCGGGCGACTCCTCCCCCCTGCTTTGCAGAATTTCATTTCTGAGGAATTTCTCCCAGTGCTTCGGGTTGTCCACACCACAGCCCTGTGCCTTGACAAGCTGATTCCTGGGAATTTCTTGGGGTCCCTCACATTCTCCACTGCAGCCCACCTTTGCTTGGGCCCTATATTTGATGTAGTGACATTAAATGTGACCATTTAGTGGATTTGACAAGGTCAAATCCCGTGGCTGACAGGCTTTTGGACTAAATGATTTTTTTTCCACCCAGGTTCTCAGGAGGAAAAGGTCTGGAATGTTCCTTAATGAAAATTGCCTTTGTTTGATGGCGGAAAGGGATTGGGAATTCTCATGGGGAAGTGGGACTAATTATCACATGGAACAACACCCCCATCCCACGGGTGCCACCAGCCCGTCCCCAACTCCTTTCCCTTCACTTTCCCCTCCTTTTTCCTCTTTTCCCTCCCAGAGTCAAGAAGAAGAACAAACCCCTGAACCTCAAGATCCACAACAGCGTGGGGAGCTGTGAGAACATCCCGGCCCAGCGCTCCCCTCTCCTCTCCGAGCGCTCCCTGCGCTCCTTCTTTGTGGGGTACCCGCCCTTCCTGCCCTCCACCCCGCCCGTCCACACTGAAGCCACCTTCTCAGCAAGTAAGTGCCCGTGGCCCCCTCGGATGCCTCTGCCAAGGGGTGGGAGATGCCAAGCAGAGGGTGGGAGTGGGCAGTTTTGGAGCCAATGGTTTGGAGGACGTTGGTTGAGCGTTGTGGAATGAGCCCAGCCCTTGTGGAGGTGCCTCATGTTGGTGTTTAGAGATCTGTGGGTGCTTCTGGGCAAAGATAGCCCCAAAAACTGGATTATTTCTGGTTTTTGGGAAAGCCACGAGGTTTCTGTGCTGTCTGGGTTGGTGGCACTGCCTGGATGTCACCTAAAAGTGACTTTTGTGAGGGCTGCTTTTTAAACCTTTGTGGTGTCACCTCCCCTGCTTGCTGGATGTGGAGCTGATGTGGAGTTTTGGGAAGCCAGTTCTGGTGCAGACCCCATGGAGCTGATCCCAGCAGCCAGCCCTGATCCCACCTGACAGGGCTTTGTCCTCTCCCAGGAGATGCTGGTGGTGGCACTCACTGGGTGGGTTTGGCTCCATGAGCTCACCCAGGTCTGGGAGGAACAGCCTGACCCTCATTTCCTGGTCCCATACCAGCGCTGGGATTAATTCCACAGGGATTGAAACTTTTCCAAGCCAGGCGTGGCTCTTGGCCCAAGAAGAACTTCCCTGGAAACACATGGCAGCTGCTGGGAGTGATTCCCAGCCAAGTTCCCTTTGCCTCTTGTTCCTAAAACATCCTCCAACTCCACACCCAGGCTGGGTTTCTATTCTCTCCCTTCCCTGGATTTTTCCCTTGTTTCCTTTCTGGAAGTGTCTTCCTGGCTTGTTTTGGGGTCTTCCACTCATTCCTCCTGCTCAAGAAGCAGGCTGGAGAAGGTTTCACAGACAAAGAAGGGTTAGCAGCCCCCTTCCCTTCCTTTCCCTTCCCTTCCCTTCCCTTCCCTTCCCTTCCCTTCCCTTCCCTTCCCTTCCCTTCCCTTCCCTTCCCTTCCCTTCCCTTCCCTTCCCTTCCCTTCCCTTCCCTTCCCTTCCCTTCCCTTCCCTTCCCTTCCCTTCCCTTCCCTTCCCTTCCCTTCCCTTCCCTTCCCTTCCCTTCCCTTCCCTTCCCTTCCCTTCCCTTCCCTTCCCTTCCCTTCCCTTCCCTTCCCTTCCCTTCCCTTCCCTTCCCCTGCAGTTTGGGATCACCGAGGGCTCATCCAGCCAGTCCTGCTGTCCTTTTCCTCCTGTCCCTTTGGCTTTGGGGACAGTGGCACCTGGCAGGAGCTCTGCAGGCAGACGATGCTGTTCCCAGAGACATCCAACACCCGACTCCGGGTTTGCCCGGAGCGAGGGTGATTTTTGCCTTGCTGTTTCCCACATGGAATTGTTGTGCTCAACTCGCAGCCCGGACCAACAGAGCAGGAACCACAGACCAAACCCCATTCCCAGCCAGCCCTGAGCGTCTCCTGGGATTAGTTTTGCTCACGCCTCAGTGTTGGATTGCATGCCATGGTGTGACATCCTGATGGAACGTGGCACCGCCGCAGTGGGATGCGATGGGAAGTGATGGGCTGGCAAGTGCCTAACGCTGCTGGAGAGGTGTCTCCTCTCATTTGCCTCCGACTTCCCTGGCTGCTGGGAATGTTTTCCGGGCTGGATGGGAGCTGGGTTTCCCCAGCTGGTTGATCCCTGCTGGAAGCTGTTTGGTCCTTGCAGGATCAACACCCGTGTGGGAGTTATGCCAAGCAGGGCAGACGTTTGTAGGGAGCAGAATCATGGAATGATTTGGGCTGGAAGGGAGCTTGAAGCTCATCCACTTCCATGGGCAGGGACACCTCCCACTAGAGCAGGTTGCTCCAAGCCCTCCCTGCATCCCAAGGATTCCCTGTCCCCATCCTTGTGGTGGCTCAACAGCCAAGCTCTCCACAGTATCCCATCCCAATGGGTTTCTCTAAAAATCCCTCTTCCCTTTTCCTCCTCTGTGGGAGCAGCATGGCAGCACCCAGGTGCTCTGGATTGCTGTGGAATTACTTCCCTAAGCACGGAAACACAAAAATTGTTGTTGTTGTTGTCAGCTGGAGATGGGTGAGGGGAGCCCAGCAAGGCCCCGTCCCTCCCTGGCTGTGTCTCCATGATTTCTTTTCCACAGCCTTGCTGCTCCTGGCAGGAGCACGTTCCCATCTGAGTCATCCCTGGCCCGGGTCAGGAGTGGGTTTGGATGCTTCTCTCTGATTTTTAACATCCCTTTGTCCTGATGGGAATGGATTTTTACAGAGGGCTGGAGGGAGCTGCAGAAGGAGCCTCTTCCTCTGGCAGCACAAATCTGGCTGGGGGAAATCACAGGATCATGGAATATCCTGAGCTGATCCCCAGGGATCACTGATCCAGCCCCTGGCCCTTCCCAGACCCCCAACAGCCCCACCCTGGGCATCCCTGGCAGCGCTGTCCAAAGGCTCCTGGAGCTCTGGCAGCCTCGGGGCCGTGCCCATTCCCTGGGGAGCCTGGGCAGTGCCAGCACCCTCTGGGGGAGGAACCTTTCCCTGATCTCCAGCCTGACCTGCCCTGGCCCAGCTCCAGCTGTTCCCTTTTGCTGTCACAGGGAGCAGAGACCCAAGCTGCCCCTCAGAAGGAAGTTGTAGAACAACTGGCTTAATGTGGTCTCCAGGGATGTCCCCTCCCTGCCCAGCCCCGTGTGGCACCTCCATCACATCCCCTGTGCTGCTCTGGCCGTGTCCCTGGGGGGATTCTCCTGAATCCTGATCCTGCAGTTTGTGGTGTTGAGCATGGGCGGGATCCCAACCAGGGATGGCCAAGTGACAAGTGCTGAGATGCCACCAGAGCTCCTTGAGCCCCCCCAGCTCCTGGAAGAGCCCCTGAAGGGCTGACCTCTGGTAGGTTTGGTGGACAGGGATCCAGGAAAAACGTCCAGTGGGTTGGGGCGGGAGTCCCGGAGCCCTAAATCCAGCTTTTCTTCTGGAAAGCACCAGGCTGGAGCCAAGGACGTGAGAGTCGTGTTGAAGGTGACACAGGGAAGTATCCAGTGCCATCCAGACCATGCCACCTCCCCCTGGTCACCCCATTGGCAGTGCTGGGGTGGCTTTGTGGGGGGACACTTCTCCCTAATGCTATCCCGGCCCCAACCACCTCCAGGATGGGACTTCCCAAAGGGAACCTCCTTTTTTGGGGACCACAAGTGGTTCTCTGCTCCCTGACCCTGCTCTGCACGAGCCATGGCAGGAGCACTCCCCAGCTGTGCTGGCAGCACAGCTGGCAGCTCCCTGCAGCCACATGTGGCCACAGCTGGCAGCGAGGCTTCGGAGGGTTTCCCACCCTGGCAGCAGTTGGAGGGCACAGCTTTGTCTGGATGAGTCTAACTGAGCCTGCAAGGCTGGGAACTGGGGGGGAAATCCCGATGTTGGACTTTAAGCCAGCTGAATGTGACATCTGAGCTGGGTAAATGGGATTGTCACGTTGGAAAGGGGAACTGCCCGGGTTAGAAGGGGACTCTTTCCTTACTGGAGAGATGCTCTGGGAACAGCTCCTGCTTCGGATGATCCCCTCTGCTCCAGCTCAGGTTTGGTTTCATCCTGCTCGATCCATCCTGGATCACAGGGTGTGATCACAAGGTTGGAAGGGACCTTAAAGGCCATCCCATTCCAAGCCCCCACATGGACAGGGACACTTCCCAAATTCCATGTGGAATATCTGCCACGTGCACTAATGGAGAGAGCAGGTGACTGCCTTTGTACCTTGGATCCTGCATGGATTTCTGTCCTGGGGAGGGAAAGCTGCTGGAGCAGCTGCTCTGGAATCTCTCCCATCCTATTTCAGCCCTAAAAGCAGCACGAGCAAGGCCTGGGATGTCTCATGAAGGGACTTTGCTGCAGAGCATCTCCCTGGGGTGCTTGGCTCCCAGCTGGGACCACGTGGGAAGTAAACCCAGGGTGGTGGGGAGACGCTGGGACAGTGTCCCTGGAACTGCCACAGGCTGAGACATTGGAACTCTGCCACTGCAGCTGGCACAGGGTGCCCAGAGCAGCTGTGGCTGCCCCTGGATCCCTGGCAGTGCCCAAGGCCAGGCTGGATGGGGCTTGGAGCAACCTGGGATAGTGGAAGGTGTCCCTGCCCATGGCAAGGGATGGGAATGGATCAGCTTTAAGATTCTTTCCCACCCAAACCATTCCATGGATATTATGATTTGTCTCTGGACTGGGATTTTTTGCCTGGTGGTTGGAGATATTCCTAATCCTGGATATCTTCTGCTGTTGAACTCTTTTGGGAAGAGGCTCCACCCTCTTGGGTGTCTCCTCTTAATCTCTCCATGGGATTCACCCACCTTGGGAGCATTTTGGTCACATTTGGGATGTTTGGGGTAAGTGCAAAGCCTCCTGGCCATTTCTTGGCTTTGCACTGACTCATCCTGGGATTCTTACCAAGTCCACTGCCATCGATTTTCTCTGTCCCATTCATAATGGGAGCGTGTTTGCTGTAGTAGGGTTGGATTATGGACTTTTCTGACCACTCTCTACAAATCCATTTTCTACATAGTAGCAGAAGGAGGGTTTGTTTATCAGGCTGTCTCTGTGATGGATAATGCTTTCCCAGCAGCTCCCTGCCATCCAGACAGGGGCCAGGAGATGAGGAAGGGACAATTGTGACAAAACAGTCCCCATGCCCGTGCTTCAGCACTGCTGCCACCCCTGCAAGATGCTCCAGGTGTCCTTGGCGAGGGTTTGGCGCTCTCCGAGGGCATCACCGCTCACCCCAAGGAGGGCGCAACCCCACAATAATGAAATAGGGAAGCTCCAGGTGCTTTTCTCCACGCAGGACACGGCCAGGCGCCCCAGCTGGGAGCCAGCCGGAATTCACCGCGGCGCTGCCGGGATGGCAGCGGGGGCAGCGAGGGCGTCACGGCCACGGCAGCGCCGCCGTCCCCGTCACCTCCGAGGCGCGCGGGTGCCACTCAGGAGCGGCGCTGGCTGTCACAGCTGCCTGTCACCGCCGGGGAGCGGGGTGGCAGGGCCCTTCTGCCATGTCGCCTGTCAGGGACACGCCGGAGGTGGCTGTCACCATTCCCCCGGCCGGTTTTCCCCTTCCCGGCTCTCCTGCTGGCACAGCTGATCCCATCAAGCGCGGCTGTTGATTTTGGGATGAGCTGTGCCGCGCGGAGCAGGAGCCTTGACCTTTGCTGGAGCGGCGAAGGAAAACACGGAGGTGTCGGAAGGAGGGTGGCATTCCCTGGCACCGCGGCTGGGCTGTCACGGGCAGTGCCACCACATCGGGAAGCGGGTTTTGGCTTTTGGGAACCCCTCGGGAGGCAGGGATGGGGTGGCTGACCGGGGGAAGTCTCCATGGGGCTGCCCAGTGCGAAATTCCACTTGTGCCCAATGAAATGCCAGCTCGGAGCGGGAGAGGGCGGCGGGGGAATTAGGTGAGGGGAATTATGGCCGGGAGAGTTCGGATTTTTGAGGCAGGCAGGAGGTTGCTGGTGATAAAGGTTTTAAATAATGACTGGCACGGGGGCAGCTCCGGGGCGCTGGAGCGGGCGGAGGGAGGGAACAGGGAGAGAGGGAGGCAAAGAGGGAGGATGGGGGAGAGGGAGGATGGGGGAGAGGCAGCCGCTGTCATGCCTCAAAGCGTGCGAGGACCAGCCGATCCCGCGGCCACTTCTCCATCACGGGGTCCCCACGACAAAGCCCGACCTTCCCACCCTGAAACAAGACGCGCTCATGGGGTTTTTCCCCTTTGTAATTAGCGCTAATGATGGCAATGTGGGGGGTGTCAATGAGAATATTCCTCCCGTGCTGGGGGGAGGCCGCTGTATCTCCCCCGGGGCACCCCCCCGAGTTAACACTGCGAGGAATCCGGGTAAAGGGGAGAATCCCCAATTAACTCCAGAGCCCCCAAGCCCTCGGGGCTGATCCCCGGTGCCTTTCCCTGCCCTCCTGCCCCGCTCCGCCGCTTTTCCCTCCTGCCAACAGCGGCTCTATTGTTAAACGCCGCGATCCTACGTGGCTCGCTGCCGCTAATGAAGGTAATTAGCTGTGAGTCACGTCGGGCTCATTTACGTTACGAGGTCAAAATCCCCGCTACACTTCAATACATTTTTGCAGCGAGCACATTTAGAAAGTAATTAAAAGGCTCAGCAGCCGCCGTTGCCTCCATCCCCTCTCCCCCTCGCCGGGCTGGCAGGATTTAATTGAGGCCAGCCGAAAGTTAGTGGGAATAAATTGTGGCTGATAACGTGGAGGTTGTAATTTAATTCCGGGAGAAGAGCTGCTCTGGCCCGGGTGTTTGGCTCTTCAGGGAGCTGCGTTGGAGGGGGGATGATGACAACTCACTTTTGTAACAGGATTTAGTGAGGAGGGAATGACGCTCAGGGAGGCATGAGGCTGGGCATGGAGGGGTCACTGTGAGATTTGTGGACCAAATTCCCACCCCGGGAGGTTGTGGATGTGGAGGGATACTGGGCCAGCAGCCCAGGGTGAGTTAGCACAAAGACTGGTGAGAAAATATCAAAAATATTGGTAATGTGGTGCTGGGGACATGAACTCCCCTCCTTGACCTTGAAGGGAGCTTTTATAAATTTTTTAATTTATAAATTTTATATATTAGGGAGAGTGACTTTTTACACGGGTGTGGATAAAACCAGGACACAGGGAATGGCTTCCCAGTGCCAGAGGGCAGGGATGGATGGGATATAGGGGAGGAATTGTTCCCTGTGAGGGTGGGCAGGCCCTGGCACAGGGTGCCCAGAGCAGCTGTGGCTGCCCCTGGATCCCTGGCAGTGCCCAAGGTCAGGCTGGACACTGGGGCTGGAGCAGCCTGGGACAGTGGGAGGTGTCCCTGCCCATGGGAATGAGGTGATTTTAATGTCCCTTCCCACCCAAACCATTCCATGACTGTGTGATTCTGACATCTCAATTGCTGCCTCTGCCTGAGGAATGACCAGAAGGAGAGAAGGATCCAGAGCTGCTGCTGGTCGGAGGTGCTGGAGCAGGATCAGCTGGGGCTGTTCCCAGGATTTCTAACCCGGGGAGAGGGATGTAAATGTAACCTTCAGCCGGCGAGTGCAATTAGAGCCCCGTGCCTGCTGCTATATTAAAATGGGATATTAAAGCAAACAGCGGCTCTCCCCGCTCCCTGGGCTAATATCCAGCGCTTGTTTAGCCAGGGATTTGCTGGCACTCTGAGCAAACAGCCGGGAGCCACCGCTGGTGCCCGGGAAACCTCTCAAATCCCTGAGTGAAAATCCAGCCTTTGGATCCCGGCATGGATCCGCTCCCGGGGCTGAGCATCCTGCGGGGCAGGACCTTTCCCGTGGCCGGGAGGAGCAGGAGGAGGAGGAGGAGCAGCTTTTCCACCCTTGCCGAGGCTGAAGGAGGATGTGGAATCCAAGCATGGCCATGCTCCTGATTACCATCCTGCTCCAGTGATGGTAATCACTGCAGCGCCAGTGAACTTCCCTCTTTTTCCTTATCCCTCTCCCTGCTTTTCCCTTGGAAGGAGAGCACCGGGACTGCTTTTAACCCGTGATGTCTTATTAAAAACTGATGATGAGGCTGTTCCAGCTTTATTTTCCCATTCTTGTTTGGACATCGTGATGTGATTCCAAACGTTTTGCAATCCCACCCTGCCTGCACACGGATGCACCCTCTTCTGTTTCCTCCCTGGTCCAAACTGGGTGAAGGGATTTCGGACTGGAGATCCCGATTCCCACAGACCCACAAATCCCAGAGCTCTCCTACTTTCCAGTCAGGGAGCTCAAAGAGGCATTCCAGGGGCAAATAGCAGGAAAATCCCATTTTTTGTGCACATCCTCTGCTCCCCTTCCCAAAAAAACCTGAACCCCAGCTCTGGGTGTTGTTACCAGTGCTGGTTTTCCCGGTCTCTCCCTGCAGATACGCTGTCAGTGCCTCGCTGGTCCCCGCAGATCCCTCGGCGGGATTTAGGAAACTCCATAAAACACAGGTAGGGCCCCCTCTGCTGCCGTGCCAGGCTGGGGGATGAGGGATGGGCATCTCCCTTCCCATCTCTGCTCCAGGACACGGAGATTGGGGACATTCCCTCTCTTTCCCGTGCTGGGCTGTGCTGTCCTCCAAGCGCATTTCAATTCCATTTCAGTTCAGATCTGGTTTAGATAAGGCTCGAGTTGCTATCAATAAATCTGTGTATTATCCGTGACCTTGCCAGCCTTCAGCAAATTCCCCATCTCCGCATTATAACCCTTCCATATCTCCCTGAAGAGGGAAAAGCACTGGGAAGAGTGCTGCTGTTTGATGGGAAGCTGCTTCCCAAGGGGCTGCAAACATCGGTCCCCAGGGCAGGCAGGGGTTTTGGGGGGTTCCTGGGGTGGGAATCATGGGGAGTTGGGATTGGATTCCCTTTGGAACAAGCTTCCAGAACCAAAGGAAGGTTCGGGGTTGTGTTTTGGCATCCCTAGAAAAATTCCTCAACACCTGCAGTGGAGTTTGAGGGCAGCAGAGAGAGGGTAAAGCAGGGCTCGGGAGATAAGGGAGGCTTCAGCTCTCCCTCTCTGTGTTTCTCTCCACAGGTTTTCCACCAAGTACTGGATGTCTCAGACCTGCACCGTCTGCGGGAAGGGAATGTTGTTCGGCTTAAAATGCAAAAACTGCAAGTATGGCGCCACGCCGGAGCTGTTTGTGTCACTCCTTAAAACTGGGAGGGGATAATTGGGGTTTTGCTGGGGGAGCCGAGCAGGGATTTGGGCATGGAGACACCACCCAGGCTCTCACCAGCTCATCCTCCCAGGAAGCTTCAATGAGCTGTGGAATTGGGTGAATAACACCCCAAAGCAGGGCTGGGATGGGATCAGGCTCCTCGGGGAGGATGTGCCCGCCAGACCTCGGCTCTGCTCGCTCCAGAGCTCTGAGTCAGATCCTGACAGTCCCCCTTCCCTAAGCCTGGCTCTCGATCCCCACGTTATGGAGATTCCCTGTGGAATTATCTGCAGAATGGGAGATGGATGTGCTGGACTAGGCAGGGATAACTCTGGACATCAGGTGGGTTTTGCCCACAGTTTTGGGCTGCAGCCTCTATTTCTGCCGAGTTTTGGGCACCTCTATGTCCTGGCAGGGTCCCCGAGGAGCCAAATCAGTTAATCCACGGTGCAAAGGAGAGGGGATAAAACGGGACAGGAGCGGAAAAACAGCGAGGCAGAGGCTGGAGCTGCTTCAGCTGCTCCAAATCCGCCACAGCCCAGCTTTGGACAGCCCCGTGCAGCCACCAGCACTTGGGCAAGCTGCTGCTGGAGCCGGGATTGCCTTTCCTAGGCCCGGGAGCTGGGAACGTGTGATTGTCTGCGGGTAACGGAGCGGCAACGATCGCTGCTGCCGCTGATTAAGCGCTGATGAGTTGGTAAATTGGGATTTAAACCTGCCGAGAAGCGCTCGGTTACTCCACAGCTGGTGGGGCTTTTCTGGAAGGGATGTGATCAAATACAGGGATTTTAAAGGGGCGATTCCCATTGTATCCATGCTCAAGGAACTGGAGGCTTTTCCTGCGAGCTCTCCATGCTGGAGGAGGGGTCCCTGACCAGCATCAGGGATGCTGTGGCTCTGGCTGTGCAAATCCCGCTCCCTGTAATCCTACAGAAAAGAACAAATCCATGTCCTGGCAGTCAAAAGTTGGGAGTGAACACAAAGGCATTTAGGTTTTTTCCAGCCTTGCCCCAGCGCTGCTTTCCCCAGAAAGCAGAGGGGAACCAACAGGTAAAACAAACAACCGGACCCCAAACCCCCAAGCCTCAAATACCAAATTAATTCCTGCCTTTCCCTCTAGGAACAGCTTTGTAATAAAAGCTAACATGGGCAGCTCCTGAATTTTCATTACCCAGCTCATTGACTTGAAGCTGCCGTTCTTTTTTTTTTTTTCCCCCATCATTTCCCCTTGTTTTGATAAATCCTTTCCTCCTTTTTCCCTTTTCCCCCATGGCTTTCTGCCGGCGTGGTAGAGCGTGAGCTGGGGATGCGTTTCCATCCTTAATTAAGGAGGAATGGGAAGGATTTGGGAGTCTGCCTATGCCTATATGCATGACCCGGGGGTGAAGCCCTCCAGACTCCTGCCCTGGCTCCGGGAAAAAAAAATGGGAAAAGTTCTGCAGAATATCCAGAGGCTGTAAATCCTCTCTGTATTTTGGCTAAATGTCCTTAAAAAAAAAACAGGAGAGGAGGGCACAAGGACAGGGACACATCAGGGACCAGGGCAGCCCCACTTCTTCCCCCTCTGCTGCTTCTGAATTTAATTAAGCATCCAGCAGCAGGATGGTGGGAACGGGGATTTCATGGAATCGTGGGATGGTTTGGGTTGGAAGGGACCTTAAACATCATCCTGTCCCACTTTCTAGTAAACCCTTCCCCTCAGTGCAGGACTCTGCTCCTTTTATTGCAGCCAGCTCTGTAGAAGTGACAATTTGGGACGTCCTCAAGCTTGGCTGGTCCAGAAAGGGTTAGTGGGGCAGAGCCCCCAGGTTTGGGAATTTCTGTGCTGCTCTAGTGGGATGGAAGCGTTTCCAAGGGTGTGCAGCCCCTGTGTCCTGCCAGTCAGCCCCTCCTGGTTCCCCAGGATGTGCATCCCATACTGTTCCTTATCCCTGAGCCTGCTGCCTGGGGATGATGGGAAGCAGGGAGCCTGGAGGGTTCCCTGCCGACCAAAGCCGTGCATCCAGTCACTTTCCCAAGGGGAAAAGCGGGAAAAAGCCCTGAGCTCCGTCACAGAATCCCAGAATGGGCTGCATGGGAAGGGACCTTAAAGCCCATCCCGCTCCACCCCAGCCGGGACAGGGACACCTTCCACCATCCCAGAGTGCTCCAAGCCCCGTCCAGCCTGGCCTTGGACACTTCCAGAGATCCAGGGGCAGGCACAGCTTCAACCATCCCGCCAGGGAATAATTCCTTCCCAATATCCCACCTATCCCTGCCCTCTGGCAGTGGGAAGAAGTTCCCCCTTATCCTGTCCCTCCATCCATCAATGTTCCCTCCTCACTCCTCTCTCTCTGTCCCCTGCCAGGCTCAAGTGCCACAACAAATGCACCAAAGAGGCCCCTCCGTGTCACCTGCTGATCATCCACCGCGGAGGTGAGGCCCCTCTGCTCCCCGCTCCGTGCCTCCGGGGATGTTGCCAGCGGGTAAAACTTTCGAAAGCCCCCCGGGCGATTCGGGAGCCGGACCCAGGCGGGGTCCCCGGCGGGACGGAGGCTCCCGAACCGCTTGGGCGCTCCGGGGAAATGTTACCCACCGTTTTTTCCGCTTGTAGGGAGACGAGCCGGTCGGGGCGAGGCAGATTTGCATTGCAAACCACTTCCACCCACCCTCCCCCTGCCTCCTTTTCTTTTCAGATTCCCCACCGCACGGGGTAAGTCCAACCAGGTTTTAGCCTTTTGCTTCTGTCGAGAGCTCAGGGCGGATGTGGGACCCCGAACCTCCCGGTGCATGCGGGGTCCCCGCGCCGGGGACGCGGCCGTGGCCCTGTGGATGCTCGTGGTGCTTTTGGAGCTGCCTTATCCCGCTCTCCTGCGGGAGAGCCCGGCCTAAAATCCACCCAGAGACAGGCAGAACCTCGCAGCAGGACGGCGGGGCGGCGCTTCCCACCTCTTTTCTTCCAGATTTTGGCTCCCTTGCTGGCCAGAGGACCGCGACTGCCTGAGGGAGACGCTTCCAATCGCTCTTGCCCTGAATTTTGAGCTCTTAAAGCTGTTCCTTTGTGCTAAACATCCCCCCCCAACCCGCTCCTTGGTTTAATCCCGGGGAAAACGATTGTGCTGGTGGCACCTCGGAGGGGGCAATTTTACAGCCTGCACCCCACCCCCACGCCCTCGCTTGCAGCAAATTTGGGTGGAAGCGGTTGAAGACCCCCCTGTCAGGCTCGGAGCTGCTGCAAACCCTGCCCGGGAGGCAGGGAAGGCAGTCGGGCTCCTGGGATGGGCAGGAGTTGGGATTTAGGGCTGTGATGTTGCAAGAGCCGGAGCTGCCCGCTGTGTGTTTCATGAGCAGCATGGCTTTGGGGTGGCCTCAGCATCACTGAAATACCTCCCCACCCCCCAGAAAAAATTCCCAAACCCAGCTCTTAATTCCCTTATCTTGGAGTCAAACTTTTCCTGAGCCTCCAACCTTCAGGCTGGCTTTTCCCCCAAAAAATCTCCCTGCTGAGAGTGTTCCGAGCTGGCTCCTTCCCTTCACCCCAAAAAGCTCCGGCAAGGAACAGGATTGTGCTGGCTGAGCCCCGGTTCACGGAGGGGCCGTGGCAGCTGCTGGATGCCCCAGATTGCCACCTCACACCCCGGGGGGGTTGGCTGTGGCCGGGGTTCGGAGGATCCCGAAGTTCAGCTGCCGTCCCAGGCTGGAAGTGCCGCGGGAATCGCTTTGGAGAGCGGTTTCAAGCACAGGGTGACCCCGAGCGCTCCTGCTGAGCTTTGATGTCCTTCCCTCTCTCTTCCCCTCCTCTCCATCCCCTTTTCCCTCTCTCCCTTGTTAATCCAGCAAGGTTAGTCCGGACGGAGTCGGTGCCCTGCGACATCAACAACCCCCTGAGGAAGCCCCCCCGGTATTCGGACCTGCACGTCAGCCAAACGCTCCCCAAAACCAACAAACTCAACAAGGTGAGGCCTGAGCCCCCCGTGCCCACACCCTGCCACAGGGACAGGACCCCCTGCACACAAATATCCGCAGCTTTGCAGAGAATTGTGGAATTCTTCAGGCTGGAAAGGATCGTTTAGGAAAATTGAGTTTGATTGTTCCCCCTGCCCTGCCAAGGCCACCACTGTCCCATGTCCCCAAGTGCCACATCCACACGGCCGCTAAATGACTCCACCACTGCCCTGTGCCAGTGCCTGACCACCCTCTCTTTCCATGCAGAAATGTTCCCAAAATCCACCCTGAGCCTGCCCTGGCCCAGCCTGAGGCCGTTCCCTCTCCTCCTGTCCCTGTTCCCTGGGAGCAGAGCCCGACCCCCCCGGCTGTCCCCTCCTGTCAGGAGTTGTGCAGAGCCACAAGGTCCCCCCTGAGCCTCCTTTTCTCCAGGCTGAGCCCCTTTCCAGCTGCCTCAGCCTCTCCTGGGGCTCCAGCCCCTTCCCAGCTCCATTCCCTTCCCTGGACGTGTATCCAATGAAGTTATTTCTTTTAAAAATAAAATGGGATCAGCACTTCCAGAACAGCCTGGGTCCTGCTGTCCCAGTCCTGCTCCATTGTGGCCTCTGAGTCTCCAGGTTCAAGCTGAATTTGGGGTGGTTTGAGGTCTCTGCTTGCAGTGGAGACTTCAATAAATAACAAATTTATCGTTGCAAATAAAACCAGCCTGGAATTGGATTGTCCCTGGCGAAGCTGCTCAAGCCAGACCTGCCAGAGCACCTGGCTCACTCCTGCTCTGCCTTGATACAATAAACCCATCACAGGGCTGGTTCTGATGGAATTTAAAGCCTGTTGGCCTCCAGTGGAAAATTCCTTGGAAGAAGGGCAGGGTGAGGGGTTGGCAGGCTGGAAGTGCTCAGAAAGAGGGATATCACTGACCTGATGGGGAAGGGATCAACAAAACCCTGAATTCCCAAAGCCTGGCTGAGCTCCTCCAGCCCTCAGCGTCTTCTGGCTCTGGGAAAAGTTTGGGTACCAAGATGCTCCTAGAGATGCTGATTTTAAACCTAAATCTTTTTAGGAATTTCTTGGTGTAAGGATCTGCTCTGGTTTTGTTGTTTTGGGGTGGTGCTTTTGTCCTGAACACTCCCATTCAGGTTGAAATTTCCCCTATAAATATTCTTACTTCAGCAGGGCCCCCTTCTTACTTTGGTATCTCTAAAAGCATTTATTTAAAGATATCATGAATAAAATCATGGAATGGCCTGAATTGGAAGAGACCTTAAATTCCTCTAATTCCAACCCCCCATGAAATCTTATTGTTTTGACCTTCACTGGTTGCTTAAAAAAGAATTTACCTGACCAAGATTATTGAGCATGGAATGATGAGCAATATGGGTTTCCTGGAAAGCCCAGCTCATTTAAAAATTAATTAATTAGGACAAAATTACCTGCTGGGGAAGGCTCGTGCAGATTTTTTAACCTTGGAGGGAAATTCTGTGGGGATGGGAATGCTCAGCACTGCTCACATCCTGTTCAGTGCCTCCAAGCTGGGCAGCAAGGGAGCAAATTCTGGCCTCGATTTTCCTTTTGGGATCCAAGACATCCAAGCAGGTTTTCCTGCCTGTTGGCTCTCGGTGGTCCCTTCCCACCCGTCCCAGTGTGCACCCAAAATCGATGGCCTTGACTGGGAAGAGTCAAGGAATGCTGAGGAATGTCTTGGGATGCATTGGCTGCTCCTTCCAGATCTCTCTGCTCCCTGCAAGGCCCTGGGGTTTGGCTCCAAGGAGCTCAGCAGGAACTTCCAGGACCTTGTTGTCCCCAAGGACCAAGCCCCGAGGTGGTGGCCCTAATTCTGCCTTTGGTGGTCATGGCTGTGCAGAGCCAGGAGATTTGTGGAACCCTCAGGTGGTGGTGAGGGTGGGAAAGGACCCAATTTATGGTGGGAAATGGCCTTGGGGAATACAAACAGTTTTGGAAAAAGCTCTGGGTGTTTTCTAGGACTTCTGGAAGAAACGGGTGGGATGGTGTAGCTGTCACTTGTCACCCAGGGAGGGTCCTTTGTCCCTCGGGGTGGCACCGACCAGCGCTGCTCTCACCGCCTCCTCTCTTTTCCCTCCTTCCCTGTGTCCCTCAGGACCACATTCCGGTGCCCTACCAGCCAGATTCCAGCAGCAACCCCTCGTCCACCACGTCGTCCACGCCGTCCTCGCCGGCCCCGCCGCTGCCCCCCAGCGCCACCCCCCCCGTCCCCGCTGCACCCGTCCCCGCAGTGCCCGCGCCAGCAGAAGCAGTTCAACCTGCCAGGTACTGCCACCCCCTCCCCGTGTCCCCACCTGCCCCCCGAGGGGGACTCGTGTCCTGGGGTGTCCTTGGGATGTGGGTCAGTTCCACCTGATTCCCTTCCTGGGTTTGCACCAGGGTGGGGAGAAGGTGGAAGTAGAAACGAGGAGAAAAGATGAGTTTAGGGTAATTTAGGTTGGGAGTCTCTGCTCAAACCTCCTGCTTGAAGAAGGGTCAGAGCCCAAGGATTGATCCAGTCTTGGAATCCTCCAAGGCTGGAACCAGCCCATCTACTGCTTTTGAGGTGACAAAGCCTTTCCAGGCATGGATTTTCCATTTTCCCATGGATTTCCAGGCATTTCTCCTTAAGTGCAAACAGAAACCAGGGGATGACCCCTCTATGAGGGCAAATTCAGGTGACCCTGACATGTTTTTGGGGTGATGGGTCCCCAAGAGGTTGGCAGTATGTGTGGGGTGACAGATGATTCTGGGAATGTCTGATGTGGCTTGTCCCATGGAATCTGGACCTGGGATCCATCTGCTCCAGGAGCTCCATCTTCAGGGATGGTGGGAGAGGCAGGGAGGTCGCGGTGGCTGCAGGACACAGAAGTTATGGAAGACGGCCCAAAAATCTCCTCCTGGGCTGAGGATGCATCAAAGCCTGTCCCAGCGTGTCTGCCTTCCTTTGGGATGTTCTGCTGCCCCAGGAAAGGTCCCTTCCAGGAGGGAATGGCTCAGCATCACTCCTGGAACTGTGTCCACCTGCTCCCAAAATAGAGCTGGTGAGGGGAAAGGAGATCTCTGGGATGCTCTCCTGGCTGTCCCGGTGTCCCTGCTTGGTCCATGACCTCCTTGCTGGACCAGCCAGAAGGTTGAGGTCCTGCACCCCCAAAATCCCAGGATTAATGAACTGGTGTGGTCGGAAGGAGGGTCAGGATGGCTTCTCCAGAGGAACCAGGCAGCATCTTCATGCTCCGTGGTGGCGCCTCCATCTTGAGCAGTCTTCAATGAGAAAGGGAGATGAGGAGGAAGTTGCCTGGCAGAATCCATCACTGCAACAACAAACGCTTCCAGAAGCTGGGAAAGCCCCCCAGCAATCAACACCCATCAGGTCCTTGCATGCCCAGAGAGGTGGCAGTCCTTGGGGTGCCTGGGATTCAGGCAGCATCCTGGAATGGCACAAGGAAGCCCTGAGCACTCCCAGGAATGGTGTGCCCCATCCAGAGGGTCAGGATTTGACCAGGAACAATCCTGAAGCCTCCAAGATCTGGGAGGACACGGCACGAATTCCGTGCTGGTGTGACACAGCCCAAGGAGTTCTTCCAGAGCCGAAGTGTCCCAGTGTCTCAGCATCCCAATCCTCCTGCTGGGCTGGTCTTGGACCCTGCCTGGCTCTGGGGGGACCCAGCCTTTGGTAACCCCATCATGGGTCACTTCTGGAGCAGACACCTCCCTGTGGGTTTTTTGGGACATTATTTCATGGATTTCACCCCCCTTTGGGGGACTTGGAATGCATTCCCAGCTGGCAGAGATAGAGCAGGGCAGGATCAGACCCTGGCATCTCTGGGGGGTGTTTGCTCCCTGTTTTGTTCCCGTCAGGAGCACAATGGGATCCAAAGCAGGACTTACCCTGCTTTTATCTTCCCAGCTGGGAAGTTTTCCATGGTTTATCCCATCAAGATGATCATCTCAGGGATTAGGATTTGAGTTGGAAATGGTGACACGGTGACCTTCTCCTGCTGGAATTACCTTCCAGGCTCCTTTGATGTTGGTTCAGGTCCTGCTGCAGGGCTGAGGTCTGACTTTGGGGGGAAGCTGAGCCATGGCCCTTGGGGTCTTGGAGATAAGAAGGTGACTTCTGAGCCGGTGCCAAGCTCTGGTGGCCTCAGCAGCTCTGAATTCTTCACACCCATGAGCGCCTGCCCATGGAATCGGATCAGTCCTTGGGCTGGAGATGGGAGCCGGTGGATGTTCCCAACACCCAGAGCCTCTCCCAGCTCTGGCTTTGGACAGTGGCTCCCGGGACTCCTTCCAGGAAGAACACGGCTCCAAAGCAAGGGAAGAAAGGGTGGAATGTGGCCCAAATGGGCAGCAGTTCCAAACCCATCACTTGGCATCTCCATGATGCCAAGAGGTTCCCAAATTCCACTTGAGGGCCACTGCTGGCAAATTGTGTGTCCAAACCCCACCAGTGACTTCATGGATGACATTGATGCTCTCCAAATGGTGCAGAAGAGAAGATGTGGGGGGGAAAATCAATTATAATCCAGCAAAGGTCTAAATGTTTTGGCCTGGGCATCCCATGTGCCATTTTGGATTATGGAATATTCCTTATGGGGATATGGAAGTGGGAGAGGTTGGGTCACACAGGAGGGGTTCGCACGACGGGGGTTGAGGTTTCCTGGTGAAGAACTGGGCACAGGTTGGAGCTGTTGCAGCTCCACAGGTCAGTGTTGAACCCTTGTTCCTCTTTTCCAGCCTCCCACTACTACAAGTACAAGCAGCAGTTCATTTTCCCAGGTAAGGCTCTCCAGAAGCTTTTCCTTGGGTGCTTGGGTTTCTCCTGGTGGGGATGGGTGCGTGGCCAGCTCTCCAAACCCCTGGATTTGTGCCGGGGAGGTTGTGCTGGGGTGGGATTTCTCCTCAAAGCCTCTTGATACTGCCAGGTTGGGTGGCCCTAAGTGACCCCCAGCCTTACTCAGGGTGTCACTAAATTGGACCTTTTTGGGGGGCTGAAGGGTGGGGTTTAATTCCCCTGGATGCCCCCAGAGGTCTCTGACTCCTCTCTCTTGTTCCCAGACGTGGTGCCTGAGACGCCGACCCGAGCCCCGCAGGTCGTCCTGCACCCCGTCACCTCCAACCCCATGTGAGTGACTCTCCCTTCCCATCCCCTTCCCTCTGCGCCCCAAATCCTCCAGGCCCCCATGGGTGCTCCCCTGGCTTTGGGGGCTCGGGTGGTCCTGGTGAGACCCCGGGGCTCTGGAAGGCTGAGAAGGAGGGCAGGGGGTTAATTTATAACCCACAGCTCTTCACTGCTAGGAAAAAAAAAAAAAAAAAAAAAAAAAAAAAGAGGATTTCAGTCCAAAAAAGCCCAAGCCCAATGGATTAATTAAATTATAATTAAATTAAAAGCAGAGAACCAGCATACCTTTACCGCTTCCAGTATTTTCAAGCCCAATAAACTTTAGGCTGAAAGTTGGGAAAAGCAGCAACTAATCAGTATTAGAGCCATCCCTCCCCGGCAGGTCGAGCCCAAATCCATCATTCCTTGATGTCCCGGAGCCTGTGCTGCTCCAGCAGCAGCATTCCCTGCTGTGTCCCTCCTGGTCCTTTCCCTAAAGGCCATTTTTGAAGGATTTCACAAGCCAGGGGTTTAAGGGATCAGGTCTGGCCCCATTTTGTGGCTGGCTCATCCACACTCTCCAAATTCCACTGGGGATCCAGTGGAGCAAGGGATGGAACCACTGTCCCTTGGGAATTCATGGAAAAATGGTGAAGCCAAAGCCTTTTTTCCATCCGCCCTGCCTAAATGAAGGTGTCAAGACACCTTTTGGAGGAAACAGCTTTCAATATCCAAAATCTGTGATTCTCTCTGGCTCCCCCTGCACGGAAAACATCCCATGGGAGCCATCCTGGGCTTGGCTGGGTTAAACATCTCTGGATCCTCGGGAGACAGGAATTTGTGGCTGGGATAGCAATGAGGAGCCAGCTGCTCCTGCAAACCACCCATCCATGGAGATGTTTTGCAGCCACTTGGGCTTCCCAAGCTGCCCAAAATACCAGGATTGACTCCTTTTGGGTAGGATTCTGGGATTTATAGTCTTTAGTGGCCGTGGAAGGGGATAGGACTTGCAGGATTGCCATGTCCGAGTGGCCTGGGCAGCGAAACTCCCCCAGAAAGGGATTTTGTTATTTATGTGATTAATAATAATAATTTATAATAGATTTATATGATGCTTGAAACCACCCGAGCTGTTCCAGCTGATCCCTTATTCAGAATTTCCCTAATTCCCCCTTAATTGTCAGGAGCAGCGAGACCCTAATCGTGGACCTGGGGGTGGGAGGTGCTGAGTGAACAGGGAAGGAAAAGAACTGGAAAACCAGTCAGATTTGGGTGCTTTACTGCAGGGAGAGGATCTCTGAACCCTCCACTTCTCCAAAATGATTGAAAAACTCCTTTTCTTTCCTTCTGCACTTCTGATTTGGCTGGTGTTGGTTGCGAAGAAATCTTAGAAATCCCTGAAAATGCCTCGAGTGTGGTCAGAGTCACTGGGGGGGTAAATCTGTCCCTTCTCCTCATTTAGTGACACCTTCTCCTCTCTGATCCCTTTATCCCCGGGGCAGGAAGAGGGACTGCTCCCCAGATCCCGGTGTTTTTCCATGGTGTTAATTCCATAATTCTTTTAACAGCCTGGAAGGAAACCCATTGCTTCAAATTGAAGTGGAGCCCACCTCGGAGGTGAGATGGCTCCTGTGCTTAATGGGCCTTGGCTTTAAGGATATCTTGGGGCACATTTCCTAGGAAATGGAGACGTTTCCCATCTGTGCAGTGGAATTGCTGATAATTGAATTAAAGTCCAGGCATCCGTGTCCCCACCCCATGGAGAGGGGCCCTCCTGGGCTTCGAGTTTGGAATTCAATGAGGTTTTTTAGGAGGCATTAAAAATGTGGTGAGAGGGAAGATGAGGATGGAGCTTTTACAGGGTGTTGTAAATCCTGTAGGAAGTCTAAATGGACCATCAAGGGGTCTGGGAATAACGGGAATTAACAGAGCACAGCTCAGCCAGGGGAGGATGAAACTTTTTAAAGACAAATTAGTTAAATCTCTTAAATTTAGCCCCAGGGTGGGGTTAAATGGCTCCACAGGGAAGGGGTGGAGTCCCCAGCTCTGGAGGGATTTAAAGCCCTGTGCATGTGGCACTTGGGGACATGGGCTTGTGGTGGCCTTGGCAGTGCTGGGGAAGGCTTGGAGTCTATCTCAAATGTCTTTCCCAACCTAAAGGATTCCATATTTCTATGAAAACCTGGCATTCTGCCAACTTTGTGTAGAACAAGGCTGCTCCGTTGGCGTTGGGAGGCACCTGCCTGGTTCCTCTGGGTCTGAGCGAGCAGGAGTTGGATCAGTGAGGTTTTCCCCACAGTTTCCTCCCTGTTTTACTGTTCCCCATGCCCTTTGCCCACTGCAGAATGAGGAAGGCGCCGAGGAGGTGCAGGAGTCCGAGGACGACTTCGAGGAGATGAACCTCTCGCTGCTCTCCGCGCGCAACTTCCCGCGCAAGGCCAGCCAGACCAGCATCTTCCTGCAGGAGTGGGACATCCCCTTCGAGCAGCTGGAGATCGGGGAGCTCATCGGGAAGGGCCGCTTCGGGCAGGTGTTCCACGGGCGCTGGCACGGGGAGGTGGCCATCCGCCTCATCGACATCGAGCGCGACAACGAGGACCAGCTCAAGGCCTTCAAGAGGGAGGTCATGGCCTACCGGCAGACCCGGCACGAGAACGTGGTGCTCTTCATGGGGGCCTGCATGAGCCCTCCCCACCTCGCCATCATCACCAGGTTGGAATTGTCTTTTTCTGTCCAAAAATTTGTTTTCCCTGTCCAAAAACCGCGTTTTTCCCCGTCTTTTTTTCCTGCAGTCCAACAGTGCCGTTGGGTTGAGTTTGCTCCCCTGAGGAAGGGAGCTCTCCATGTGCTGTGTCCATGTTCTCCACGTGCTGGGGATTCTGGTGTAGAGGACACAGCAAATCCAAAAGTCTGTCCAGGCAGGTCATTCTTCTGTAGGAGGGGAGCTCCAAACGGGAATGGTTTGTTTTATCCAGGGGCAGGAAACGTCATGGAATCATGGAATGCTTTGGCTTGGGTTGGGAGAGACCTTAAAGCCAATCCATGGCTTTAACATCTTCCACTATCCCAGGTTGTTCCAGCCTGGCCTTGGGCACTGCCAGGGATCCAGGGGCAGCCACGGCTGCTCTGGGTACCCTGTGCCAGGGCCTGCCCACCCTGCCAGGGAACAATTCCTTCCCAATATCCCATCCATCCCTGCCCTCTGGCACTGGGAAGCCATTCCCTGTGTCCTTTCCCTCCATCCCTTGTCCCCAGTCCCTCTCCAGCTCTCCTGGAGCCCCTTTAGTAACTGGAACACTGGGAGGCTCCTTGCAACTTTCAGGGGAGTGAGCTGGGATTTGGGGGCTTCCAGATCACCCAACATCTCCACAGCTTTCTTGGTTTCAAGGCATTCCCAAATACCTGTCCTCACTCACATTCCCACTGGGAATGCAGCACAGAGTCTCCCGGTGTAATCCATGCTTGGTTGGGCAAAAAATCCCACCTGGCCTGGAGGCAAAGAGGCTGTAACTGCTCCCAGAGCAGCTGTTGTCATGGGAAATACATTTATTCCAGGGAACTCCATTATTTCCTTCACCTCCAGACCATGCTTTCAGCCATGGGACTGGACATGGTTTCCTCCCACGCAGGTTATTTTCTCCCGGAGAAGTTTCTCCAAGGTGAGGTTGAATTTTCCTCCTGGCAGCATTTCAAAAAGCAATGGAATGGCACCAACAGCTTCCAACAGCTATCAGTGATGAAATATTGCATCATCTTTTCCTAATGTCCCTAATTTTCCCTTGGAAGTGGCACTCCCAGTCCCTGATCCCAGATGGGGTGGCTCTGCAGGTGCTCTGCTCCCTCTTTGTCCAAAACAAAAGGGTTTCACCCCAAATTTGTGTTACCTCATCCCTGCTCCGGTGGGTTCATGGATGGTGTCTGCCTTGGGAGTTTCATCCTCTGGGGTCAGGGTGGCTCCAAAGCGGGGCCGGCTCTCCCCAGCTGATGACTGGAAAAAAAAGATGCCTTTTATTCAGGACCAAAAATGAGCCATCTGGGGAAAATTCCGCAGCATTTCCATCTATTGGGTAGCTCGAGGCCAAAAGCTTTTGGGAAAGTGTGCAAACACATGTATTGATGGATGAGTCAGAGCCCCCATCCATGTGTCACACCGTGTTCCCAAAGGGAAAGGCGGCGTCTCCATCCCGCTCCGCCGTCCCTTTGCAGCCCCCATTTGCTCAGCCTTTCAGGGCTATTCAATAGCAGAACCTGGGAAATGTATTCCTTGATTGAAAAAAAAATAATTTTTATAATTTGAGCCATGGAATGTTTTCTCTTCCATTTTCTATTGCAATGGGTCTTTCTGTAAAAGCAGAAAGGTGCCATTTTTGACAGTTGGACAAAATCAGTCTGTGTGCTGCTGCATCCTCCTGAATTAATGTGAGGAACGTGGAGCTCTGCTCATCCTGTTCCTCTTCCAGCTGCACTTGGTCCTGTCTTTTAAGGTCAAAATGTAAATGTATTAAATTGCCCAAAATAAAACCCAAGCTCGCAACATTTCCAGGCATCATTTGTTTGTTCCTACAACCCGCTTTTATCTGCATCCTTTGAAAGCTGAACCAATATCAGCTTTAAACCAAAGGACAGTAGGGTTAGATGGGATTTGGGAAAGGAATTGTTCCCTGGGAGGGTGCCCAGAGCAGCTGTTCTGCCCCTGGATCCCTGGCAGTGCCCAAGGCTGGGTTGGACAGGGCTTGGAGCAGCCTGGGACAGTGGGAGGTGTCCCTTCCACCTGGAATGGGAAGAGCTTTAAGGCCCCTCCCAACCCAAACCATTCCATGATTCCATGAGAATTTTATAATTGCAACTGGAAACCTGTTTGAGTTCTCCTGCTGGGATTTCTGGGGTGCAGGAAAATCGATGGGGCTCAGCTCAGTCTCGGAGGATTTTTGGGAAGCTCAGGATGGTGTGAGTACATATCCCATAGCCTGGAGGTAACTTCCAAACACGATTTTCCTGCTTTGAAGCTTCCTGTTGGGCTCTGTTCTGCTGTTCTGTGGCAGCACAGGAATCAGGAATAGTTTGGGTTGGAAGGGAACTCAAAGCTCATCCCATCCCACCCTCTGTCATGAGTAGAGACATCTTTCACTATCCCAGGGTGCTCCAACCTCTCTCCAACATTCCTTGGACACTTCAGGGATCCAGGGGCAGCCACAGCTTCTCTGGGCACCCTGTGCCAGGGCCTGCCCACCCTCACTGTGGAAAACTTCTTGTGTCTGATCTAATCCCTGCATCCAAGGATGCTTCCTTGGCTTTGTGCTGGCACTCCTTGTCTGCTCTATCCTTGCCTGAACACTTTTGGGAAGTCTGGTGTGGGGAAAAGCCTTCTCACCCTGTGGAGATTTCCCTCCCATCCACGTTTCAGGATTTTCCTAAGGGATATGACAGCCCTGGGGGCTTTTCTGCCCGAGAGCTGCTGCTTGGGTGTTGTAGGGAATGAGGTGGGGAAGAGGACAGTGTGGGAATGTCCAGGATACTGGGAATGGTGTAGGATACTGGGAATGGTTCAGGAGGTGGCACTGGGGGATCATCACTCTTCCAACAGGACTTTCCCAAAGGGACCAAAGACTTCCTCGCGGGTTTATGGGAATAACTTTAAACCAGGCTTTGCTTGGAGTGGGGAAAAACCATTCCCAGCTGCCTGAGGAGGGGATTATGGCTATAAACCCAGGATATCAGGATTCCCTCACCCTCCCTGTGCCCATTCCCGGGGCAGGACTTTCTGTGTGTGTGGAAAAGGCCACTTTTCTCCTGGGAGCCCACAAGTGGCCACTCGAGGCCGTTTTTTCCACAAAATCCCAGCGAGTGCTTGTAGCTGTTGCAGAAATCTCCGTTTCCCTGCACGTCTGGGAGCAGCTGCGTGTCCCTGGGAAGGGGCTTCACCGCGTCGTGCCACCGGCGCTGCCGGAAGGGGGTTATTTATAGCCGGGTTTATTTTTACTTTTCCCCATCCCGACGTTTTCCTTCCTGATTGCCTGTGATATTCAGGGATCGTCTCATTAGCAGAAAGAAATTTCCCCATCCAAACAGCTCGGCCCACAGGGGAAAAAATGGAAGGGGAAACTGAGGCAGCAGCTGGCTGAGGGTGGGATAGTTGGGGTTAAAAGTCTGAGATTTTTCCCTACATTAATCATTTTTACGGATAAATGGGACCAGCACTGTTTAATACCTTCATCAATGATAAAAACAGTGGAATTGAGACTGGAAAAGAGAAGGCTCCAGGGAGAGCTCAGAGCCCCTTGCAGGGCCTAAAGGGGCTCCAGGAGAGCTGGAGAGGGACTGGGGACAAGGGATGGAGGGACAGGACACAGGGAATGGCTTCCCAGTGCCAGAGGGCAGGGATGGATGGGAGATTGGGAAGGTGAGGGTGGGGAGGGGCTGGGATAGAATTCCCAGAGCATCTATGGACACTGCCAGGGATGGAGTGTCCAAGGCCAGGCTGCACAGGGCTTGGAGCAGCCTGGGGCAGTGGAAGGTGTCCCTGCCCATGGCAGGGGTGGCACTGGATGAGCTTTAGGGTCCCTCCAACCCAAACCATTCCACAATTCCTGAGTTGTCTCAACGCGACAGAAAAGCAGAAATCCAGCATTTTTCAGCAGTGGGAGGTGGCAAGGAACGGTTCCATCAGAGCCGCTAATGGGTTTTCTCTTGGGTAATGAGCGCTGGGGACAATTAACATCCATCTTAATTAGTCTGGAGCAGGAGCGGGTGCGAGCCTTGGTGCTTTGAGCGCTGCTTAATGGATGGCGGGAAACGGCGGCGAAGTCCTCGGCTGGGCGGGAATGAAAGGGCTGGAAAAATTCCGTTTGTTGGAATAACGGGTTGGTTTTGCTGCTGGGGAGCACAACAAAGCCAGGCCTGGGTAAACTCAGCTCCTTGGGCTCCTGGTCGAGGCCCCCAGAGCAGGAGCAGAGGTAAAGCTTTAGTCCCACAGTCCCCCAAGGGGCCTTCCAAGGATAAAGTCCTTTCCTAATCCTGACAAAATGGCTCCAGCCACCCATGAAAGCAGAAACTCCCACGTTTTAGGATTCTGTGTGCTCCTCCTGAGGAAGAAAAGGGGGGATTTGAATGCTTATTGATGCTTCCCAAGGCTCCAGATGCTCCTTGAGCCTGTAATGGAAGCAGGGGATCAGCACACTGCATGCAGCTCCTGGTGGTCAGGAATGCTGTTTGGGACAAGGGAGCGAGGTTATCCAGTCTGGGAGAAGACGTGAGCTGGAGTTTGCCTGGGCTTTGAGCTCAAGCTGGCTTGTGAGGGGGATTTGGTGCAGCTTTTCCAAGATTCCTTGTGTTTTTAGTGAAAAGCCCCAACGTGGCTCTCGGAGCTTGTGCAAGGAGTCTGGGATTTGTTCCCTGGGCTGCTCCGGGCTGGGTTTTGACCCCTCTCTTGTCACGCCAGGGTGACTTCAACTTTCCAGGGTGCCACTGGTGATGCCACCAGGGCTGTGTGGCCATGATTTATGTCCCTGCTGGGAAGACCAAGGAGAACATTGAGGAACATTAGGAATTAACCTGACCTTGGCAGAATTGTGCAAAGAGAATTAATTTGTCGAAAGTGCCTTTGGAGCAGAGGAACTTGGAATGTTTCTGCTGGAGAGGGAACGTCTCCTAAACCCTTCCCTAGAGCTGCTGGTGGTGGGGTGGAGATAAACCCAGTCCCTGTCCTTACATGAGATATTGTAGATGAAATGAGAGTTTGCTCTTTTTTCTCTGTGGAAAACAGGTTTTAATGACAGGAACACATTCCCTGGCACTAATTAATAGGGAAGGTATGAGGGCGAGGGATGGGAAGAATATCCAAGGCACTTCAGCTGTTTATTCATGGATAACTTTAGTGCATGGACCAAACACTGGGGTTTACTTTGATTTTATAATAGATTTCCGTGCTGGATTTTGCCAGTGTTGAATGTTTGGCTCTGCTGCTGGGAGGAACAAGCCCTTCACAAGGGACGCTCTCCCATCCCTGGACCTTGCTCCCGCTGGGCACAGAAGAGCTCTGGACAAAGCTCGGCTTTAGCCTCTCCCAGTGCCAGATCTCCTGACATTTACAGGCATAGCCCAGCTGGGAAGGATTTGGGGCTTGTAAATCTTAATGCTCAGGAAGCTGGGGATATTTAACCTGATTTGAAGGATGGGAGGAAAGGGGAAGGGTAGAAGGCATGGCACTTAAGATGGAGCAGACTGGGGGTCTGGTTTTTCCCTGTGGATGCTCCCTGGTGCTTGCAGCTAGTGCCCTGTTCCCTCCAGGGCATCCAAATTGTCCTTTGAGCTTTAATGAGCCACAAATTGACAGAAAACAAGGTCAGGTGGGATGGAGCCCTGGGCAACCTGAGTGGCATCACTGCCCATGGCAAGGGCTGGAATCGAGAGGATCTTTAATTTCTCTTCCAACCCAAACCATTGCAGGATTCTATGAAATTGGATTTTCCTCCTCAATGGACTTAAAATGAATCCTCCCAGCCTTCCTTCCTGTGCTGGGAATTGAAGGAGAAGCTCTAATTCCTGTTCAGTAGGGGAAACTGAGGCACAGAGTTGCCACCTTGTTTTCCTCTATGCCAGGCTGGAGCCATGCACTGACAGGACACAGGGAATGGCTTCCCATGGACAGAGGGGAAGGGTTAGATGGGATTTTGGGAAGAGATTCTTCCCTGTGAGGCTTTGGTACAGGCTGCCCCATCCCAGGAAGGGTCCAAGGTCAGGTTGGATGGGGCTTGGAGCACCCTGGGATAGTGGAAGGTGTGGGATGAGATCATCTTTAAGGTCCCTTCCCACTCAAACCATTCCATGCTTCTCTGATCCTGGAGCATTTCCGAAGTGCCTTTCAGGTCCTGCCCTTCTCTCCCCGCTCCTGGGTGTATTTTGGGAAGTGAAGCCGTGGATTCCTGCCTCCCCTAACCCCATCCACGTTCAGACACCCACTTTGGGAGCCAGACCCTTCTCCTCTGCCTCTGTTGTTTTCCCATTTCCTACTTTTCCACCGCATTCCTTTCCCTGGCAGTTAATGGAGCTCGTAGATCATATAATAAATAGGGATCGACTTCATGCCAGGCGCTGGATCAGAATGGATTGACCCCTGGGAATACACTCCCTCCCAATCGATGCCAGGCCATCAGGCCGGATAAATCTTGATAACGGCTGACAACGGGAAAGTCAATATGTGAATTAATATATACATTAAACCTGGATATATCTTCCACCGGCAGGCAGCAGCCTGGGGAGAGGCCTGGAATACCCCGAGCCAAGAGGATGGTTGGGATGGGGAAAAGCAGCAGCTTGATCCTCCGTGTTTGATGTGGAAACATCGGGGCTGGCTGAGCTTTTCTTACCCACTGGAGCATCAAATCCCTGCCGGCGGCTGCTCCAGCGTGGAGGATGCTCCAGGGGGAAAAGTTTTCCTTTGTGTTTTAAGAGTGTTTCCAAATGCCAGGGAAGTATTTCTGTTTTGGCCCTGATTTCTCCGGGAAAGTGCTTAACACAGCGGGATTTGCTGTGCTGGAGAGGAAAGGATTTAAGGAAATGCCTTTGATTAAGTGCCCCGCTGAGAGATGCTCCCAAAAAGTCCTTCCGCTCGTGCCAGCTCTTCCCATCCCTGTTGAGTGACATCCCTGCATCATTCCTGATTTTTTCTGAGCATCCTCGGTGCCTGGGATCCTCTCTGGGACAAAGCAGGGCTGCCTGTGGGGGATCCATATGTTGGCACCCTGCCTAGCCAAAGAAACAGATCGTTTCTGTGACAGCGGCATTAACTTTTTATTAATAATTTTTACTATTCCAAAGTGGAGCCGGGTGCCAGGGAAGCAGCCGGCTCAATCCAAAGTTTCTTTCCTTTCTCCAAAAGGGTTTTAAAAAACATTTCTTTTCCTTCCTGAAGTTCAAAACAGCCAGAGGTGCAGGGTGCAGAGAATATATCAGAGACAATGAGGTCGGGGTGCCTCCACTCATCCCTGTGCACCCAACCCTCCCTTCTCGGAGCCGATTCCGAGCGCGTCCTTTCCAAAGGCAGCAAGTGGCACCTGGAGCATGGAGTTTTTTCGGATGACTTGTTTGCAAGCCTGGCTTTAGCTAAGCCCCAGGGGCTGCTTTGCATTCACCTGGCTCTGAGCTCTTCTCCCCGCAGCTGGAGAAGAACTCGTCTCCTCTATTTCCTCCAAATAAAAATGCATGGAGTTGGCTTTTTCCAAAGAACTTGTTTTTTTCCAAGGCGACGATGGAGTTGGAGCTACTTTTCAGGGAGGCAGATCCCCCTCCTCCTCCTTTTCCTCCTCCTCCTGCAGCCCTTGTGGTTTGGCTGTAGTTATCTCGCGTGCCAGCTGCCGGCAGGAAAATTTTGCTGCCTAAGTAATATCCATCAAAAGCCGGTGCTTCCATCGGCTGGAGATAGCGGGATGAGGGGAGCGTTGGCTCTCCAGGGCTTTTCTGTTTCCTCCTGCTGGTTTGGCTCTGCAGAGGCTCCTCCGTGAGGAGCAGGAGGGTCTCTCCCATCTCTGGGCTGGGGATGATGGCAGGAATTGAATTCCCTGGCTTCCCGTTGGGGTTGCTTTGGGTTCGGTTGGAATGGGGTTGGATGGGATGAGTATTTCCAGCCTGGGGTCTGCTGGATGCTGGTGCTTAGGTCACGCCTTTTCTGGCACTGAGTTTTGGCTGCTGCTTCCGTAGAAGCACAGAATTGTTTAGGTTGGAAAAGATCCTTAAGATCATCAATTCCAACCATTCCCCCAGCACTGCCAAGGCCACCACTGATCCGCGTCCCCGGGTGCCACAAGAGCTGTTAAATCCTCCAGAGATGGGGACTCCAGGGATGTGCCAGGGCTTGACAGTCTTTTCAGTGAAGAAATTTTCCCTCATATCCTAATTTTTCCTCTCTGGTCATGGTCGTGGAGTTTGGATGTAGAGGGCTGAGGAATTTCAGGCTGGATGCTGCCACTGCTCGCCCTGGCATTGGCAGGGAATCAAGGGGGTGAAATTCCTTATCCATTTAGAGGAAAACAAAACCTCGGGATAAAAATGAACCCAAAGCTTTCCCTTTGCTGCTCTTATAGCGTTGTTCAATTTTCCTTTGTGTGAAGCACCTCAGGAGCTGTTGAGTTCCAAAAGCACTGCTGCCAGACACTGGGAAAAGAGAAAAACAAGCCAATATATGGGAGCAGCTGGAAAACTTCCTAAATAAGTCAGGAATGTGCTGGAATGTGCAGAGCTCCTTCTTTCCCTCTCTGGTCCTGCTCAAATGAAATCAAATAAGTCCTGGCTCAGTGGTTCCTGTTGCTGTTTCTTTCTTAACATTCCCCAAAGGGTCCTTTTTCCGTGAAAACCTCAAAGTGGGTAAACTGCTGGGGCATGTGGGAGCATCCAAGCATTCTTTGCTGTGTCTTTCTTCCAGCACAGATGTAACCTGGGAGCAGAGGTATTTTTATATTAAAGCATTTTTTATTAATTCCCCACCTCGCTCTCTTCTCCAGTGTCTCCCCTGGGTCTGTAGTGCTGGCTGTCTCCATGGTATCCAAGCTGCTTCCCTATAAATCCATATCCCAGCAAGGAATGAACTTCCCGGGGTCTGGCATTTCTCACCTCTTTAACTGAATGGGCGTTTATGCGGATGGGAAGAGGGAAGGGAAGCACAAAGCTCCTGGAATGATGGAATGTGCCCCACAACTGCCAGGCCCTTGGCTCGGCATGATCCCTGCTGCTGAGCAGGAGCCAGGGTGGAGTCTCCATCAAGGCAGAGGTGTTGGCCATCAGTGTAGCGTTATGGCCACCAGTACAGAGGTGGTGGCCCTCAATGTAGAGGTGATGACCATTAGTGCAGAGACAAGGACCACCAGTGTAGCGGTGTTGGCCATCAGTGCAGAGGTGATGACCACTGATGTAGAGCTGATGGCCATGAATGTAGAGGTGATGGTCACCAGGATAGAGGTGGTGGCCACCAATGTAGACGTGTTGGCCACCAGTGTAGAGACAATGACTATCAGTATAGAGGTGGTGGCCATCAATGTAAAAGTGATGGCCATCAGTGTAGAGGTGATTGCCACCAGTATAGAGGTGGTGGCCACCAGTGTAGGAGTAATGGCCGTCAATGTAGAGACAATGACCACCAATGCAGAGGTGTTGGCCACCACTGCGGAGCTGACGACCACCAGTATTGCAGAGAGGGGTAAAAAACCCCAAGGGATGGAAAACGGATGCGGCTGTTTTCCCATGGAACAGCAAAAACACCCAGAGGCAGCGCTCCAGCTCTTCCTCCCTCATCCCAAATTGTTCCTCTGCGAGCCGCCTTGGCTTTGCTCCCGCTGCTGATGTCTCCAGCCCACGTTGGGAATGCAGAGTGTTTATAAAGCAATTTGGGATTTGGCTTGCTTGGCTGAACACTTCAAAAACTCATTTTGAATTGAGAGTGGCATCTGCAGCAGGATGGGGCTGGGCCTGTCCTAATGCTGGGAAAGGCACTGGGATGTGGATGTGCCATGGGATGAGGTGCACTCCTGAGGACTCCCAGAAGGATCTCTGCATCTCTGTCCCAGCCACCCCCCAGCTCTGGATGGTGTTTGGTCACCTTGTGGCACCGGGGCACGTGTCATCAACTCGCTCTGCCGCCAGCTGGGACGGAGAAGTTTGGGAGAAGAAGACAAGAATTCCTTATGAATTTTCACTTCAACGCTGAATAACCCAAGATCCATCTGAAGATGCAAATTACCTGCCTTGTTTTTGGCGTCGAGTGTAGGCATTTTGTGGCCTTGTCATCCACAGCCGTGTCCCTCAAAGCCAGGCTCAGCGGGGACCTCTCCAAGTGGAAAGGCAGAAGACTCCGAGCGTGCCCTGGGCGCTGCTCTTTGTCCTGCCCGAATGGGGAGCGATTGAGGAACGAGGAGAAGCGGAATTGTGGAGCTGTGCCATGAAAAGGTTCTGCAGGTGGTGGCTGAATGGGCTCAGGTGCTGCACAAAAGGTATCAGCCGGGCTTTATCTCCGCGTTGGCAGCTCCTTTTCCAGCAAGAAAAGTCGGATGTGCCGGTGCGGCGGGTGCTCGGTGAATTCATTCCGAGCCGTCATTCATCAAGGGGAGGGGAGAAGCACCTGGGCTGCTTTGATGGCTCTGCCAGGGTCTGAAGAGCAGAGGTGACAGGGACATGTCCTGGTGCCACCACCCCAGGTCTGACTGTGCTCCTGCAGCGGCTCCATCCGCTGGGAAGGATGTGGAAATCCTGTAAATGAAGTGGAAAGATGGGAATCTCACCAGCAAAGGGATGCAAGCTCCATTCTTGGGATTATCTCAGCAGTTCAGATAGGCAGAAATGTGAGGATTTTCCTCTAAACAACCCTTTCCCAGGAAAACAGCTGATCTTAACTCGCTGCAGGGCTGGAATCCAGCCCCGTTCCAGCACTAATCCACTCACTGCATTTCCAGTGTCAATTTGTGACCAATTGAGATCACAGGCAACTGGCTGTAAAAAGGTTTTCTCTGGGAGAAAACATGTTTTCCAGGGGTTGGGAAGGGCTGGGGGAACTCCTGTGTGTGCAGGCAGGTCATGGAGGTGGCAAAAGGCTGTTGTGTGGCAGAGCTTACAGCTTGGTGGGTTTATGTAGCAAATTAGTGTAGAAAAACACCGGTGGTGGAAGGACAATTCATGTCCGTCGTTGTTCTGCACACTTTGATTCATTCCAGTTACAGAAGCCCGAGGATTTTATCACTGATTTCCATGTGCTCGGATCCTCATCTCCAGCAAATTCTTATTTGACTGCAGTCCAAGTGTTGCAGGAGACGGGAAGGTGGTTCAGAGGGGGCGCAGCTGCCTCGGGGCTAAATCCAGCTGGGATGCTCAGGGAGGTGCTGGGACACCTGAGCAAGGAAAGCCATCCCTGAGCAGGCAGCACTAGCTGCCCTAAATCCCCACTGCAGCTCACTTGTGTCCAGCAGGACAATTCCTAATGCTCCTAGGGAGGAAATATTTGGAAGGGTGCTGTTGTCTTTCCAAAGCCTGTGGGATGTGGGGATTGATCCCATTCCTGTTTCGCTGCTTGTCCTGAAAATTCTTCTCTCTGCTCACGGAGTGATGTGGAGCTTCTGCCTTAGGACCAGGAGGATCCTTTGAATCTGTGAGCTTCTGGAGTTTGGGGTTCTTCTGGCTTTCATGGACTCATGGAATGGTTTGGGTGGGAAGGGACCTTAGAGCTCATCCCATTCCACCCTCTGCCATGGGCAGGGACACTTTCATTGTCCCAGGCTGCTCCAAGCCCCATCCAAGGTGTCCCTGCCCATGGCAGAGAGCTGGAATGATCTGGTCCTTGAAGTCCCTTCCAACCCAAACCACTCTGTGATCCTCTTTTATGATTCTGTGATTATTTTCACCCAAAAAGGACAAAACCTCTCCCAGGGGATGAATCCAAACCAGCACCTGCTGGAATTCCCAGGGCAGGAGGAACTGGGAGAGGGGAAAACAGTGCAGCTGAGCCGGGGGAGAGCAGCAGAATGAAACCCCGGAAATTTTAATTTGTTAACCAGAACAGGATCAAATCAACATGTGCAGTCACCAAACCTCTTTAACAAGCTGTGTGTTGGGTGTTTTATTTCCCAGGCTCAGGTATCCAGTCTCATCTTTCCAAAGTTGCCTGGAATGAGCGTGGGCGGATAGTGAAAAGCAAAAAAAAAAAAAAAAGCTCTTTTTGTGGGCGGGAGTCGAGGCAGCAGCCACCCACGTCCTCCATTATGATATTCAAATGTCAATATATTTTTAATTGGTTTATATCCATCCCCCCCCCCCCCCCAATCCAGCTGCCTTTGGTAATTAAAGCTCTGTAAATAGATTTTACTGGAATTGGTACGAGAAGGAAAATTGGAGGACATTGTACAGTGCTTGGGGTTGGGTTGGGGGATTTTTTCCCTCCCTGTCTTTCCTCTTTTGACTCATTTTACATCTGTGAGCTTTGTATCACGAGGGAGGAGGGAGCCACGGCCAGTTCTGCACAAAAACTCGGAGGCGGGAGGACCAGGTGGTTTGCTCCGGGCTGGGACACAGGGAAAAGCCAGGGGCCAGCCCAGACTGTCCCTTGTGGCACCACGGAGGTGCCACCAGGACACACCAGGAGCATTGAGAGTTCCTTCCCAGTGCCAAACTGGGAGAGCCCCCAGTTCCCTGCGGAATCTTCAACCTGCCTCGAGCCAGGAGGCCAAAATCTGGCCAAAATCCTGTGATTATTTACAGTTCCCTGCTTTATAAATTGGTGCTGTTTCTCCAGGAGGGTTTGTAACTTCTCTTTCCCTTTTCCTGTCCTTCCAGCCTGTGTAAAGGACGGACTCTCTACTCCGTGGTGAGGGACGCCAAAATTGTCCTGGATGTCAACAAGACGAGGCAGATAGCACAAGAAATTGTGAAGGTATGGTCTGGTGGGGTCTGGATCCAGCAAAAAACCCGGCCAAGAGCCCAGTCCAGTCATTCTGGGGAGCAGGAGAGGAGCAGCCAAGGATTCTGAGCAGGATAGCTCTGCTTGGCTTTAAAATCCAAGGATTCTGGGCAGGACAGAACTCCTTAGTTTTAAAATCCAGGTGTCTTTGACCTGTCTCATGTGGCTGAATTGGGGTGGCACCAAAGCTTCCGTGGGGTTCCCATGCTTGGGGCTCATCCTGGCCCCTGCTCTTCTTCCCTGCTGGAATTTCAGGTGTTTAAATCCAGCATTGCTGCTGTGGGGGAGTTCTTGGTGGGATATTCCTCTCCTCTTGGAAAAAAATATGTGATAATCATGGAATACAAGAATGCTTTGTGTTGGAAGGGAGCTTAAAACTCATTCCATTCCTCCCCTTACCATGGGCAGGGACATCATCCACTACCCCAGGTTGCTCCAAGCCCCGTCCAACCTGGCCTTGGGCACTTCCAGCATTCCCAGTATTCCCATAAAACATTCCCAGGGCTGAGGCTCCTGGAGAAATCCATGCCAAGGTGCCACAAGGCCAAGCTCACATACATTTTCCAGAGCTAAAAATGCTTTTCCTGTCCCAGGGATGACTCCAAGTGCATCTTCCACACTTCAGACGTGTCCCTATAAACAATCCCGGGCAGGATCCCCCCGTGGCACGGTGGAGTGGCCAGGAATTCAGGTCCTGAGCCCTCACAGCTTCCCATGGGATGTCAGCAGCAGCACTGAGGTGTTGAGCTGTCTGCCAGAACGGGGTTGTGCTGTGATTCCAAACATATTTATCACCAGAAATATTTGCCACATGCTCTGCCATGGGAGCTGTGACAGTGCCCCCGTGCCCTGCTCAAGGTCAGCCAACACTTCCACCCTGAAGCCCAAACCTGGAGCTGATCCCACATTTAACTGAGGGAAAACAACAGAAAATCAGGTTTTCTGGCAGACCTTAGCCCCACTTAAATACTCAAACCCAGGTTAACAGCAGAATATGTTCAGCAATATTTCCTGGGCGGTGCCTTTTCCCTGGATGGTGCTTATTAAATTGCCTAGTTTGTGTTTATTTAGACCCAGTTTTAACTTTAAAGTTTAAATTCCTTCAATCCCCCTGTGCTCTCCAGGCAGGAGCTGACAGGTGAGCACAGCCTGAACCTTTAGCTACCTCGGGGCCATGGCCTGAGCTGGGGGTGCCTGAGGCAGCCCAGAGCCTCTTCCTTCCTAATTCCTACTTCTGATCCATGTTTTCCACCTTTTAGACACGGATTTTTCCCACTGAGCAAACAGTTGAAGCATCACGGTCTAGCCTTGTATTTTTCCCCCTTTTTGTACTCAGGGCTTTTTCCTTCCAGATGTTCCCAGCGGGAATAGCAGCTCCGTTCTGCCCCTTTCCCTGCGAGGGTTCATTGCTCCGTGTGGGTTTTGAGGATGAGACTGAGATCCTTGTTTTCTGCAGCTGGTGCCTGTCAGGAACAGGTTGGAAACCTCCAAGTCTGTGGTGTTGAGAGGCAGAGGGACTTTGTATCTACCCGAGATCCCTGGAGGAATTAGCAGAGCTCCAAAGGCTCTCCCTGTGCACCAAAGGGAATTCCTGGATTGTGGAATTGGGGAATTCCTGCCACAGTGCCATGACCCAACCACGTGGCCCATTCCTGCTGAGGAGCAGCTTCCCAGCCTTCCCATCTTTGCCCACCAATCTCCAGCAGATGTCTGGGGGGACTTGGAAGTGTTGGGTGTTGGGAAGGGAAATCCCAACACCTTGGTAGGGGTGGGCTTGGAGCTGCATTGTCCGGAGGCTTTGGATTGGCTGCGCAGTCACAGCAGTTGTTGGATTTTATCCTTTGAGTCCCGGAATGTGATGGGAGAGCTGCTCAGCTCCTTGGATTAGTGGGTGCAAGGTTATCCCGAGATCCTCAGGAGGGGGAGGATGATTGATTCCAGGAGCGGTGCCGGCAGAGGGAGCTGGCTTTTCACACAGCCGAGCAAATGAAGGCGTTACTGGGCCCAGAGTGTTTCCTCAGGGATCATCCCAGGGGCTGAGGTGGCAGGGCTGGAATTTGCAGTGGGATCTGCACGGAGCGAGGTGAGGGATTGAGGTTTGCCCGGAGAAATTCCTTCAGCAAAGGCCAGGCTGTGTTTAATGATTCCATGGAGATGAGCTCTCCGCTGGATGTGGGAGCAGGTGGGAGCAAGGTCCTGATGTTTCTCTGGGGTCCTGTCACCCTCAAACAATGGGAAGGGGCTGCAGAACATTCCCGTGGCACTGGGGCTCATCCATGGATGCTCAGGGCCCTGCACTGCACCTGGGCAGGGAAACATTGGAATGCTGCTCCTTGCTCCACCCTGGCACTTTCTGGAGGTGGCAGTGACATTTGAAAGCCGATTTTTAAACCTCATCATTATTTCATGTGCCGGGAGCTGGAGACCCCTAATTAATCCCGGTGCCTGGAACGGTCCTGGCATCCAGCCCCAAATCCTTTCCTTCCTCCAGCATCCCTTGGCAGAAGCTCTGTAGGATTTTCTCCCCACGGGGCGCAGTGAAATTCCCATATCTTGCTGGGTTTGGGTGTTTTTCCGTTTGTTTTCCCACTTTTTCCAGATGGTGGAATTTGGATTGGGCTTCTGGCTCCACATCAGCCGCCAGCTTAAAAATAAATTCTTCTCGCACAGCCTGCGTGGTTAATGATGATAGATGAAAAGATGAGACTCGGGATGGATGGATGGATCCCCATAGAATTCCAGTTAATAAATCCCCCTTTTCCAGTGCCAGACAACCAATATTCCCTCTTAAGCAACAGTTTGCCGGCCTGTTGGGCATTGATCCTTCAGCAGCATCCTGCAGATCAAGTTTTCCCCGAGTCTGCTTAGGAGAGTGAAAAGTGGGACAGCAGGAAAATCCCTGCTGAAGTTGGGATAAATGTGTTTTATCCCCCTCCCCATTCCCAGAATTATCCCGTGGAGCTGAACATCCGCCACGCGGAGCTGCCGGCAGTCTGCTTGATTTGCCGAGGCTAAACAGGAGAGTTTGGATTTCCCACCCATGGCCTTTTTGTGCCTCATTAGCAGTAATTTTAATTAACTGCCGAGCAGTTTTTCCTGGGGGGAAGGAATTAAGGCAGGACTCCTGCGAGGCGCCCGTTCCCAGGCGGATGGGGCCGTCGGAAGCGCCGATGGCTCCGCCAGGGCTGTGGGGAGCGGTGACTTATTACCCTCCTCTGCCAGCCCCCAAAAAAACGGAGGCGAAAACATCATCACCATCCATTTCCCAGCAGAGGATTCCAGGGGAGCGGCTGCCGGGTGGGTTTGCCGCTCATTTTTGCTGTGGAATCAATTAATCAGGAAGATGAGTGGGCGCCGTGGCAGCTGGGACACTCACCCCACAGTCCCATTTCCCTCCACGAGCCCATCCCCTCCAGACACTTTCCCTTCTTGCAGGGCCCTTTGGGGATGTGGTCCAGCTTGGATGTGCCCTAGTGGCTCATGGATCCCATGGGAATGCCGCCACTCCGGCGTTATCCCACCCGTTTGTGCCGCTTTTGTAACCTCGGGGTGTTTTCCTCTCTCTGTTCCATCCCAGGGAATGGGATACCTGCATGCCAAGGGCATCCTCCACAAGGACCTCAAGTCCAAGAATGTCTTCTACGACAATGGGAAGGTGGTGATCACCGACTTCGGGCTCTTCAGCATCTCCGGGGTCCTCCAAGCGGGCAGGTAGGAGGACATGGACACACTGGAGCTCCTCCCCGTGCCCTAAAGCTGGGAATGTGGGGAAAGATCCCAAAAAATCCCTCTCCAAGTGGTTTTTTGTGTCGCCAGCGTCGGCAGACAGGAGTTCAAGAGGCCTTTGGGTGTCGTGGGGCTGCTCTGTTTGAAGGGAGTTGGTTTTGATCCGTAGGAAGGAACACGATGCCGTGTGTGAGCCTCTGGAGCTTTGGTTCAGAGAGGCAGATTGTGCCCCTTGGACCAACCTCTTCCCATGGGATGCATCGTTTCCATGGCCAAACCACCCTGCAGCCAGCCAGGAGATGCTCCTGTGGCAGCAGGGCTGGGTCATTCCTTGGCTTTTCCTTTTCCATCGTTATAATTCCCTGGCATCTGTTCATCTCCTGCCTGGATTGAGTGATGCTGTCCCCACTCCAGTGACATTTTGGGAATCACAGACATCTGTGCTGGGCATGGAGCAAGACATGGAAAATGAGAGCCAAGCTTGGGGCTTTCACAACATTGTGACATTTTGGGGTTTCGGAGGGTTTAAATCTGAAGGGGTTGGTAAATGTTAAAAATGTTAAAATTTGGTTAAATTTCTTTTCCCAGTGCTTTGGGAGGTTTTCCAGCTGTAGGAATAGCAGGGAAAAGAGTTCCAGCAGCTGTGGAAAGGAGGAAAAGCAAAGCTGGGGTGGAAAAAGGAAACAGAAGTGGGGAAGGAAGAACAGAGATTATATTTTCCTTTTTTTTTCAAGTGGGGAATAAGAACATTGCTGACTTTTCCCACCTTCCCCACTAAATCCTTTGTGTTGGATTTCCCTCTAAACCCTTTGTGTAGGGAGCAGCACAGCCCAAGCTTGGGCAGTTTTCTCCTGGTCCTTCCATCTCCATGGCAAAGATGCTCAGGAGATAACAAGCACATTGGAAATGATGGATTTTTTCCCCCAGTTTCCCAGTGATGATTTCAAAGGATTAGAGGAAACGGCAGCGGCCGCCTCTCTCCATCCCGCACCGTGCACTCCCAGATTTTCCACTCTGCCTGGATGAATACCAATGGATTTCAGCTCAAACTTGGCCAAAAACTTTGGAAAGCCAGGAAATCAGGATTTCCCGCTGTGGCAAAGTGGGATTTGCCCCTGGTTTGGCAGCTGGGTGGGGGGTTTGGGATTCAGGGCCTGCCAGGAGGAAAGGACAGCTCATTCCAGCAGGGAATGAGGATTTGGGCAAAACCGCCCACGTTTTGCCAGGAATCTTTGTTGTGAAGGTCAGGGATGCTCCAGAGATGGAATGAGAAATGGGGGAATGGGGTTTCTGATGAGGTGGCCGATGTGTGGCCACCTGTGCCCAAGACTGGGATGTCCCTTGTGGGGTTAGAATCCAGGAGATGACACAGGAGAGGAAGGATGGCCAGGAAAGCAGGGCTGGGTGGAAATGAGCAGGGTTTTGCTGGAAAAAATGGAGAGAATGAGAAAATGTCTGCCCTGGGCTGCTGGTAGCAGAGGTTTTCTGCTGGAGGAGAGCTGAGAGGAGAGCAGGGATCCACAGCCACCATGAATTTTGGAACAAGAAGTGTCTGCATGGCTGATCTCCCCTTTTCAGGGTGGGTTTTTGCTGGTTTTGGTGTCTCTCAGGTGAAGACAGGAGATAAATCCCAGTTTTGGGTCCTTAGAGGCTTGGAAAAACATCTGTTGGGAAGGGAGCAAATTTCTGGAGGTCAGGTTAAGGATGGTGACATTTCTTCAGCTGGTTTTGCTGGGATTAAAACACTTCCTGCAGAGATTTGGTGACTCGGGGTCTCATCCTGCTGAAATCAGTTTTATTCCTCCTTTATTTAAATGTTCTTGGGCTCGGTGGGGCTGCTCTGGAATTAGGAGGAGCACGAGGTGGGTCTTGAGGAGTCTGAGGCTCTTCTGCTCCTGCTTTTGCCCTGGGGGTAGCTTGGAAGATGCTCAGCTGGGCGTGGTTGTGAAGTCAGGTAAACTTTGGCCATAAACTCTCAAATTGCTGTAACTGAGCCACTTCTGGGACCCCATTAAAGCCCAGCCCTCACTGCTGGGAGCTCATAACCCACAGAAGCTTTGCCAGGGATGAGCTGTGCATGCCAATCCAGTCCCTGGAGCATCCCAAGGCTGCTTGTGGAATGTCACAGAGCAGAAATGAAAGCAGAAATAAAAGCCCCAGGAGCAAACCCAGCCCTGCTGTGGGTGCTGGAGCAGATCCACATGCTGCCCACTACATCCTGGGAAGGAGAGGCAGGCACAGGGAAGGATGAGCCAGCCCGAGCCTTTTTAATTGCCCAGGTGCTTAATGCTGGTTTGTAATTAAGAGCTGGAGGGTGGAGGGGGGTGCTGGGCAGCTGAAAGCCTCCCCTCTGTGCCCAAGTGGCCACACTCCGGAGGGTCCGAGCCGTGCCAGAGCCGCTGATTGCCGTGGAGACTCGGAGGCGTGGATGGAGAGGAGCCATGGACACCCCAGAGGGGACAAGGAGGCTTCATCAGCGATTCCCTGGAGTGGCAGAGTCCCTCCTGAGGGAGGGGGTCCCTCTGGTCACGGCCAGACCTGTCACTGGGAATGGGGACGGCTTTGCAGGCGGGAGGATCTGGATCGTGCCATTTTGGGATTATGAGCCAGCTTGGAGGTGGAACCCCATCCCTGGATGGTGTCCTGTGGGATTTTAGCCCCAGGCTGACATTCAGGAGGACAGATGACCCCACAACCATCCCTTAGCCCTGTTCATCCCCATATTTGGGAGGGTTCCAAGCACAAACAGGGAGAAATTCCTGGCAGGAGCCAGCAGGGCTCTTCCTTCTCCAGCCCAACGTGACGTGGGACAGTTTTGTTCCCTCCCGCTGCTGAACCTGGGCTCGGACACATGATGGAGCTGCCTCAGGTGTCACCACCACTGATGATCCAGGGGTTTTGAAGCCAGCAGTGTATCCCAGGTGCCTGCTGGAGGATGTAAGGGATGGAGAAGTCACCAATGTCATCCTCAGCCGTTGGCCAGAGGATTCCAACGTGTTTATCCCGAGCAGGGGGAGCCTGGGGAGGTGGAGGAAGGACAGATGAGGTGAAATGAGGGGTTGTTATAAAGCCAGGCTGCTCCCATGGGAGGTGCCATTGGACTTGGAGGGGCTGTTTTGGGGCCAAACACCTGAAAGCACCAATTCCCAGGCTGTTACTTTAGGATGGCTTTGCTTGGAAGAGGCACTTTGTGGTCCCCAGTCCAACTTCCTGCTCCAGCCACAGTGGGGCCGCTGGGGGAATTCATCCCCACTTTACCCCCAGGTTCTTTAAGGGCTTTTGGTGCAAAGGGCACAGCAGGAGCCCCAGCAGACCCTAAATCCCCATCGCCAGCCTGGAAGAGCCAAAGTTCCCCTAAAGCACCGTCCTGCGCCCCAATTTTGTCCTGCTGCCTGGCAGGGACATTTCTCAGAGCAGGGTTAAAACCTGACTTTGAAAGGATGATGTGGGGAAAACCAGGCTTAGAAACCTTGGGAAGAGGGTGGGAAGCTGGGGATGTGGTGGTGCTGTGCTCCATGGTACCCATGTCCCAGCAGGAACCTGGCTCCATGTCCCCGCAGGAGCCACCATTCCGTGTCCCAGTTTTGTCCTGCTGCCTGGGCAGGGACAGCTGTGCCAACATTTCCAGAGCAGGGTTAAAACCTGACTTTGCAAGGATGACGTGAGGAAAACCAGGCTTAAAAGCCTTGGGAAGAGGTTGGGAAGCTGGGGATGTGGTGCTGCTGTGCCCTGGTGTACCCACAGCTCCAGCTCCATGTCCCAGCAGGAGCCACCATCCCATGCCCCAGTTTTGTTCTGCTGCCTGGGCAGGGACAGCTGTGCCAGAGCAGGGTTAAAACCTGACTTTGCAAGGATGATGTGAGGAAAACCAGGTTTAAAAGCCTTGGGAAGAGGGTGGGAAGCTGGGGGCTGCTCACTGGGGATGTGGTGCTGCTGTACCCCGGGGTACCCACGGCTCCAGCTCCGTGTCCTGGCAGGAGCCACCCTCCAATTCTGTCCTGCTGCCTGGGCAGGGACAGCTGTGCCAACATTTCCAGAGCAGGGTTAAAACCTGACTTTGCAAGGATGCTGTGGGGAAAACCAGGTTTAAATCCCTGGGAGGAGGGTGGGCAGCTGGGGATGTGGCGGTGCTGTGGCCCGGGGTAGCCACGGCTCCGTGTCCCAGCAGGAGGGAGAACAAGCTGCGCATCCAGAACGGCTGGCTGTGCCACCTGGCTCCCGAGATCATCCGGCAGCTCTCTCCCGACACCGAGGAGGACAAGCTGCCCTTCTCCAAGCACTCGGATGTCTTTGCACTGGGGTGAGTCCCGGGGCAGGGGTCTGGCGTGGCTGGGTCAGGTGGGAGCTGCTCCGGGCACAGGAGGGGATGAGGACGCTGTTGGCTTGTCCCAAATCCAAGGGGACGCTGCCGGATGGAATTCCCATCGCTGGGCTGGGAGAACCTTCCTGCTTCCAGAAATTTCGAGTGAAAGCATCCCTAAATTGCCAAATCCCCCTGTTTTAGACCGGGCTGGCTCTGGGTAATAGGATCCAGAGTGTCCTGAGGATGCCAGCCTGGGAATGCAGGGAGCTGGGGTGGGAACACAGCTCTGAGAGCCCCTGGAGAGCCCAATTCTCCCCACATTACCAAATCCACTTGTTTTGGACCAGAGTGGTGCTGGGCAATGGGATCCCATTGGGAATGCCAGCCTGGCATCATCTCTGCCTGCACCCTCCTGGGGCAGGTACCAATGAGGAGGTGCTTGGATGATGGATGATGGATGATGGAGGTGCCAAAGGTTGGGGACACAGCTCTGGGAGCCCCTGGACACCCCAATTCTCTCTAAATTATGCAATCTTCCTATTGTGGCCACAGATCAGGGTGGCTCCAGGGAATGGGATCCAGAATATCCCGGGAATGCCAGCCTGGCTTCATCTCTCCCCTGCATCCTCCTGGGGTGGGAACTGTTGAGAAGGTGCTTGGATGATGGATGGGGATGCCAAAGGTTGGGGTCACAGCTTTGGAGCCCCAGGACACCCCAGTTCCCCCCTCCAGCCACTGCAAGGGGCTGATGGTGGTGCCAGCCCTATGAGCAGTTCCAAAAAAGCCAAGAAAATGAGAATTCCTAAGTTTTCCTCAGCAAACCAGTTCATTCCTCCTGCCCTTTTTCTGCCCACAGACCTCCCTGAGGGCACGAGCCAAATTCCACCCCGCTAAACCTTTCCCAAAACCTTTCCTCTTTACCCAGAGGATTAATTTTCTCACGGATACCTCGAAGGCTGTGGGATTAGGGAGCGTGGGCCCGTTATCCGAGGCAATATTCCCATCAAACCCACAGTAATTACAGCTGGAAGGGTCTGGCTCCTTTTTTTTGCCCTCCCTGAGGCACAACTTCAGCACAGAAATAAAGAGGTAATTAAAGGATCGTATCCAACTAAGTGAGAGTGGGTGGAGAGACATAATTTTCCCTTTTTTTCCTCAGTTGTGAGCTCTGCCCTTATGGAAAGTGTGAGTTTCCTGAAAAGATGAAAAGGTTTCCCCATGTTTTCCCTCTTTCTTGTTTCTGCTGCTCTCCATCAAGCCTGGGAGGCTCAGGGATGATCCAGAGGGGTCACTTCCCTCCAGGGATTTGGGGATCAGGGACAGCAAGAGGAAACGATCTTTTAAAGATGACAAAAACTCCCAGTGAGAAACTGGAATTAACGTCTTGAATGTGTTAAATCCAATCTGAGGGTGTTTGGATGCTCCTCCTGAGGATTTTGTCCTGTGCCCAAGCCCCCCATTCCTCTGCACCTACATAATTCTCCCTTTTTTTTTTTTTTTTTTTGAGATTTCCAGCCAAACTGTGCAAAATCAAAACAATTCCAATTCCCAAAATCAGGGAGCTTCCCTAACCAGGAGGAATCTTTCATTTATCAGACAGATTTTGTCCACCCTGGTGTCATTTTAACCCTGGGTTTCGATACTTTTAGTGATCACGAGGGCATCCCTGGGAGGGAAGAGCAGGTCCAGGGAATTTGCCTTGGACAATGGGGCTGGCATTGTGGGAATCCAGGCCCATCCAGGCTCCGGGTGCCAGAAAATGATGATGCAAAACTTCCAGGCAGTAGCGGGGGCGGAAAACCACAGGGGTGCCCACCGGTTCCACTGGTGATGCCCTTGTTTTGGGATATTCCCTTGGATTTGGGATTCCTCACAGAAAAGAGGGCTTGGCTTAGCGATGAGAGCAGGAGCAGATGGCCGGGGCTTCACGTGGCCATCACCTGGTGAGGACACCTGGGATGGGTCATGGCACGGCTCGGATGGATTTTTGGAGCTTGGAGAGCTTTTTGGAGGAGAAAAAAGGGAAAAGCTGGAGTGAAAGTAATTCTTGGGCTCATCCCTTCCCGGAATTTTGCTGGAGTGGCAGCTGCATCCCCACCATCCTCTCTTCAGCTGCTCCATGGGCAGTGCTGCTGCATCCAGGTGGGACAATCCCACCTGATGTCACAGCATGGCTCTGCCTGGGCCTCCATCAGCCTCTGTCCTCCTTCCCACGGGTTGGGATCTCCCCTGGTGGGGATCAGAGCTCACTCCAGGAAAAAGGGAGAGGTGACAGCTCTGTATCGAGGGCTGAGTGCCTCTGGTGTCACCTGGGATGAAGCATCTCCTGGACGAGGTGGTTCTGGAGCAGGGAGAGACGTTGGATGTGGGTGCAGTGGCCGGACAGCTCCCCATCCTGAATTCCTCCTGGCTGCTCCGTCTCTAATTCCCAGTGTCTCCCAACAGCACCATCTGGTACGAGCTGCACGCCCGGGAATGGCCCTTCAAGACGCAGCCAGCGGAGGCCATAATCTGGCAGGTGGGAAGAGGGATGAAGCCCAACCTCAGCCAGATCGGGATGGGCAAGGAGATCTCGGTAGGTGCTGTGGGGCCCTGTGCGGGTGTGCGTGGATTGGGACATGGCTGGTGACGCCCTTGGAAAAACCCTCTGGATCTGCCCATCTCATCCAGCCAGGCTTGGTCCTGCTGCTGAGCTCAGCTTGAGCGTTCCCTTTGCTCCAGCCCTTCCCAAGGATGTGGGGATGGAGATGGGTGCTCGTGGGATGGACACCCCCCCTTCATCCCAGCCTTTCGTGAGGTTGTGGGGATGCAAGTGGGATTCTCATGGGTTGGGCACATTCCCTCCATCCCAGCCCTTCCCAAGAATCTGGTGAAGGAAATGGGATCCTCATGGGATGGACATGTTCCCTCCACCCCAGCTTTTCCCAAAAATCCAGTGATGGAGGTAGGTCCTCATGGGATGGACACATCCATTCCAGCCTTTCCCAAAAATCCAGTGATGGAGGTAGGTCCTCATGGGATGGACACATCCATTCCAGCCTTTCCCAAAAATCCAGTGATGGAGATAGGTCCTCATGGGATGGACACATCCATTCCAACCCTTCCCAAGAATTCAGTGATGGAGATGGCTCCTCATAGGATGGATACATTCCCTCACCTCAACCCTTCATAAGGATCCAGTGATGGAGATGGTTCCTCATGGGCTGGGCACATCCCCTCCATCCCAGCATTTCCCAAAAATCCAGTGATGGAGATGGCTCCTCATGGGATGGACACATCCCTTCCATCCCAGTCCTTAACAATAATCCAGTGATGGAGACAGAGCCTCATGGGATGGACACATCTCCTTCATCTCAGTCCTTCACGAGAATTCAGTGATGGAAATGGGATTCTCACAGGATGGATAGGTCCTCTCCATCCCAGCCCTTCCCAAGGATGTGGTGGTGGAGTTGGCTCCCCATGGGATGGACACATCCCCTCCATCCCAGCCCTTCCCAAGGATGTGGTCCTTGTGGCCCTTGTGCCGTGGCCGTTGGGGGCGAGGGCTGTGGGAGGGGGACTGGCTCAATTCCCGCTGGGAGAGGGCCTGGCTGGGTTTCCTCACGTGCTCTCCCTGTGGCTCCAGGACATCCTCCTGTTCTGCTGGGCCTACGAGCAGGAGGAGAGGCCCACCTTCACCAAGCTCATGGACATGCTGGAGAAACTGCCAAAGCGCAACCGCCGCCTTTCCCACCCGGGGCACTTCTGGAAGTCGGCAGAGTAAGTCCCCATCCCTGCCCATCCTCCCCCGTTCCCGGATTTCATGGATGGGGGAATGCCCTGCCCAGGGACCCTTCCCAGACCCTCAGCCGTCGCAGCTTCCAGCCTGATCCCTTCTTCTCCCGTGGCCAGATCCTGCTCCGTTCCATTGCTTTGGCTTAATCACATCCCCGTGCTCCAGGAAACGGCGTCAGTGGATCCCCAGTTGGGATTTTGGAATCTGTCCTATTGGGAACAGCAGGCAAAATGCAGAGCAATCACTTAGAAACTCATTTTCCTCCCTGGAATTTGTCATGTTGTGACAAATAGAACCAAAATCTCGCCCGTGCGGGGGTGGCATTCACGGGGGGGATTTTTCCTGCTCCCAGCGTGCATCCCCGGAGGCTGGAAATGGGAATGGATGGAGGGAAGGAGATGCAGCTCAGGGAGAGAAGTGAGGACATTTTGGGGGCTTCAGGAATCGCTCTTGGTTCTCACAGAGGGTGGGAGATGCCGATTTCTCCTGCTGCTGAGAACAAACTGCCTTTCTTCCTTATCTGGGCGGCCCCAAGAGCGTCTGGAATGTCCCCGGTGCCACTCCCTGTCCCTGGGGGGCTGCCGGGAACCCCGCAAAGCCCGCGGTCAGGTGGCCCCCAAAGCACCGGGAACGGGAGATGTTAATCAGGAGCGGAGTTAATTCCCAAGCCACGCTCCAAGCAGGCACCAGGGCGGCTCCGGCAGCCGGGCAGGGACTGCTGGAGGATGCTGGGCCCCAAGGCAGCTGCAGAATTGCTCCGCTGGGTTTGGGAATGTTTTTTCCAGTCACTGAGCCACGCTCTGCCTGCCCTGGGCTGGGGCTGCCCCGCAGCTCCCTGTTAATTACCGGCCCAATCTTTTGTTAATCAGGATGTTCCAGCTCAGCTTTCCACGGGAGCTGATTCCCTCCATAGGGACTCGGCTCTGGCTGTTGTTCCTGTTGGGTCCTGGCAGGTTCCTGTTAGGTCCTGTTGGGTCCAGGAATGCAGGCTGTGCACAGGGATGAGCTGGCTGTGGTACCCCCAGGCTCTGCCATCCCTGGATCCAGGTGATCGGGCCACAAAACCCCGCGGCATCCTGGATGCACAGGGATGGGAGTGGTACCCAAGGAGCCCTTTCCCCTCTGGATGATGCTCCAGGAGCCGGGCAGGGATAGCAGGGAGGTGCAGGAGTTCAGGGCTTCCCCCGGTGCCACTTTTGGGAGCAGCCCCGTGGCAAAGCCGTTCCAGGAGGTTTTTTTTCCCAAAGATCTTCCCTGCAAGCCCCCACGTTCCCGCGGGAGGAGGCGCCCAGTGCTGACTCTGCTCCTTGTGTCCCCTCCAGGCTGTGACGGGAGGAGTTATGGGACGGTGCCTTCCTCCCCCAGCGGGTCTCCTCTTCCTCTCCGCTTCCCACCCTGCGCTACGGAGGAGCAGCGGGGCCGACAGCGGGCCGGGAACGAGACTCTTCCCCCGCGGCGTTTCATCATCCCGGGAGTCCTCCCGGCGCGGGCGGGAGGAGCCGGAGCAGCCCCGGGAGCGCCCGGCTGCGGTGGGATGGGGACAGCGCGCGGCTCTCCGTGCACAGGCGGTGGCTCTGGGGACAGAACCCCCCGAGCAGGGGTGACCCACAGGACAATGACTTCAGTTGATCCCCAGGGCTCCTCTGATCCCGATCCAGTGCTCACGACGATGCTCGGCTGGGGAGGGCTTGTTCTCGGTTCTCTGTGGGTTTATTTAATTCCCTTTATTTATTTCTTTGCGGTTTTGTCATGACAAAAGGGGGAATGTCGCTGATTCATGAGTTTATCCCCGGATCCTGCGGGGCCAGGGAGTGCCACTGCCATTAGCTGCCCCCCGCGGGGAAATGCATCTGTCCCGCTGCCCCCGCGCCCCGCAGCCCCTTCGTGGGCAGCGCTGACCTTTCACAAGTGGCTTCTCTCCCTCCCAGCCACGGCCACTTTCGTGTCCCCCCGCGGGTCTCCCTGCCAGCGGGGCACATCTCCACATTCCCGTTAATTTATCCGCTTTTCCCGGGGTGTGTCTCATCAGCCAGCCCTGCCCGCTCACTCCCCATCACTGCCCTGCTCCTGGCTTTGCTCCTCACTCCCAAAACCCGGGGTTTGGGGGTGCTCTGGGGCTGGATACAGCAGGAATTGGGATCCATCCTCTCTCCTGTGGCCTTCCCGGGCTCATTCCTACGGCTGGGAATGCAGGCAGGCTCTGGTTGTACAGAGCAGCTCCCAGCCCCGCTCTGGGACATCTCAGCCACGCCCAGCACCATTTCCCCCCACATGCTCATCTCCCATCAGCCAAATCCCAGAGTTTCCCCAAAAATTCTCTCTGGGAGCTGCTGTTGCCACCTGAATCCCACGTGCTGGTATTTCCCTCTCCCCCCACGCCAGCTCGGATGGGCCCTCCAGCCCCTCGGATGAGCTGTCAGATGAGAGCAAATTGCATTCCCAGGCTCTCATGGAGCATAATTGCTTGACAGGAACCATCCCAGATAATTCAATTGTAGTCTCAGTTCACTTTAATTTGGAGCCGTGACGAGGCTTTGCAAACTCAACCAGCCCTGGTTTGTCTGGCTGCTGCTCCAGCTCCTCCTCGCTGGTGTTGGGAGTGCTTTAGCATAAGTAAATGAAGATTAGAAACTTAATTGCAGCTGGGATGAGATGGGGTTTTAATTGTGGGGGCATTAAAATCCCCACGCGTGCATGTGTGAAAATTCCAAGGTGGGCGGGAGCAGGGAGGGGTGGATCCAGCCCCCAAAAGGATCCGGAGGAGTCTCCTGCTGATGTTTTTGGGATGGGAGGCAGCGCATGGAGCTGGGATGGGGCAGGATGGCCGAGTGGGATGGGCAGGCTGAGCCCTCGTCTGGGTTAACTGCTCCCTGCGCCGGCAGCACAATCGGGGGTCCCTGAGTTAGGGCTGACCCCACCTGCCCATCCCAGCTCTTCCTGCCCTTTCCCCAGCCCAGCCCGCGCACCCATGGCCCGCGCTGTCCCTGCTCCCCCCCAGCTCTCCCTCTGCACATGCGTGCCACAAACCTTGCACCAAAACCTCGGAGTCTCTCTGAGCTCTCACCAATGCCTTCACCGGGCTCTGGGGGAGGCACGAAATCCCCTTCCCCAGAGGTTTTGGGTGCTGGGGAGCACAGGGAGGTGTCACAATCCCCAGACCCCGTCCAGAGGGAGCGGGGTCCTGCTGGCTGTGGGGGTTTGGAGGTTTGGAGCAGGTGTGAATTCCCAGGTGAGCAGGAGACAGGGAAAGGTGTTGGAAGGAGGAAGAAGGTGACACCAGGGCTGGAGCCTGGTGGAGGTTGTGTGGATCTGTGGTGGAAGGGACAAGATCTGTCTTGGGGTCATCATGGGCTTGCTCCCTGTGTCCCAAGTCCTGACCTGGCCTGGGAGGTCTCACCTTGATGTGTCCCTCGTGGGGTCTCAGAGCTGCTGGCAGACTCCAGATGGATTTTATGGGCCAGGAGTTGAGGGAACAGTGAACTGAGGGGTGTTGGGTGTTTGCTGGGTTCCCCCAGCCTCACTGGGCTGCAGCCTTGGCCACAGAACCATGGAATGGGTTGGGTGGGAAAGGACCTCAAAGCCCATCCCACCCCTGCCATGGCAGGGACACCTTCCACTGTCCCAGGCTGCTCCAAGTCCCATCCAGCCTGGCCTGGGACGCTTCCAGGGATCCAGGGGCAGCCACAGCTTCTCTGGGAATTCCATCCCAGCCCCTCTCCACCCTCCCAGGGAACAATTCCTTCCTAATATCCCATTTAACTCTGCCCTCTTTCACTTTAAAGCCATTCCCCTTGTCCTATCTCATTCCACACCTTTCTCCACTGAATTTTGGGCGTCTGGAAGAAATTAAATATTCCTACAGCCAACCTCTCCCTGCTCTCCACCCTCTTCCTCCCCTCTCCCCTCGCTGTGGTACAGCCACAGGCACAGCACAATGGTGTCGATGGCAAAAGAGCTGTCCTGAATTTATCCCAAATGAGCTCCGAGGAGCAGCTCCTTCCCTTCCATTCCAGTTGTTCAGGCTGCCACGTTATTTCCATCATTCCTTCTTATTTTTAAAGTCTTAGTTATTTAAACAAAACCCCACCCACCAAACCAACAAATCTTATTTTTGTTGTTGTTGTTTGGGTTTGTTTTTTTTTTTTTTTTTGACTCTGCCTTTGTGAAGGATTTGTTTTTTTTTTCCTTTGGCCCAGTTTATAAATATCCAGCACTTCAGCAGGGAGGGAATGCAGGAGAAGCTCTCCACAATAGCCTCTAATAGGAGCTCCGAAGGAGGGAGAGGGTCCATCCGGAGGCTCGGTTTAGCTTTGAGCCAGGCCTATTTCCAGCCAAGCTGGGCTTAGCTCGGCGCTGCCTTTGAGATGCAGGAGCCGCCCCCAGCCCCAGGGCAGTTCTCACCCCCCAGTGATGCTCTCCTGGCCCAGCCCTGCTGCTCCATCCTCCCATCACCCTCCCCTCTCTCCCCAGAGCTCCCTGACTTTGCTGCTGCCGATTTTTCCAGCATTTTGGTGCTGATGGGGTCACCGCGTTTGGGGTTGGGTCGTGTGGACTCTCCCAGAGGGGGAAGAGGTGGCCCCAAAGCTCCGTGTCCTCCTTTGGCTGCTAAAGTATATTCCCTGCTCTGGCTTTTCCTTCTCTTTCTCTTTCCCCACAAATTCCCAAATCCTCACTGAGCCCTGACCGGGCAATTTCTGGGAATGACGAGCTCAGAGTTCGGCCCCCGTGACTTTTATCCAGTCCTTGACCGTGGCAGGAGCTGGGATGATGCAGATTTGGGATGGATGGGAGGCAGAAATGAATGTCTTGGAGGTGGAGGAGCTGCTCAGCCTTTCCTAGAGCCTGGAATTATGGAATGGTTTGGGTTGGAAGGGACCTCAAACCCCACGGGCAGGGACACTTCCACTGTCCCAGGCTGCTCCCAGCCCCAATGCCCAGCCTGGCCTTGGGCACTGCCAGGGATCCAGGGGCAGCCACAGCTGCTCTGGGCACCTGTGCCTGCCCTCGCCAGGAAAAATTCCCTCCCAAAACCCAGTCCAGCCCCTCCCTGTGCCAATTTAGGATTCCATGGAAGAGCTGGTGCCTGGAACTCGGCCTCTTTGGCTGTGTGAGAAGGGCTCTGTGCTGAGCCCCTCTCTGCCCCTCCAAGTGCCCTGGGTCGAGCCCTTCCTCCTTTCTTCACCCTTTATTTATTTTAAATTATTTGAATTCAATTGAATTTCTATGAATTTATTTAAATTTATTTGACTTTCTATGAATTTATTTGAATTTATCTATTTTTGCAACTCTTTGCGGGGGGGGAAGCTTGGTCAGCTGCGAGCGCTGCCTTTAATTTCAGGTCGCTGTAAATTCCCGTGTCCCATTGCCTTGTACATAAGGTATATATGGATATATATACATATCTCTATATGTATGTATATAGATATATACAGACCTCAATCCTGTACAGTTTCCAACTGAACTTGCTGGCCTGCTTCATTTTCTCTGTGGTAGTTCTGCAGAATGAGCTGATTTTCAGTTCCCTTTTCCTCCCTCCACCCCCTTTTTTCTTTTTATAAATATATATATAAATATAAATATATATATATTTTGTTGTCGTCGTTGCAAAAAAAAAACAACACCTCCGGAAAAAAAGAAGCTGGTGAGAAACAAAAATACAAATCACCCCCACAAACCACAGACAAAAAAAAAAAAAAAAAAAAAAAAGAGAGAATTTCTGAGAAAGGCACGATGGATTCTCCCCGCTGTAAATTTGTACAGGAACATTTCTAACGTTTTCTACACTTGAAGAAAGTAATTTCTAATTTCCGCTGTCTGGCTGGGTGCGAATCTCTGGGACCTGCAGACCTGGATAGCCATTTGTTCCCGTGGTTTCTTGTGCAGTGTTTGGTGAGGTGACAGTGTATGAATTATTTATGCCAATAAAAAGAGAAAAAAAACCCCAAAAAACCAAAAAACAAAATACATTTGAAAACACCTTGCCCTGCCCTGTGCTGCTCCGCGTCCTCTCCTTGCCGTGTCCCGGGATTTTCGATCCGTGGTGGGGTCGGGATGAGTCCATCAGAGCCTTGGGAGCGTCTCTGCCTGGTCCAGCACTGCCAAATCTCTTTTCCCCTCCCAGCTCAGCCCTTTGGGGATCATAATTCCCAGCCAACACTTGGATGGGAGCTGCAGCGGCAGCAAACGTGGGAATTGGGCACATTACGGGCCGGCAGCAGATAAATTCCCACCCAGCTGTGCTCAGCAGAGGGGCTGGAGTGGGTGAGCGCCAGTCTGAGCCCGGTGATGGAGCACTGGAGGCTCCCGGCATCTGCTGCTCCTTTGTTTGCCTCTCCCATGCTGTTTTCCCGGGATGCCACCATCAATCTGCCGCGCAGCCCCTCTGGAAAAGCGGCGGCGTTGGCTGGTGGGGGCACCCGGGAGATGGAGGAGAAAATCACGGGAAGTTCACACGGTTTCCCCCCTCTCCTTCCCTCCTCGCCACTGCCCGAGCACTTGAAAGGTAAAATAATGATGGCTCGCCATTAATAAACCATGAACGCTCCACACTTCTCCTGTCGAGGGCTTTTCATCTTTCAAAGCCTGCAGGAGCTGGAACCAATTAAACCAGGCTCAGCCCGGGCGGGGGGCGGGGACGGAGCCGTCCAGGGGGATTTGCTTGGGAAGGGGCTGCTCTGATGGATCCTCCCAGCAGGAGAAATGGGGGATTTGGGGCTAAAGAGCCACCACTCGATGCCCTCTCTGCCTGCCTCGCTGGGTTCACCGCGGTGTCACCTCTTGGATGTGCGGTGAACAGGGGGCTTTTGGTAAAGCCGGAGGGCCGCCACCAGTGTGGAGAGGAACTGGTTGGCACTGGTGCGTAACTGGGCAGCCCTGGTGACTCCAGCTCCGGGGACAGAGCTGCTGGTGGCACTGCAGAGCCCAGTGCAGGGAGGCTGAGCTCGCTCCTGGCTTGTGGTTAATGAGATGCCGGCACTAGGACGGTGAGAAATGTCAAAAATATCCCCCAAAGCAGCTTTAATAGCGACTTTGGAGGGTTGGGGATGCCTTTAGATACATCCCTGTGGGGATCTGTGTGTGTGTGTGCAGGGAGAGGCACAGGGATGCTCACACGTGGCTGTCGCCTCCTCCTTGCTGTGGATGAATCACGGGCCATTAATATTTCACAGGATAAATGCCGGGAGTGACAGAGGAGCTCAACCCCCAGGCCAGCAGCTCCAGCTCTCCTGTCACTGCTGCTGGCTGAGCCCACGGCGTCATTCCCGCTTGGATACTCTTGGCGTGGGCACAATCAGGATGCTCCAACATCAAACAGAGCTTGCTTTGGGGTACTGAAACTTTCGGGGTCGGTTGTGATGCTGGAGATATCAAACCACCTCTGTTTCCACCAGGAAGGGTGGCTCTAAACATGTCCCCGCGGTGTCCCAGTGCTGCTTGGGTCACCCACCCTCCCTCCGGGCACACCGGGCTGGTTCGAGACACAAATCTGCCTTAATTTTGTGCAATTCTGCCCCGAAATTAAGCCGTTTATTGAGCCGAACTTAACACCTCCGATCCCCCGAGGTGCGCCTGTCAGACCTGGCCGGTGGCACAAGCCTTGCTCCCGGTGGGACCCGGCGCTGTCCCCGCCGGGGCAGGTCTGGGTTCCCCTTTCCGCCCTGGAGCAGCAGAAGAAAAGGCTGGCGAGGAGCCGGGCCGGGCCGGGAGCTGGGAACCAGCGGTGGCCAGCAGCCAGGGCTGTGGCCGGTCCCGGGGGGTCCCGGGAGGGCTCAGGGGGACAATCCGCAGCTGAAGGCACAGCTCGGAGCCGGGCTGGGGCTGGCCGGGATCCCACATCCCTGCCCCGGCCCATCCCGCCCGTGCCGGTGCTCCCCGGGCCGGGCTCCACCGCGGGGCTGTGGCAGAGCCCCACAATGGGGCATTGTTCCGAGCTCTGATTTATGTTTCCTCCCCAGGCTCGTCTGGCCTTTCTCAGGAGCCGCAAGGAGCACAGGGCCGGTCCTTTCGGGAGGAGCTGGGCTGGGCTGAGCCCCCCGCAGCCACCCCAGCACGGCCCGGGGGGGTCCTGCCTGGCTAAAGCTCCAGTTCTTCATTAGGGCTTGATTAGCTCATTAAGGGCTGCTGGGACAGCCCGAGCCTCGGGTGGAGAGAGCCCCGGGGAGCCCCGGGCAGGCAGTGCCCGAGGCCGGGCTAATTGGCCACTTGTGTCGCGGCCACCCGGCCTTTAACGGGATTGTCTCTCTGAGCCAGCGCGGAGCTGATCCCGCTTTGCGGAGAGCCCCGGGATTAATCCCAGCCAGGGAGCGTCCCGGGGGTTCCCGCCGCTCCCGCCCGCCTGCGGGGAAGGGGCTGCCCTGCTCCGAGCCCCCGCTCCTGCTGTCCCATTGCTCAGCAGATTCTCTCTTTCCTCACCTCTATTTTTACGCTGCCCTGGGGACAGAAACCCGACCCCTGTGAGTGCAGGCGCTGCGTGAGCTCCTGCCGGGCTCCCAGCGCAGAACCCTTTCCTCCTGGCAGCTCTGGGAAGGAAGAGAAATTCCCAATCCCCAGCTTTTTGCCTTAAACTCGACACCTGCAGCCTCCTCCAGAGAGACGAGCCGTGCCTGGGCAGCAGCAGGTAGAAAAACTGGCTGAAGATTTTCCTGTGCCCCAGTTCCTGGGTTTTTTTTTGGGACAGGGTGGCTTTTTGTGCCTGGATTGGGGGTGGGAGGGGGTCAGGGGACCCTGGGTGTGCTGTGAGGTCCCTGTGGGGTGGGGAAGGGTCGGCGATGCTGAAGGAAAATAATCCCACACTGGAGGTTTGTGCCTGGGCACCAGGAGGGGAGAAGTTGTCCCAGAGGGGAATTGTCCCAGCAGGGTGTGGGTGACCTGTCCCAGCGCCTCGGGGTGCCAGACATCCCCAGGAGGCTCTGGAGAGCGTGAGGAAATCCCTGTGCCCCCATCCTAGGGCCAGCCACTGGGTAGGGGTGCTCTGTGGTACCCCCTGGCTCCATGGCTCCACTTCCAGCTGGTGGAGACACACATTCCAGCACCCTGGAAGGTGCCAGGCACGGTGGATGAGCCATCAGCCTGAACTTCCATCCTCCTCAGCCACCAGCTCCTGTGGGGATGGCTCAGCTCCAGCCTCCTCCAGCCCCACGGCCATGGGCCACAACCAGGGAATTCCCAGTGCCAGAACCAGGGAATTCCCACTGCCAGAACCAAGACATTCCCACAGTCAGAACCAATAAATTCCCACTGCCAGAACCAGAGAATTCACACTGCCAGAACCATGGAATTCCCACTGCCAGAACCAAGAAATTCCCTCTGCCAGAACCATGGAATTCCCACTGCCAGAACCAGGGAATTCCCACAGCCAGAACCATGGAATTCCCAGTGCCAGAACCTTCCCCTTCCCCCCCTGCAGAGCCTCCCTGCAGCCCTGTGGAGATCCATGGTGTGCAGGCTGCCCGTGCAGAGCCATTCCCACTGGCAGAGCCGTGCTTTAGCTGCTCCCAAAGCCTGGATGCGCTGCTGGAAATGCAAAATGAGCTGGGAAGCAGCCAAGTGTTTGGGGGTTTGGGGGCTCAGGGGTTGATCCCCTCGTGGGAGGGATAATTCCAGCAGCAAATCCCCCATGGAAGGGGTGAGCAAGGAGCCATCCCCATGCAGGGAGCTGAGCTGGAGCAGGGTGATTCCATGTGGGATTGCAGTCTGGGAGCACTGGGATGCTGCAGGGATGCACTGGAACCCATTTTGTCCATTTTTTCCTTCTGCACTGGTGCTGCCAAATTCCCCCCAGCCGTGCTACAGGGCTGGGAGCTCCCAGCAGGATTCCTGAAGGAAAATCTCACTCCAGGAATACCTGGTTTTCTCCAGAGGTTGGTTTGCTGGCTGAAGTGGCACTTGGGGCCCTGCTGTCCCCCTGTGCCTGGTGACACCAACAGCCTCTGGTGGCTCTGGCTGCTGCCCCGTGACCAGGGGCTGCAGGAGGGGACGGCCACCCCCGAGCTCCTGGACATTGGGATTGATGTCCCTGGATTGGGTTTCGGATATTTTTGGTCCTGTAAATCCCATGGGTGATGATGTTCAGCACGATGGGTCCTTCCTCCACATGGCCAAACTCTTTTTTGGTATTTAACCTCCCTTAACTCTTATTCCCAGCTGCTTGCTCCATTCATCCCCAATTCCAGCACCATGGATGGGGATGGCTCCTTGCTCACCCCTTCCATGGGGGATTTGCTGCTGGAATTATCCCTCCCACGAGGGGATCAGCCCCTGAGCCCCCAAACCCCCAAACACTTGGCTGCTTCCCAGCTCATTTTGCATTTCCAGCAGCGCATCCAGGCTTTGGGAGCAGCTAAAGCACGGCTCTGCCAGTGGGAATGGCTCTGCATGGGCAGCCTGCACACCATGGATCTCCACAGGGCTGCAGGGAGGCTCTGCAGGGGGGGAAGGGGAAGGTTCTGGCACTGGGAATTCCATGGTTCTGGCTGTGGGAATGGCTGGGTTGTGGATGGGTGATCTCCCTGCTTCTGGCAGAGGGAATTTCTTGGTTCTGGCAGAGGGAATTCCAAGGTTCTGGCAGTGGGCATTTCTTGGTTCTGGCTGTCAGAATTCCTTGGCTCTTGGAGTGAGAATTCGCTGGTTCTGGCAGCGGGAATTTCTTGGTTCTGGCAGTGGGAATTCCATGGTTCTGGCTATGTGTGTGAACTCCCTGGTTCTGGCTGTCAGAATTCCCTGGATCTGGCTGTGCAATTTCACTGGTTTTGGCTGTGTGAACTCCCTGGTTCTGGCTGGGTGAATTCCTTGCTCCATGGCTGGGCAGACACCACCAATGCCTTCCCCAGGTCCTGCCCCCGGGCTTGGCTCTGTGCAGAGCTGCCCGAGGCGCTGGGAGGAAAATGGATTGATTGTCTTATTATCCCTGCTCAACCCCACTCCTTAAATACAACGCACCTGGCCCCGAGAGCTGCTCCCACACCTCCCACGGAGCGCCCTGGGACTGATTTTCCTGGGAAACAACACCGTGGCCATCCCTGGGTGCAGCGGTGAGTGGGATGTGGGCTGGGCTGGGGGGCATATTCCGTGTGCCAGGGTTTGGGATGCTGCTGGATGGGATGATGTGCTCTGGGGTGCCTGTTGTGGGGGGAATTTGGGGGATGAGTGGCTGGGAAGGCTGTGCTGTGCTCCTAAAGGGAGATGGGAATTGTTGTGGATCTACTACCCTTGTCATGGGGATAAGGTGGGAAAGGCAAAGGGTTTGCCTTCAAATATTTGGGAAGCTGCAAAATCAGCAATTTCCCTGGTGGGAGCTGCCTGTTCCTGCCTGGCTGCAGCTCCAGGGCATCCATCCATCCATCCATCCATCCATCCATCATCCATCCATCATCCATCCATCCATCCATCCATCCATCCATCCATCCATCATCCATCCATCATCCATCCATCCATCCATCATCCATCCATCCATCCATGCATCCATCCATCCATCCATCCATCATCCATCCATCCATCCATCCATCCATCCATCCATCCATCCCTCCATCCATCCATCCATCCATCCATCCATCCATCCATCCATCCATCCATCCATCATCCATCCATCATCCATCCATCATCCATCCATCCATCATCCATCCATCATCCATCCATCCATCCATCCATCCATCCATCATCCATCCATCATCCATCCATCCATCCATCCATCCATCCATCCATCCATCCATCCATCATCCATCCATCATCCATCCATCATCCATCCATCCATCATCCATCCATCCATCCATCCATCCATCCATCCATCCATCCATCATCCATCCATCATCCATCCATCCATCCCTCCATCCCTCCATCCATCCATCATCCATCCATCCATCATCCATCCATCCATCATCCATCCATCCATCCATCCATCCATCCATCCATCCATCCCTCCATCCATCCATCATCCATCCATCCATCATCCATCCATCCATCCATCCATCCATCCATCCATCCATCATCCATCCATCCATCCATCCATCCATCCATCCATGGCTTCCCCCAGTGCTGCTGGAGATGTCCAAGCCCCCTATAAACTCAATTATAAAAAGAGAAAACTGGCCTGTCCGTCAGTCACAGCCCCTTTTCCTGCTGCTCCCTCCTTATTTCCATGAATCTGGTTGGTGTTTGGGGATGGATCCTGGGAACCTGGGATTGGGAAACCACAACTGGGGGCTCAGAACCCCTGAACTGCCCCAATGCCTCTGCTGGGAGGTGGCTGCTCAAAAATCCTTCCCATGGAGATGTGTTGGTTCAATGGCTCTGGGACAGAACTGCAGCGATGGATTCTGGTTTTGGGAACAGGAAATGCTGGATTCAATGGCTCCCAGATGGACAAAAGTGGAGTTTGGAGTGAGGGCACGCAGGGTTTCTGCTCTCAGGAGCTGCATCCGAGTCACCTCGGGATGGGAAGAATCATGTAAAGTGTGACCTGCTCTGGAGGTGTTGACAACAGCGATGTGACATCAAAAACTATTTTTATTTTATTTTTGTTTGGCTCCTCAGAGTTAAACGGAGGCTTTTGGGCAAGAGAGCCACGTCCACGTTGGTGTGATAGGCGGGTCAAGCTCATTTCTCCCTGCTCAGGGCTCTCAGTGGGGTTAAAATCTCTTCCATTTAAAGAAGAAAATTGTTTCTGGGGATGTTCAGGGGCTTTGAAGCAGAACCTGACGTTGGAATGAGGTGCAGCTTGTCCCGCTGGATGGGACAATTGGAGGGGACAGGGACAACGGGTCCCTGGAGATGATTTCATCTCCAAGGACTCCTTTAATTAATGCAGCAGCCTTTGGATGCCTCCTAATTGTCCGGGCACACCTGACTTTGCAGCATGCAGGGGCTGAGGTTGTGGTGAAAAGCTTGGATGTGCCTTTCTGCTCTCCCTCCCTTTGGAGCTGAGAAAAATCAATGGCAAACCCTTCCAAAGGCCCGGAGAGCTCCGTTATCTCCGATCAACCTCAAACAAAACCCCACTGCACGTCAAGGACAGCAGCTCCTTGCCTGCTCCTCTGGGAGTGGGTTAAAAATTCAACCTTTCCTTAGAGATGGATAAAATTCCTTTGGTTTAGGGCAGAAAGAGCCGTGCTGTGGGGTGGAAACGCCCTTTCCCCCGCTCTGCACCTTTGGGAGGAGCATTTTGGGGAAGGGAAAGTCCTGATCCCCCGTGCCGGTGGCCCTGAGGGGCTGCTGGGCTCTTCCTGCTTTTCCAGGAGCTTCTCCCATCCTCGCTCTCCTTCCCGGCCCCACCTGGCGAGACACAGCCCCCCTAAACACCCGAAAATCAGCTCCCAGCCGTGTTTAGGCAGGCGTGGAGCAGCTTCCAGCCGGGAGAGATTAAAAGTTACTGAATAACCCAACTCCTCCGTCAGCCCCGGTGGCTGCGGGGCTGTGGCCGGTGCCAGGTGCCCGGCGGGCATTCCCGTCCCCCCAAAACCACCCCCAGCGATTTCCCCCATCCCAACCCTGGCGAGCCACAGGGGATGTCCTGGCTGGAGTGATGAGCACGGTGGGTCCTGGGCGTGAGCTGGCGAGGGGACGAGGGCACTGCTGGACCCGCCGAGGGGCAATGCCACCGTGGGAAAGGCGGCGGGCACCGCGCAGCCGGCTGGGCACGGCTCACGCAGCCCTCCCGCAGCTCCAGCGCCGGCTGAGCCCTTTTCCTGCCGCTGCCCAGCGCCTCCTTCCCTGGCTCCGGCCTCTGGACGAGCCATGGCCTCGGTGTGTGCCTTTTGTTTGCTCTTCCTTTCGGGACCCAAAGCCCGGGGCGGGGGGAGCGGGGCCCCGGCCAAGCGGCGGCTGCGGCGGGGGCGAGCGGGGCGCGCTGCCCGGTGGCCTCTCCGGGCTCTCTCCGGTCACAAGTAAGGCTGGGGGCGGCGGGGACACTCCGGGGAGGTGGCTCGGGTGGCTCTGCGCGGCCAGGAGGGTGGGAATGTCGAAGCGGGAGTTGTGGTTTTCCAGGAGTGCTTTGTTCGGGATGGGATCGGGGGGGTCTGTTCGGATTCCTGCCGGGAATCACAGGGGGTCGTTCCCAATCTCCGACCGCCTGCCGGCTCCGCTTGTTCCTCGCCTCGGACACACCTTTGGCCTCGGCGGGGTGGGCTGGGGATGCCGCCGGCACCCGGAGTAGGTCGGCAGCTCCCTCCTGGCTGGGGGCTCTGCGGGACCCTTTTAGGGTCGTGACAGCCTTAAAAACCCCTCCCAGGTGCACCTTTCTGCACCTGGGGACCTTCAGCTTCTCCTCCGTGCTTGGGCTGGCAGGGCCGTGCTCTGCCTTGGGTAAAGCACGGCAGATGTGGGGCACCTGCGGAGATGTGGGGCGCGGCTGTGGGGAAGGGAGAAGGAAAAGCACCCGAAGGGAAGGGAAAGGAAGCATCTCCTGCGGGGAGGCGTGCGCTCCTTCCTCCAGCGCGGAGCTCATCCTGCAAACTGCGTCGGCACCGCAGCTGCTCCGGCTTCCTGGGAAGTCCTATTGATGCCAAAGCAATCCTGGAGAGGGAGGGGGAATGACTAAAGTTATCCGCGGCCGTGTGCTGCTGCAGATGCGGGGTCCTCCCCCCCTTCTCCCTGTTTTTTTGGGGAGGGGTTCCGAGCCTGTGATCAAAAGCTGGAGCTGGCGTCCATCTGCTTCTGACAACCTGAGCGCTCGCTGGCAGCTTCTGCATTCAGAGCCTTGAATTCCTCAATAATTAGAGGAGTTTTTCGGGAAAAAAGTCTCCATCTGGGCTTTTTCATGATGGGAATGAAAAGCCAAGGTGGGTGTGGGAGGGGGGCAGGTGGATTTTCAGCCTTAGCAACCCAAATCTTGAAATATTACATCAGCACCGAAGAGGTGTAATTAAGTAGGAAACAAATGAGCCCAGCTAATCTGTTTTGCTTGTTTGAGCTTAGTGGAGTGCAGAAAACAAACAGAGGCTGAATGATGAATGAGACTTCTTTTTATTTATTTTTTAAAGGGTTTTTCTTTCCCCGAGCCCCCGGGGGGGGTTGGGATGTGGGTCAGGAAACGCGGCCGCTCTCCCCCGCGGCTCCGAGGTCACCCGGCCGTGGCAGCCGGGGCTCTGCGCCGCCGCTCGCCCGTTCCCCGCTTTAATTGCCCGCTCTGCCAAGCCGGCTCCCCCGGACGCCTCCCCGGAGGGATGGGGATGGATCTCCGAGCTGCTCTTCCCCGCGCCTGCGGTGGCATCAAAGCCGTGGCCCCGCGGGTCGCCGCGAGTGCCCTTTAAGGTGGCACTGCCACCTCAGCCCTCCCTCCGCAGCCCCGGAGCTCCCGCAGCTCCTGGGGACACGCGGGCACCGCTCGGCGCTGGGCTTTCTGCAGGAATTGTTGCTCTTGGGGCACCCTTGGGTGCCAGAAGTGAGGAAAAGCTTCATGGGGACCCCACAGCCTCTGCCACACCCTCCCGCTGTCTCCCTGTCCCCGGCCACCCCACAAAGGACAGGGGGACACGGCCCTGGCTGTGAAGCTCTCGCAGCTCTTCAAACACCCCAGAGGGCTCCAGCAGCTTGGATGCGTCGCTGCGTGTCCCCCCCCGGCCGTGTGGCAGCTGTTGTGGCATCTCCGCGCTCCCTGTCCCGCTTTCCCCCCGAGGGCTGGCGGGACTGGGGCAGCTTTGGGGCCGTCTGGGCTTTGGGATTGTTCTCCCCCCGCTCCCGGGCGCTGCCGGGCTCCGGCAGTGACACGAGGTGCCAGGAGCAGATGGCAGCCATCGGCCGGGCTGGCTCTCAGATCCCTGTGGCTCCTGGCACCGTGCTGGGCAGCGGCTCCTCGTAACCCCCTCGCTGCCACGCTGCTCTCTGGGGAAAAACTGGGGGGGTTTGGGGTCTCTCCGTTGAGTATTTTGCATTCGAGCCCCGTGCCCAACCCGCCGAGGAGTTTCTGGTGGCTGCTCCTGGTGTGATGCCCCGAGCTGGGGACGGGAGGGGAAGAAGTTTGTGGGTCTGAAGCGCTGCCCGTCAGTCAGTGGTGACAACGACCCTGTTCCCCCACCCCCCTCCTGCCAAAGCTTGTAGAATTGGATTTAAAACCGGAAGAAAGGAGCAGCTTTTTGGCCCCCGAGAGGGCACGGGGCTGTGCCATGGGCTCGGCGGGGTGGGACCGGGGGGCTGTCACTGTCAGCGTGTGGGGTCACCCCGGCGTGGGGAGCCTGAGCTCCTTCCTGACACCAGACTGCCCCAAAATCACGCGGCAGAGGAGATGCTCCCAAAATGGGAGAACCCCAAAACTTTGCACGGCAGAGGAGATGCTCCCAAAATGGGGCAGCCCCAAAACCTTACACGGAGGCGATGTTCCCAAAATGGGACAGCCCCAAAACCTTACACTGCGGAGGTGATGTTCCCAAAACGGGGCAGCCCCAAAACCTTACACGGCAGAGGAGATGGTCCTAAAATGGGGGAACCCCAAAACCCTGCACGGCAGAGGAGACGCTCCCAGCGTGCCCGTCCTGCTCAGCATCCCCCCCAAAATGCTCCTGGCGCTTCCTCGGCTCCCACTCACTTGGTTCTGCCCCTCGAAGCCTCCTCGACGGGGCCGTGCCCCACCAGGAGCCCCCCACCCCTCTGGCTCTCCCTTGCCCCCCCTCCCCCCCCCGTTCTCCCTCCCTCCCCTCCCGGCTCCTCCCGCCCCCGGAGCGGCCGGGAAATTGGGAAGAGGCCAAAATGAAACAAGTTTTCCCCTTCCCTCCTGGGTGACAATTTCAAGCCCGCGGGAGCTCTGTGGCCACCAGCCAGCTCCCGAATCCACACTCCCCGAGGGGAGCAGCAGCCCCGGCCTTCCGCCAGAACCGGCACAAGCACTCGTCTTGTTGTTATTATTATTATAATTATTATTATATTTCTTTTAACTTCTGTTTCTCCTCGGCGAGGGGAAGGTTGGAGCGATTCATTCGCAGGCGTTGCAGTGCCTGCCTGGTTTCAGCAGTGTTGCCTCTTCTCTCTCCGAGTAATCAGAGCCGTTCTGGAAGAGAAAATTGAGCAACTCGGTAGCGGGCGGTGTCCTCCTCACCGAGCGAGGCTGTTTATCCTCCTCGTTTGGGTTTCAGACGAATAAATTTGCCAGACAACAATGATATTACCCTCGTCTCAAAGACTTTATCAATTTGCAGTTGTCTCTCCGCTGATAGTTTTTTATTGAGCTGTCTGAGATGATTTCCAAAGAGAGGACTGCAATTTCAACTATTAAGTAATTTGGGAGAGCAATTAGTGTGAATCTGGAAACTCCCTGTGTTGCTCGTGAATAAATCAACCTCTCTGCGAGAGCCGTGCTGAAAGAGCCTGGGCTGATGGATGGGAAAGGGGGGGTTTGGCCAGGGAAACAACAAGGAGAGTGTTCCTGGCCTGGAAAACTTTAATACTTTGGTGGTGCTGTGGTTCAGAGGGTGTTGGGGGCTCCTGGGGGCTGGGATTTCCTCTGGGGGTGTCCCCTCCTTGCACCCCCATCTCCGAAAGGATTCTCTGCTAAAAGAGGTCCCGGTTGTGCTAAAAGAGGTCCTGGTTTTTCTTCTGCCTTGGCTCTCCTGGGGGACATGGAGGAGGGGTGGAAGGGTTGGGGACAAGGAAATGAGGGAGGGCAGAGGAGATCCCAAATCCTCCCTTGCCCCAGGATTCCGTGGGACTGGATCCAGCTCATAGCTGGATCATAACCAGCCCTGGGACAGGGTCGGTTTGGATGAGATACAAGGAAGATGTTTTTTAGGATGAGGGTGGTGAGGTGTGGCTGCTCCATCCCTGGAATGTCCAAGGCCAGGTTGGACACTGGGGCTTGGAGCAGCCTGGGATGGTGGAAAGTGTCCCTGCCCATGGCAGGGCAGGAATGGGATGGGCTTTAATGTCCTTTCCAACCCAAACCATTCCATGATTCCATTCTCTGATACCACAGGACTGCCAAAGGCCTCGCCAAAGTGGGGTCTCGCAGTCTGAACTGCTGTTCCTGATCCACAGAGCCCGTCCCCTCTCCTGGGACCAGATCAGGGCCACTGGCCACGATTTACACCTGATAAATCCCTGCTGGCAGCTCCCAGTGACTCCCACATCCATCACAGGTGGGATCCTTCCAGCAGGATTTGCTCCATCACCTCCTCAGAGCAGCCTGTGCTTCCCTGCATCACCCCTGCTGGCTGCTGGCTGCTGACATTTCCCTTTCCCCTGGGCTCGGGAGCTCCCCTGGTCCCCGGCATCACCCAGGCACAGGAGCAGCTCCTCAGAGCCAGAGGGTGAAGCACAGGAACCAGCCCTGCCCTGCTCTCCACTCCAAGGTCATCCCAGGGAAGTTATTTCTGGCTGTGGAGCACGAGCCTGGAGAGCCTCCCCCTCTGCAGACGGTTGCTCCTGTTTGGAGCTTTTTCCTGGTGGCTGCTGCTTCTCCCTCCGAATCCCTCCGTAATCCACTAAGGGACCTCACATCTCCCTTTCTTTCTCCATTTTTTTCTGTTCCTAAAACAATTAGCTTGGCTCAAACCCTCTGCAATCCATCAATTAATACAAGCTGCGGCAGTAAATTAAAGGGAAACAGGAACAACTGTGCTGGGATTAGGTCACTGAAACTATAAACTTTGGAACAAATCAGATTTCCTTGGGAAGGGAAATGGACAGCAGTGATATGTCAAGCCCTGAGATGAGACAGGCTCAGAGCAACTTTCCAGAGTCTCCTGACTTGGCTGCTGGATGCCAGAACTTCTTCCCCAGGGGAACTTTTGGGTTGCCAGACCCCGCTGCTGCTGCTGGAAGCTTGGATGGCCAAATAAACAAACGGGGAGAGAGGGAAAGGGGAAAGGGCTGGGGGGGGGGAAGCTGCAGGGACACTTTGGGTATCAGGACCTGCTCTCCCCCGTGGGTTGTTGTGCCCTGCTAAAAGGTTGGATTTGTTCATTCCCAGTTCTCCCAGTGACATTCCTGTCCAGAGCAGCGCTGGGAATGGTGCTCAGGGGGAGGCAGGGCACTCACAGCTCTGTGCCAGCTCAGGGAAAAGGGGATAAAAACCCTCCCCAAGCCAGGGTGAGGGGTACAACAGGGATTTCTGTCCTGAGGGATGAGATCCTTGTCCTGGAGCTGTGGCAGGGCTCAGGCTGCCCCTTCCCTGCCCATCCTCGCTGCTGGACAGGGCTCGGCTCTCCTCCTCTCTCCACAGAGGATCCAGCTGTGCTGGAGGGTCTGGAGCTGGGCTTTGCACCCTCCTGGCAGGACAATCCCATCCCCTGCGCTCCCATAGCTCCAGAAACGCCTTTTGGCCTCAGCTTCTGCCCTCGGGAGACGCTGCAAACTGAATTCCAGAGTGTCCGTCAGGGAAACTTTCCCTGCTCTCTGCACCCTCCCTCCCTCCTCTCTTCCCACAATTTTCACCCCAGGTTTGCCCTCGGGGCTGGAGGTGCCAAATCCCGAGATCCTTGCCGGGGAGGTCCCTGGCACCCCGTGGGCACCAACCCCTGCTGCTGCTGCCCCCAGCGCTTAACCCCTGCCCACCAGGGCCACCAGGGCTGCAGACAAATCTTGTGAGCGCCGCAGAACCTCTGCTGGAGCAGCGTGGGAGCTGCAGGGCTCATCCCTGAGAAAAACAGCCCAGCCCGGCCTTTTCTTTCCTCCTCATGATGTCTCAGCCATCCCCGGCTCCTTCGGAGCATCCAAGGTGGCAGCAGACTCGGAGCTCGGGGTGTGGGGGCTCAGCACCTCCAGGGGGCCTGGCTGGGGTGGGCCCTGCCCCGGGCAAACCAAGGGAAAGTGGGACAGAAATTCACGTTTCAGCAGAAGTTCGAACGGTGCAGCAATTCCGGGGGGAATTGGAGCTGCTGCTCCCTGGGTGGGATGGGGTTGGCATCCCCAAAATTCCGGGGTGCTTCCCCGCAAACACAATCTGCAGCCTGGAGGATTCCTGAGGGGGGACAGCGTGGGGACACCAGGGCAGGCTCTGAAATCCCCGCGGGGAGGGGAATTCCACGGGAGCCTGGCGCTGATAAACCTCGGGGCAGCTCCCGCATGAGGGGTGAACTCCCCAGGGATGAGTTCGGTTCTAATTGTGATTAACACCTCCCTCCATCCCGGAGGTACCCACCCCAAAAGTATGACCACCCTTGCTTTAGATTAGATATTTATTTATTTATTATAGACATATTATGTTTATATTATTGTATTTATATTATTATATGTATGTATTTTTAATTTTTTCATATTTTATATTTTTTATCTTTTTATAATTTGTCTATTTTTATATCTTTATATATTTGTTATTATATTTATTGTAGTTATATTATATTTATATTACAAATATACGTATATATATGTATATTTGTAATATAAATATAATATAACTACAATAAATATAATAATAAATATATAGAGATATAAAAATATATACGTATATATATTAATATATAATTAAATATAATGTATACAATCTATTATATAAATTATATAATTTATATTATATTCTATTATATTATATTACATTACATTACATTACATTACATTACATTATATTATATTATGTTATGTTATATTATATTATATTATATTATATTATATTATATTATATTATATTATATTATATTATCTATAATTAATATAAATATATAACAAGAGAATAATTTTATTATAAACATTATACTATTTATTATATTATACAATATAATATACAATACAATAATATAAAAGCAATACAATATTATAGATATCGTATTTATATTATAGTTATATTTATGTATATTTATTTAATGATAACGATAATGATAATGATAATTTTCATTGCTAGATCATACTCTGTGTGTGCCGAGGCAGATTTGGGGGACCAGGACTTGTTCAGAAATCTCTTGGGATGCATTTTTGCAGTCAGCAGCAATGCTTGAACACAGTCAGAGTTTTTAATTAACGTGTGCATTAATTATTTCCTAGGCTGACAGTGTGGGCCCCTCAAGGGTGGGGAGTGCTTTTGGCTGAAGTGGGGGATGTGGGGAGGGTCCCTGAACAGCCCCAGTGAGTCACTCCCAGAGGCAGTGGCCCCACAGGTCCTGGCTTTCCTGGGGCACTGACAGACAAAGGGCTTGAGGAAAGAATTCCCCTTGTTCCATGGGAGTTGCTGTAGGGAGCAGAGGAGGGAAGGAGCGAGGATGAGGAGGGTTGTGATGAAGTAAGGCAGTGACAGGAGCCCAGTCCTGGCAAACTTGGTGCAAAACTTTCCTGTTTTAATAGGAATATTCCAATTCCTTTCCATGAAACATCTCCCTGCTCTGAGGGGAGGAAACGCAGGCAAATCCTGCTCCTGTCTGGAGCCTTTCCCAGGAGCACCTGGAGGGATGCTGCTGCTGAGAGCCTTCCAGCAGCTGCTGTAGGAGAACACCTCCCGTGTTCCTGCTGCTGCCCCCCTGCCCAGGGCCGAGCACAGAGCCAGCTCCAGGCTGAGCTGGCTGTGCCACCCTCAGCCTGCTGGGGACAGCGCCCGTGTCCCCTCCAGGGGTGACCCAGCGTGGCCATGGGGGTCTCCTGGGTTTGGCCCCACCAGCCCGGAGTGAAAATTGTGGGGAGAGAGGAGGGAGGGAGGGTAAAACCCAGAGCAGGGGTGGTTTTGTGAGCTCTACACCCAATTTATTGCTCTTTAACCCCTTTTTCCAGGTCCTAAGTCTTCCCAGGTCTTCCAGGGATGGGAAGAGCAGAGACATTTCAGCCTGGGCTGGGATGTTCTGCTGGCCCCACAAAATTTGGCTTTTTCCTTCACCTTCTCCTCTGGTTTGTTTTCCCACCCTCATAACAAGAGTGGATCCCAGGAATTGTGTTGGTGTTTCCAAAAAAAAACCCAAACATGTAGACTCCCATACTGATGCCAGGAGAAGCTCAAGCAGCTCCCAGGAGCACCTGGAAACTGCTTTGGGGGCAGCAGCAGGGAAAGCCCAGCAGGATTTGGGTAATCCAGGCATCCCTGGTGCTTCCAGCATTATTATCCCCAAATGCATCCAAAGAGATTTCTGAACAAGATCTGGTCCCCCAAATCTGCCTTGGCACACGCAGAGTAATGATCTAGCAATGACAAATATCATCATCATCATCATTAAATAAATATACATAATGTAAATATAAATCCCCAGTTCCAACCACTGGGGGAGAATGGACAGCTTGGGAGAGGCCAAGAGAGCAAAGAAAAGTGGGATTTGCAAGTGGAGAAGCTGGGATAAATCTGGGATAACTGGGATAACTGTGGGATGACTGTGGGATAACGCTGGGGTAACTCTGGGAAAAGTCTGGAATAACTCTGGGATAACTCTGGGGTGACTGTGAGATAACTGTGGGATAAATCTGGAATAACTGTGGGATAACTGGGGTGACTGTGGGATAACTGTGGGATAACTGTGGGATAACTCTGGGATAAATCTGGAATTACTCTGGGATAAATCTGGGATAATCTGAGATGACTTTGGGATAAATCTGGGATGACTCTGGGATAATCTGGGATAACTCTGGGATAAATCTGGGATGACTCTGGGATAGCTGTGGGATAACTCTGGGATAATACTGGGATAATTCTGGGATAACTCTGGGATAAGTCTAGGATAACTCTGGGATAACTCTGGGATAATTCTGGGATAACTTGTTCAAACCTCTGCTGGCAGCGCCCACTTCCACACCAACAAATTCTCCACCTTCAGCTCCCCTCAATCTTCCCCTCCCTGCATCCATCTGACTCATGGTTTTCCATGGCTGTTTGGGGTGTTGTGGGTTTTTTGGGGTTTTTTTTGGGTTTTTTTGGGGTTTTTGGGCAGGGAGATGCCTGCAGGGAGAGCGGGAGGTTCAGACACTGGCTAATCCTGTTAGGAAGGCAGTGGTTATTGCAGGGCTTCCAGTGGGACCTGCTAAATGAACCATAATTCTGTAATGAGATTTCCTTTTCCCGGCCAGACTAAATGTTCTTGGCCACTGGGAATAAGAGGTCGGGGAGAGAAGGAAAAATAAAGAGAGAGAAAGAAAAAGAGGAGGGGGAGCCTGGTTCAGGCTCCTCTCTCTGGGCAGCACGGGAGGTTTGAAGAGCTCTGGTTCTTGTGGCTCATTCCTCCACCCTGGGAGAGCAGCTCGGGGCCAGAGGCTGCCCTGGCCTCCCCTGCAGGGCGTTGAGAGGACCCTGAGACCCTGAGGTGGTGTTATCACTCCAAACTCTGGAGAAGGTGGGAGAGACTTCTTCAGGGAGCAGGGGGATGCTGGAGAGGGAAGGGGAATGGGCTGTGAGGGGAAAACAGGCTCTGGAGGGGGGGGGATTTCCTGGTGGGAGAGGGGGATCACTCCAGGAGGTGTCCAAAGGGGTTTATTCTCACTTGTAGCTGCAGCAGGGAGCAGCCAGCACTTCCTGATGTGTGATCATCGCCCTGGGCTGGGGCAGCTCTGCTCCCGTCCTGGTCCATCCCTGGGACACTTTTGGCACTGGGGCGAAGGCAGGGCAGAGGAGAATGGGCAAACTGTGGGGTTCAGCTGAAAACCCCTGGCAGGGACTGGGATCTGCTCAAGGATCATCAGGCCCTTAAATCCCATCCCATTTCACCCTGCCATGGTCAGGGACACCTTCCACCATCCCAGGCTGCTCCAAACCCCATCCAGCCTGGCCTTGGGCACTGCCAGGGATCCAGGGGCAGCCACAGCTGCTCTGGGCACCCTGTGCCAGGGCCTGCCCACCCTGCCAGGGAACAATTCCTTCCCAATCTCCCATCCAGCCCTGCCCTCTGGCACTGGGAAGCCATTCCCTGTGTCCTGTCCCTCCATCCCTTGTCCCCAGTCCCTCTCCAGCTCTCCTGGAGCCCCTTTAGGCCCTGCAAGGGGCTCTGAGGTGTCCCTGGAGCCTTCTCCTCTCCAGGTGAGCACCCCCAGCTCTTCCAGCCTGGCTCCAACCCTTGGAGCATCTCTGGTGCCTCCTCTGGACTCTCTCCAGCAGCTCCAGGTCCCTCCTGGGCTGGCCCCAGGGCTGGAAGCATTTCTCCTGGCAATCCCAGTCCAGGTCCCAGCAATGCCCCAGTGCAGTCCCAGTCTCTGCCATCCCCGCACCCCTCCCTTCCTCCCCCTTCAGCCTTCAGGTGTCCCCAACCCCCCCAAATTTCTCTCTTTTCACCCCAGGCTGAGAAGCCTCCCTGGGGAGCAGAGGAATGCTCCCAGCAGGAGGAGATCTGGTGTTTTGTATCAGCTCTTTCCTTGCTTCATCCTGGCCATGCTCAGGGTTTGTTGCTTTTCCTCCTGGTCTTTCTCACTCTGATTTTTTCTGTCTCGGTGGCAAACAGAAGCCTTGGGTTTGCCAGGCCCCAGCCTGGCTTCCTCTGCCTGTGGCTGCTCCACTGCGGTGAGAATTTTCCAGAAATTCCCGGTGGTCCTGTGGAACCCCTGGGCTCTGTCTCTCATCCAGCAGGCAGGTGGGGAAAAAAAAAAGAAAAAATATTTGGATATTTCTATTTTTCCCTTTGAAGTTTGGCCCCAGGGGTGCTGCAAGCCCTGATCCTTTCTGTGCCTTTGTTCCCCATTTTTAAATGGGAATTGGGGAGGAGTTGTTTTTTTCCAGCCTTTCACGGGGCAGTGCTTTGCTGGCCCAAGGTGGCCTGGCTCTTTGTGAGGTTGGTTTTTTTTTCTGTTTTCTGTGGTTTTAGCCTCCAATCCCTCCCTTGGGTTGCATGGATGGGCACCTCCTGCTCCCAGCTCCCGGCTTTTTCCAGCCCATCAGCTGCTCCTGCTGCAAAACACCCTGGGATGAGGAGGGGAAAATAACATTGCTAAAATAAAATAAAATAAAATAAAATAAAATACAATAAAATAAAATAAAATAAAATAAAATAAAATAAAATAAAATAAAATAAAATAAAATAAAATATATTAAAAAAATAATAGCATCAAATTTAAGAAATGAAATGAAATAAAATAAAAATTTAAAAATAGAATCAAATTAAATGGAATAAAATAAAATAACATAAAATAATAAAATAAAATAATTAAAAAATAAATAAAATTAAATAAAATTAAATAAAATTAAATAATAAAAAAAAAATTAAAAAATAAATAAAATATAATAAAATATTTTTAAATAAAATAAAATATTTTTAAAAAATAAAATAAAATAAAATAAAATAAAATAAAATAAAATAACACAACACACTGGTCTGAATGCCAGCTGTCCTTGGTATCCTGAGCACCTTTCCTCCCTCCTGTTCCTGATTACCCCATACTGGCCCAGAGAAAATGCTGGGGCCGGGTCTGTCCGGCCTGTGGGGCTCCATCCTCCTGGCCGGGCTTTCCACAGGATCCAGCCTGGAATGAGCCATTCCAAGGAGCTGGAGGGGCTGAGGTGCGAGGGAAGCCTGGCAGTCACAGCAGGTGGGGCCCTGCTGGGTTTTCCTGGCACGGACGTGGGATATGCCCGGATTTCACCTCCTCCCACCACAGCCTGGACAGGAGCCAGGTGCGAGTGGTGGGGCCAGGGAGATCCGGGGCTGCCCACGGTGGGATCGTGGAGTGGTTTGGGATGGGGGGGACCTTAAAGCCCATCCCATCCCATCCCATCCCATCCCATCCCATCCCACCCACCCACCCTCCGCTATCCCTGTGTGAGAAACGCTGCTGACTTTTAAACCGTTTGAAAAGGTTTACCAAAAGCTTATCAAAAACACAACAGAAGGCTGAATAGAGAAAATATTACGGCACCAGGAGCAGAGGATTTTCCCCACCATGTGCTCACCCACACAATGGAGGTTTCACCTTTTAACCCCTTTAGCTCTCCCAAAGTTCTGTCCATGGACTCCTTCTTCTCTGCCCAGTGCTGGAGATCACTCCCTCAAATCCTGACCGGGGGTCAGGTGCTGCCACAGTAACAATCCCACCCTCCCAAATGTCCCAAACCCTGGCACCCCTGATAACAGCACCAAGGGGGTAAAACACAACTATAAATCTCTAAAACTTCTCCTAACACATATACAGGATATTTGCCTTTTAATTGCGAGAGCCAACCATGGCATTCCTCATCTGTCACTCCTGCTTGCTCCAGTCCCTGCCCAGTCTGGCCTTGGACACCTCCGGGGATCAGGAATCCTCTCCCTGCCCAGGATTTATCCATGCCTGGAGGAAAACATCTTTTAATCCCCCCCAAAAGCAGCTGGGATTTCTGGGCAGCAATTCCAGCCCTTGGTGGAGCTGCCATCACCCTCTGGATGTATCCAGAGAGGGAAATCCTCCAGATTTTAAACACAGGGACAATTTCTCTTCTGCAACAGCACCAAAACTCTGGGAAGGTTTTGGTTTGTTTTTTTTTTTTTTTTCTTTCTGGGGATCCCTTTGGTCTCCCTTTCCTGAGGGACCCTCCAGCATCCAGCTGGGCTTTATCCTCTGCCTCACCCTGGCCAATCCAGCTAAACTCAGTGGGAGCCACAGAAACAGGATGGGTTTGGGAGCTGTGGGAAAAGGGTGCCTGAAATGTGGGGGATAAAAGCAGGGAGCTGGGGTTTGGGCTGAAATCCACCTGTGGGAATCACAAGGGGATGTCAGGGATGGTTTTGACTCCAGGCAAAATCTCCATCAACCTTCTTGGAGATTCCAGCCCATCCCACTCAGGGATGGGGTTCCCAGTGACCCCAGGGAGCTGCTGAGCCCCAGTTCCCTCCCTTTACAGGGACCAGTCCAGCCTGAAATCCCGGGGGCTGCTCATGGGGCAGGATTTGGCTGTGGGGAACCTCTCCCAGGTGAATCACCAGGCTGTGTCTGGAGGCAGCCAAAAAATCTCTATATTGAATTGGTGGTATTATTATTATTATTAGTAGTAGTAGCAGTAGTAGTAGTAGTAGTAGTAGTAGTAACATTAACATTATTTACATTATACATTATATCTAACACATTAAGTAGTATATATTATATAGATCTTATATAGTCTATCTTTATAATATATATTATATTTATTATATATCTTCTTGTGTTTATTACATTATAATAAGATTTATTATATTTATTATATTTTTTAATTGAGTTTTTATGTTATATTGAGGTTTTTTAGGGTTTTTAGGGCCTGGCATGTCCAAATCTGCTTCTGGAGTTTGGTGCTCAGCTCTGCTGGCCAGGCTGGTGTTTGTTGGCTCAAAGCAAAGTGGTCTGGGGGGCTGAGAAGTTTAAATACCTTCAAATTCCAGCAGTGTCAATATCCCGTTAAAGGCATGCCAGGAATAAATCCAGATTCCTGGCACAGCATCTGCAAACTTCACCTCAGTTGGTGGGAAGGCTGAGCAGAAGCTTTTTGTGGGATTTGGGAAAAAAAGGGGGAAGTCTTGAGTTCTTGTTTGTCCCTCTATTTTTCGGGAGTTGGGCTGGGAGAGATCCATGGCTGCTCTTTGGAATCAGCCAAACGGGGCTGATTTAGAGGTGAACATCACTCAAGGGTTTTTTCTTCTTCTTCTTCTTCTTCTTCTTCTTCTTCTTCTTCTTCTTCTTCTTCTTCTTCTTCTTCTTCTTCTTCTTCTTCTTCTTCTTCTTCTTCTTCTTCTTCTTCTTCTTCTCTCTTCTTCTTCTTCTTCTTCTTCTTCTTCTTCTTCTTCTTCTTCTTCTTCTTCTTCTTCTTCTTCTTCTTCTTCTTCTTCTTCTTCTTCTTCTTCTTCTTCTTCTTCTTCTTCTTCTTCTTTTTCTTCTTCTTCTTCTTTTTCTTCTTCTTCTTCTTCTTCTTCTTCTTCTTCTTCTTCTTCTTCTTCTTCTTCTTCTTCTTCTTCTTCTTCTTCTTCTTCTTCTTTTTCTTCTTCTTCTTCTTCTTCTTTCTTCTTCTTCTTCTTCTTCTTCTTATTATTATTATTGTTTGTTGTTGTTGTTGTTGTTGTTGTTGTTGTTTTGCTGGGCTGTGATTACTTTGGGAGCTGGGATTTGCCTTCCTCATGGTCACCTTCTCCTTGCTCCTTGCTGCTCCATCCAGGCTGGAGGAAGCTGGGAGGTGGAATCATGGAATGGTTTGGGTGGGAAAGGACCTCGAAGCTCATCCAGGGACACCTCCCACTGTCCCAGGCTGCTCCAAGCCCCATCCAACCTGGCCTGGGACATTCCAGGGGATCCAGGGGCAACCACAGCTGCTCTGGGAATTCCATCCCAGCCCCTCCCCACGCTCCCAGGGAACAATTCTTCCCAAAATCCCATCTAACCCTACTCACTGCTCTCTCCTCCTGGTGGGATGCCCGAATTCCCTGTTTATTGGAGTGGGTCTGGGGGCAGCAGGGAATTGGAGCCTCCCCCCTGCAGGCCAGCACCGAGGGACTTTGCTGCTTCCTGGTGGATTATTTTTATCATATTATTATTTTCCTCCTTGCTCCTCTTTAGAAATGAAGAACTCGGCAGCAGCTGTTTCTGTGCTTTTGGGTTTGCTTTGTGCTGGTTTTTTGCAGTGAATGCTGTGCAGATTTGGCTTATCAGGCTCGTCAGGCTGCTGCACTCCTCCCCGGCCCTATTTACCCAGAGCCCCGGCTGACGCAGGGCCCTTTCCTGTGTTTGTCACCACCCACCCCAAGGTGCTCCAGCGATAACTTTTCACTCCGGATTAGGGATTTGGGGCTTTTCAAAAGAGTCTTTAACTCACAGCCCTCAGAAATGTGTCACTTCATTGAAAAAAAAAAAAAAAAAAAAAAAAAAAAAAACCAAACAATTTAAAGCTCGAAATTTACTGCTTAAGGTTGACACGAGAGCGATTTTTCTGGTTTGTAATTACACCAACAATTGTTCTAAAGGTTCAAAGGTGCCGTCTGGGGGCCTGATCCCACTGGGAAGGAACGGGCTGGAAATAGGGGCTCAGATGGCACAAAATCCTGGGAACTGGCTGGTTTTAGCTGGCTTTAATGATCTCGATTCCGCTGATTCCAGTGGAGTCGTGGAGCTCTGCTGCTGCTGCGAAGCATCTGCCCCCGAACCTCCAGCTGCTGCGGATGGCTCAGCTCAGCCACTTGTGCTTCAAAACAGGGTTTGCATCTGAATAACCCAGGAGTGACTCGAGCCCCTTTCAGGCTGCCAAGAGAGGTTTCAAAGCAGGGTTTTTAAAATCTAAATTACACCCCAGATTTACAAGGAGTCCTTGAACTTTGGGGTGTTTGTCAGCCCTTCAACGCGTCCTTAAAATGATAATGAGAGCAATTTGGATTTTGATGGGAGGGTGGTAGGGCATGAGGCTGAAGGAAGTGTGACTTTTGAAGGGAGGGGGTTCACATTTTGAAGTAGAATTTAAAAAGAAATGCAAGGGAAGACAGACAGGTCCTTCCCTGCCCTGTAACAACGATGAAACATGAATTCATCCCCCTGGAATTTCTTGTTTGTGTGCTCCCATAATCTCATTTCTTTGGTGTCTGTATGAAGCTCGAGATAGTTGAATGCCAGGAGCCAAATTCTCTCGGACTAATATCTTTTTATTAGATTTGCTGCGTGCGTGTGCGCCCACGTGTGAGAGAGAGAGATCACCCTTCATCACCCACCTCGTGCCTCGGAGGAGGAGAGGAGCTCCCAAGGAATCTTTCCAGCAGCGTTTTCCAACTCTGACCCTCGGGGCGGGGAGGTTTGGGGCATAAACGTGGCTTTTGGTGGGGTTTACAGGTGTCTTCTTGAATATTGGGGTTTGTCCTGGGATATTTCCCGTTGTCACAGCTCTGCCTGGTCACTGAGGGCTGTGACAGCTTCTGGAGGTGGGGGACGAAGAGTTTTCCCCTAAAATGTCACGGGGAGGGAGGAGCTGGGAGCTGGCCCAGGGATGTTTTAAGAGCGACATGCCCTGGCCATGAACTCGCAGGTTTTAAGGATTTGATCAAACCCCAGTTTTGCTCCAAACCTGGCTTCGATGAACCCCAACCTTTGCCCCGTGCAGAGGGGACGATGCCAAGGAATCCCCCGAGCCCGCAGACGGTGGATTCCGAAGGGGCCAGCGGGTCCCTCCTGTGCCTGTGCGGGCACAGCAACCCTTCCCCAGCCCGTCAGAGCTCCGGGACTTCCCAGGCTGTGCCGGGGGTCGGGAAAAGGGAAGAGCGAAGAGCGAAAGCTCACTGCCACCTCTAGGCAAAGCCCAGCATCGGCGCTCGCTCTAAACTGGAGCACGGGCAGACAATCCTGGGATTTGTCCCAAATCGCCGCAGTGGCAGTGCCAGACCCCGCTATCAGCTGGTGCGCGTGTGTGCGCTGTGTGCGCGTTCCGCGGCTCCCGAAGCTTTAGTATAAATATGTTCAGCCCTTCCTCTAGTCCGCGGGCTTTAATCCCCCGCCCGCATTTCCAGCCGCGTGGAAAGAGCAGCCCAGTAACTCCCGAGCCGCGGAGATTGTGTGTGTGATCCGTGCCGAGGCCGCGCGTTCCTAAGGATCTTAGGGAGAGCCGAGCATCCTGAGCGGCACATTCCCGGCGGATCCCAGCGAGCTGGGGGCTCCGGCTGAGGGATCCGGCTCCAGCTCCTCGGCACGCTCCCCAGAGAGAGGTGGGTGAGGAAGAAGGGCAGCAGCAGAGGGGAAGCAGCGGGATCGGCGGGGTGGGAAGGAAATTCGGGCGTTAAGTGCTGGGTTTGTATTTGGTTTCTATCCCTAACCTCTGGCAGCATATGGCCGGGAGCGAGCGGCGCTGAGCTGCTTCCAGAGGAGAGGGGGAACCGGGCAGCAGCGCTGAGAGGGGCGGGGAGGCGGCTCTTCCTCTCCCTAGCAGTTTTGGGGGATAACTTCCCAGGCAGCACCGCCTGAATTGGCTCCCAGCTGTGGGAAAGGGGAAAGCAACTTCCATGGACAAGGCTGGCCGGGCAGGGCTGGGAATGGGGGTTCCTCCAGAGCTGGGGGCTGCTCTCTGCGGCTGCCCAGGGAGGGTGAGGCAGGATGACAGGGACACGTTCCCTGGAGAGAAATGCTGTCCCCAGACGCTTTTTGCTGGAGGGAGGAATGCGCAGCCTTTGCTGTCACACCGGGAGCTGTGTGGGGAAGGGGTCAGTGGTGTGGCTCTGCTGGGGAGGGTCTCGCTCCACCTTCTCCATCCACCGCCCAACCTCTGCCTCCTCAGTTGTTTATGAGCCTCCAAGCCTTCCCTTCCCTTCCCGGCTGACTCACGGCTTCCAGCTGGAGGGAAAGGCTACCTGGGGCTCCTCCCTGGCGCAGGGGGAGCACAGGACACGCGTTCCCGCAGGGACACTTTGCTCCTGGCTCGCGCGGATTTGAGGGCAGCAGCAAAGCTCCGGGTGATCCCAAAACGAGCGTGGTCCCACTCAGATTCCCGTGGGGAGGGAAGTGCCGCCGTGCCCCGGGAGGATGTGGCCCAGGGATGAGCGGAGCTCTGTTACCGGGATCCTGGGCCGGTTCTTGGGCCGGGATCCCGCCGCGGGTGGAGGGTGGCAGGGCTGGACTTCCAAAGCCACGTCCCGGAGTGGCACAGGGAGCTCTGCTCCCCTGGGTTAGGGCTGTGCTTCCTCTGATGGATCTGCCTCGCTGGCAGGAGGAGCAGGAGGTGCCGGTGGCCGTGTGTTGGGGTGGCTTTGGCAGTGCAGAGTCCCCTCAAACAGGTGACATCACAGCCACCAGCCCTGCCTGAGCCTGCGTCTGCCTGCGCCCCTATCCAAGGAAAACTGCTCCAGCCCACAGAGCCCTGCAGCTCTAAGGCTCCAAGCTGTGAGCCCTGCAAGGAGAAGGGTTTGGACTTTTCCCGGCCCGGGCTGAGCTGCCCATCGCCAGCCCGTGCCTGGGTCACGAAGTCCTTTGTCACCGGTGTGTGCCCACTGCTCCCTGCACGGGGCAGCGCTCCCTGGCCGGTGGATCGGAGCAGATGTCCTTGCTATATTAGATGAGTCTTCCTGGCTCTAAACAGGCAGAATCACGTTTTCCTTAGCCCCAGACAGTGTTACAGCCCGATCTCTGCGAGGAGGGGCGGAACGGGGGAGGCAGCCCCGATTCTACTGCTGCATTTGCCCGTCCTCTCCGCCTCTCCACCTCTGCACAGCTCCCGGTGTGCCGGGCAGGAGCGGGGCTGCTCCGCTCCCCTTCGCTGTGGGAAGTTCTGTAATTGAGCCGCCTGCTGCGCCGTGCGTTGTTTGCCTGCCTCGGGTAAGGCACCGCGGCCGCCCGGAGCTGCACGGGCTGGGCACCTTCACCAGGCTCAGGACACCTCTCCCTGCTCCGGTGGGAGCTGCCGCCCGGGCTAGGAGCAGGCTGGGAGCAGGTGAAGCTCACAGCCCTGCCCGAGAGCCCGCTGGGTTTATATAATATTATATATCTCTAATTGTGTGTTTGTTGTTGCCATGGGAATGAGCACAATCGCACAGGCTGGAGACTGATGTCAAGCCTGGGTCTGCTCTGGGCCGCGCTGGGGGCAGATGGAGAGTCAGGAGGGGATATGGGGTGAGGAGACCCTTTGTTCCCTGCCCCGTGTGCAGCCCAGGGGCAGCTCCGGCAGCTGAGGCACGGGGCTGTCCCAGCACCGCCTGGATCCGGGCTGGGAGCGCTGGGAGCTCCCGCAGGAATGGTGCTGTCTGCCCTGGGCATCGAGCAGGCACGGGCGGCTATCGCTGGCAGCAGAAGAGAGGGATTTTCTGCAGCATAACCTGCCTGGGAACAGGAATGTGGGGGCTGCAGCAGGGCTGGGCAGGGACTTGGGGACCACTCAGCCCCTCCGATGCCCCCCGGGGCAGGCAGAGCCCCCCACTCGCCCGGGGCAGGCTGAGTCAGGCCCGCGGGGGGTGAAGCGGAGCTTCCAGGCAACAAGTGGGGGCCGGGGGGTGTCTCTGAGCTCTTTAATTGGTGGGGGAGTTGGGGGGGGTGGGGTGGGCGATGCTCCCCGGCAAGGGGAGGGAGGGGGGAGAAAAGCCACGCTGGAAATGAGGTTATATAAAAGATGTATGATTTGGAGAGCCGAGTGTCTCCTAATGAGGGCTGCACCGGCTCGCTCCACACCCATAAAAACCCTGGTTGGACGTCAAAGCGGATTCGTTTCGGTGATGCTGGGATAAAGGGGCGCAGCGAGGACTGGCTCCCCCGTGACAGCCCAGCCGAGCCCAGCGCCGCGCCGGGCTCCGTCCCTGCCGAGCCGCCGGGAGGGATGCGGGGCCGGCCGCGGGGCCGGGGCCGGGCACGGCTCCTCTCCGCCGCACGGTAGGTGCCCCCCAGCCCCGCACCGGGCGTCGCTTCTCCGGGAAACTTTGCAGGGGCTGCGGGACCGTGCGCCCCGTCAGAAGCGCCGCCGCCTCCGGGCATCGGGGCCGCGCCGCCGCGCCGTGCCCGTGGCCGGGGGAAGGGGAGGCGACGGCGGGACCCCAGCCCTGCCCGTGCGGGCAGCCGGGCTCTGCGGAGCGGGGCCACGCGTGGGACGTGCCCGGAGAAAGCTGATTTGCTGCTCCGGGTGGCCCCGCCGAGACGCGGCTCCCACTCGCCCCCCATCCCCAGGACACGCCGTGGGGTGTCCCCCCCCGTCCCTCCGCACCCCGCAAAGTTCCTCCAGCGCCTCCGAGCGCGGCTCGCCCCGTGGCCCCGCGGAGGCGGCTGCGGGTAGCGGAGTCTCCCTCCCCCGCAGCCCGGAGCGCAAGTTGGGATGGGGCACCGGGGGAGGGCACGCGGTGTGCCCGGGCCGGGGGAGGGCAGGCAGGGGCAGGTGGACGGAGTGCGGGGGTGGCAGGCGGGCAGCGAGCCCGGGACAGGCGGCGCTCTGCCCGGGGAGGGCGGGAGGGAGACTCTGCCGGGCGGGCGGGGCCGGGCGCGATCGGTCCGGAGAGGGCAGGGAGCGGACCGGCCGTTCCCCGAAGTGGGGTTAGCGGGGGCGTTTCTGGGGAGGGCAGGGGGCAGTTTCCGCAGAATGTCAGCCTGCCGGGGGAGGGCAGCTTTCCCTGGGGATGCCGTTTCCCGGGAGAAGGCGGTTTCGGGAGGCGGGGGCCATCGTCCCGGGTGGAGCGGCGTTGTCCCGGGTGGATGAGCTGAGCGGATCCGCCCGCCTCGCCAGAGCTGTCCCGGGTGCTGAACTCGGCGGAGCGCCGGGGCTCCCGAGCCTCCGCACCCCGACGGGGGGGGCTTGGGATTGCGGGAGATGCCACCGAGCCCCGTGCTGGGGTGGGGAGTGGCCCACGGCAGGTCCTGCCCTCGCTGTTTGCCCTGTCCCTGGGATGTCCCAGCTGTCCCCAGGGTGTCCTCACTGTCCCCGGGGCACTGCGGTGGAAGCAAGTCCCCCGTCCAGCCCGGGGTGGGGAGGACACTCCCCAGTGCGGCTCCAGCCCTCGGGATGTTCTGCTGGGGGCTGGCTCCTGTCCTTTAGGGAGAACGGGGCCCTTCCCTCTGCCCACCGAGGGCCTCGCAGGTCCCTCTGGATGAGCCGGGAATGCAGGCGGGAGTTGTTGCCGCAGGGATCGGAGGGGATGAACCCTGCTTGCCCCGCTGCTGCTCGGCTGGGCTCGCAGCCGAAAGCTTTTGGTTTCTTACTGGCAAAGCAGAGGGAAAAAGAGCTCTTTGTGCGGGCACATCTGGAACATCTGGTGCCGGGGTGCGTGTGCACTGCCCCGTCCAGCCCCGGGTCCCTGCCCCGCTCGCTGGGCACCCACAGCCCAGCTGCAGACATTTTCTCCCGACGCTTCCAAGTTATGACTGTCGGGAGGAAATTCTGGCAGGCGACTTGACAACGATCTGCCGAGTCCCCGAGGAGCGGATCCGCCTCTCGCTGAGATGGAGGAGAAGTGTCTCCTTCCTTCCTTCTTTCTTTCCTTCTTTCCTTCCTTCCTTCCCGGGGGAGCAGGGGCTGTCTGGCACGGGGGACGGGGAGATCGCAGGGGCGGCTGCAGCAGTAGGGGGCTTGGCTGCTTCAAACACCAGCTCCTCTTCCTCACCCACATTCCCAAGTGCCAGCGGCTCTGGCAGATGGGAATCTACAGGGATGATCACAGAGAAGCTGCAGGGAGGCTTTGGGAGCAGGGGGGGAATCACTCTCCCAGGAATTTCTACCTGCACCTTTTGCTGGTTCTCATATTCTGCTCAAGGTCTCAGTGGGGAAGCCTTATTTAAAGAATTTAGGTTTGCATCAGCAATTTCCTCCTCCCTCTCTTTTCTCCCAGCTTGTATTTCCCAGAATATTTCCTTAAAGACGCCACAAACTCAGGCACAGACTCCGCAGTTTCAAATGTTTGCAAACAAACTCCGGGTGCGGAGTCTCTTCCCCCGCAGCCGTGGGGTTGGAGGGGGCATTTCCCTGCTCAGGTACCCGCTCTGGGAGAAGCATCACACCCCTCTGGAGCCCAGGAAAGGGACAATTCCTCGTGCCCTTTGGATTCTGTTTATTCCCCCTGCCAGCACCACAACTGTGAGCGAGAGGCCATCTTAGGCAGAGGGGTTTGGGCTGAATCCTCCTTGGAATCCTCGCTTGGAATTAACACTGCGTGGCTGCTCACGGGGAGGGCTTGGTCCTCCCTCGCCCTCAGGGGCCGTTTTGGCCCTGTCAGATTTTTTTCCTCCCTCCCTGCTTTGCTTGTGTATTTTGTCTTTTCCATTTCAGTGGTGTGTCTGTACAAAGGCTTAGGAAATCTGCCAGATTCCCTAAATCAGTGCCTGAAAACAACTATTTTTAGTAACTGATAAGTCACATGAGCTCGGCTCGCATAGATTAGCATTTACCTTTCCCGAGGAACGAGGATATTGTTTGATACTTGTTGATACCATCAATTTTCCCCTAAAGAAACCCAACCCCGATAACGAGGGGCCGGGTTGGAGAGGCGGCTCCGAGCGGAGCTCGCATGCCTTTGTTCTACTCCCACTGCTCCGATCCTATCTGTGCGTTAAATCAAATCTATAGATGCAATCTGAGCCCTCCAAAAATAAATGTATTGTGTCCCGAAGAGGCCTGTGAGCCACTGTCTGGCTGAGACTGGATAAATCACGCTCGTTCCAAATGAGCCCTGATGGGCTCTGTGTGATAAGGGACCCGGGGTTGTCACCGTCCCCGCGGGATCTGGCTCGGGATGTGGCTGTGGGAAGCCCAGATGTCACCGGGATGGTGGCTCTGCGTGTGCAGCGTGGAAACCTGGAGGTTCTGTGTGTGTCCCTACAAAAACGGGGGCAATGATGCCAAGGAAACGCTTTCCATGGCTTCTCCTCTCCGTGACAATCCCAAAATGCTTAACGAGATCTAGCAATGCCCTTCTAGGGCAGGCTTGTCTTAATCCCATTTTCCAGAGTTTCAGGCTTACGTTTCCAGACGTGCTGGAACGTGCGGCTCTTCCTCGCTCTCAGAGGCCGGGGAGCTCGGTGCTCTCCCAGCAGGGATTATCCTTCATCCCCACCAGGCAGCAAAATGGAGCATCCCTGCCACATCTGGGACGAGGACTCCGAGCTGGCCCTGGGGTCACAGCCTGCCCCAAATGCCAGCTGTGAGGAGCAGGGGCTTGGGGATCCCGAATCCTCTCCTCTGGCACAGGGAAAAGCTGGTTTAGGATGGGGGCTGGGGCTGCTTCATCTTCCATAGGGAAGGGGAAAACCCCTGGGATCGTTGGGGTCCATTTCCATTCCTCTCCCACATGCACTCCTGGGTTTTTTACCACATCCATGTTCAGGGATGCTGGAGGGGCGAGGATGATGAGGCTGGTGCTGCTTCCAAGGAACAGCCTCTCTCCCACCGGCAGCACCTTCAGCTAATCCAGGAGGCAGAAAAATTCCACATCATCTCCCACCTGAGTCCTGGTGGAATTAGAGTCAGAGCCCTTGTAGGACAAGGAACAGGTCCCAGGAGGCCCCTGGAGAACTTTGCCACTGTTGTTGGTACTATGGCAACAAGTGCTAATGCAAAGCATGGACAGAAACTCGGGGGAACAAATTATCCTCAATTTTCCTCTGGCACGTCCCTGAGGATGCCAGGGCGAACAGGGCGAGAGCTCTGCCTTGGCTCCACGTGTCGGATTCATCCGTGGGGAAGGGAGGAATCCTCATCCTGCCCCTTCCCGTGTTGGGGAGGGGTGGTGGCAGCGCTCGGGAGATCCCAGAGCTGTCTCAGGGCCAGAATTTCACTGGGGTCTGCCTGGGGGCTGTGGGCTCGTGCCACAAGGAGCAGGATCTCCTCCCGAGGGTTTTAAACAGGGACACGAGTCACTCCTTAGAAAACCAGAGCCAACAGGATTTATTGGAAAATTTAATGCCAGGCAAGAAGGATTTTGGGGTGTCAGCAGCAAAGGAGGGGACATGAGTGGCTGAAAAGGAGCAGGAGTTTGTTCCTGGATGGACTCAGAGCTGGAAGCTCCAACCCTGACTTTATTGATGCTGGCTGGCAGCTCCCGAGCAATTACAGCTCCAGCCAACCTGCTGTGATTTTTAAATTTTCTTTTTCTTTTGTTTTTCCTAAATGGAGCCCCAATTCCCCTCTCATGCTGTGATTGGACCGCCAGACCATCCATCAAGTGGCATTTTCTCATTTATTTCCTCCCTACCTATTTTGTCTTCCAGGACAAAGTGGCGGAGTGTTAACACTGCTCCAATTTGTCACACTGGAGTCACTGGTGTAATTCCAAGCCTCTCAGAAAATTGATGGTGGCGGAATTGAGGTTTTACAGATGGGCCAAGCCCTAATAAGAACATCAGTTTGAGATGGGGTGAGCGGCAGAATTGACGCTTTTATCTAAATTCTGTTGGAGCCACACACCGCAGGCGCCGGGGAAATATTGGAGGGAACAGCAAAAGAGGAATGGCAGGCGTGGTGCAGAAATCTGCTCAGTCCTGAACTCCAAATTTACAACAAAACCCTGGTTCTGGCAGCTACAGAAAAAGGGGGATTTTGTCAACACAGTTGTCTTGGCAACATTAAAATGCATTTTGTGCATTCTGCTCGGGTTGTGTCGGGTGGGGTGAACGGGAGTTGGGTGAGGGGCTCCAATAAATTGCAGGAAAGTTTTGGGGTGGCTCTGCCTCCTCCAGCACTGCTGTTCCACGATCAGGAGTGTGCAGGACACTGGTCTGAATGGGATGGGATAGGATCAGACCAGAAAAAAATGGCACATTTGTGTTGGAAGGGAACTGCAATGATAATTTTAACTGCTTAGACATTCCAGTGGCTGTTGTGCCAGCAGGACCTGGATTTCCTTGGCTGCTTCATTCCCTGGAGAGGGGATGGACACCAAACCAAGTGCCAGGAGCTGGATAAATGCGCAGGTCCTGGGGCTTTGGGGCCGATTTATCCCAAAAGGAGCAAACAGTTGTGGTTTGTTTTCCAGGAAACAACCCCTGATTAGAGGCAGATGAACCCTCCTGGGGTCTGGCCATGGATTTATTTCTATCAGAAGCAAGGATTTATCTGATTAACTGCTCTTCCTGCAGGAACAGGAATGTTCTGGGTGCAGACAGGCACGGGGAGGTGAGGGGGTCTCCAGGGTGGAGCCTGTGGCATTCCATCCCTTTGGCAGGGTCCTTCCAGAGCCTGCTGGTGCCAGCTCAGGTCAGCGGGCACTGACTGGCACCAGGGCATTGTACAGATGGCAAAGTGCCTCATTCAGTCACTCCTGGTGTAAATCAGGCTTATTGGGGGCAAAGGCAAGGGGGAATAATGATTCCCAACCCAGAATGGTTGGGAATTGAGCTGGGAATGGGGAGGGAGAAACGGAGCCATCGTTTGGGTTTGGAGGGAAAAGGTCTCACCATTCCTGGGTGGATTTTGGGAAGGCTGAGGGGAGGTGGGGACTTAGAGCCGGAGGTGATGCCTGGAACAGAGGCTAGACAGAGCTAAAAGAATAAAGCAGGCATTTATTAAAGGCCTTCAAAGGACACACCTTGGGCAGTGCAAAAGGCTCACAGAGGCTACACCCAAGATGGATGATGGTTACAAGTTTCTCGGATGGATTTAATTTTGGTCTATTTGCATATCAGAGGTTAATTGTCCAATTATAGCTTCAGGTAATGAAGTCACATTCCCCTGGTTTCCTCCACCCCAATTCCCTTTTATTTATATTTTTTGGGCCTGAGGCTGTGTTGATAACCCTGGTTCTCAGGCCTGGAGGAATTGTTCAGTCTGCCCAAAATGTGAAGAGAGCTGACTAACACTCTGTACTGAGTTCAGAGTTGTACACTAATGCAGTGCAGGATCTGAAAAATGTAAAAGCTAAACCTTAAGGCATCAGAGGAACATTATCTGAGGATTAAAAGGCTGTGCACAAGGACACCCTGGGCAGGGATGGAGCATGGAACTGCTGGCACCAGCGAGCTGCCTGCCAGGGAATCACTTGAACATTCCCTTTTCAGAGGCACAGCCACGCAGGTTTACAGGAACTGTGCATATGTTGCATCCCAGCGCTCCTCAAACGATCCACCGATGCTCCGTGGGTCGTAAAAATTAAATGGGCATAAATCCATCAGCGCCAGGGCTCTTCCTCGAGTGCTATAAATCCCACGAAAGCTAATTAAAGAGGACAATGGTGCCCATTTAAAGCTGGCACAGGGATGCAGGAGCCATTATCACTGGGAAAACAGGGCTCCAAATGGATTTGTGAGGCCGAGGGGCTGGCGCTGAGCACGGCCCAGCCCGGCACAGCCGGCGGCTCCTGCCTGGCACAGTGAGGAGATTGTGTTAAAGCCCCCAGGATTGATTTCTCCTCTGCTTTGCCTTGGAAATCAAATCATCCCATTAAGGTTTGTGCCGGAGTTTGTTCTTGGAATGTTATCTGACAGCTCAAGGAGCTTCTCGTGGGGTTGGTTTGTTGAGCCTTCGTTGCTGCCAGAGGGGAACAGGCTCTGCTGCTCTTCCCTGAAAGCCTCCAAAGCAGGGGTGTTCCCAGGGATTGGTGTTGGGATCAGGGTTAAGGCTTGCCTGAGGTGCTGCCCCTCTGCAGGCCTTGTTGCTCTCCTGTAGTTTGAGTTGGGTTTATGCTTTGGGAAGGGCAGGGAAACCGAGGCAGGAGTGGGGTGGCACCATCCGTGGAGGTTTATTCCAGCAGGGTTTGTTCCCGACAGGGAGCTGAGCCCGGTTTTACTGGTGGATTTTTCATCTCCTGGCTGTCTTTTGGGGTGAAATAAGTGTTCCTACCCTGGTGAAACCCCGTCCTGCTCTCACTGTTTTTAGGAGTTAGACCTGACACCTCCAGCAGCTTTTAAATGTCTGATCTGGCTCTGGGGTCCATAACTCAGAGTCCTCATGGTGCTGGGAGGGAGAGCTGGGAATCTGTGGGCTCACAGAGCTCAGCCCAGCTCAGCCACCCACAGGGTTGAGCTCTTTGGGTTCTATCTGGGGTGTGTCCCCTCTGGAATCAAACCTGGGACACCCCACAGTGGGACAGGAGAGCCCTGACCCTCCTGGGGGAGTTTTCCAAGCCCTCCTGGTGTCTCCCACCTCCCTCAACTTCTCTCTCTCCCTCCTCTCTCCACTCTGAGTTTGTGCAAGGCTTTCCAGCTGGAAAATAATTGGACTCAATGGTCTTTAAGATTATTTTCCAATGCAAATGATGCCATGATTCTGTGAGAATCCTTATCCAACTATTCCCTAAAGGAGCAGGAGGCTGAGGGGTTTAGGGCCTATCTGTCCTCCCTCTCCTTGCCTGTCCCTCTCCTTTCTGGCTCTTTTCTGACCTTCCTGACTCTGAGGAGCAGCAGAAAAAAAGGATAAATCTCTGTATGGGTGTCGAGGTATCACTTAAAATCTACTTTTTTCTTCTCATCCCTTTTGTAAGGAATGCTGAGGTGTCGGTGGGTTTGGGGGCAGGGAACGATGAGCACCTAGAAGTGCCGGTGTTCCATGGGATTGCAGGATGGGGCTGAACACACACACAAGAAATGACAACCTTTTCCATGGAGATAGCTGGAAATTATCCCAGTGGGAGAAGAGTGAGGGATTAAACACCGGGGTTCCTCAGCTCTTTCCAGCGAGCTCAGCAAGTCCCGCTGTAAGGTCGAGCGGGGCTGAAGGACATCCACGGTCCCCTCCAGCTGTGCAGCATCTGCCCGTGTGAGCGGCTGGGAACGCCTGGCAGGGACGGGGACCCGTGCCAGGCGGTGCCCGCGGTGGCTTTGCCCGCCGAGACGGGCACGGTGCGCACACAGACCTCGCCCGGGGTGAGCGCTGCGCTGCCGGGGAGGAGCCCCGAGCGAGCAGCAGGGCTGGCCCCTCGCAGGACGCTGCTGTTCGGTGCTCCCGTGGCACTTCGGCTGCTTCCGAAGCCACCTTTGTCCCCACGGCGTCAGCCGAGGCTCGTTAGGATGAGTTTGCTGTGACTCAGCGCCGTGCTGGACGTCAGGGGGACGGTCACCTTGAGGGGGAGCGGGGTCGGGAAAATCAGAGCCCGGCAGGGAGAAGGAAGCTGCTCCTGCGGTTCCCAAAGAGCCTGGGAAAGGGGGAAACTCGGCTGGGGCCCCGCTGGGAAAGCGGGGTTGGCATGGGGAAGGGACGGAGGGGTGGGAGGGAAGGAAAGGGACAGGACCTGCCGGGTAGAAGCGAATTCCCGCCTTCCTCCATCCTCCCCGAAACTTCCCCGTCCTGCTCTGCTGTCCGAGCCTCGGGAGGTGGCACAGCCCATCCCGGGGTCCTGGTCCAGGGTCATTTGCAGGAAGTAACCTGGCAATTAGGGCATTAATTAGCCCTTGAGGATGTGACCCGGTGGTATTTAACCCTTTCCAAGATGATGCTCTGCAGGGTCGAGTCACAGCAGGGGAAGGGCCACAGGGGTTAAACCCATCGGTTTGGGTTATGGATCTCTAATTGTTTTATTCCTAATTCGCTGCTAGAAAGCCCAGCCTGGGGCCAGCAGCATTCCTCACATGAGGATTAACGTGCCCAAGCGGCGCTGGTGTCCCTGCCCTGCTCCTCAGGTCCCTGTTTGTCCCATCTGGGGGCTGGAGGGAGGTCCCGGCAGAGGGGGGCTGGAGGTGCCAATGCTGCCCTAAATATGGGGAGAGAGAAGATTGTTTTCCTTGCCATGGCAGCGCCTCCAGCAGAACAAGTGCCCTCTGTTCTCTGCCTAAAACTCCGATTTTAAAAAAGAAAAGAAGGTGCTGGCTCGATGCGAAGTGTCAGGGCACAGTCCTGGAGAGAAACATTCTCCAGAGCATCTGAGAAACGCGAGGGGAGCGCGGGGAGGCTTTGGGAGCAGAAGTGACAGAAGCCAAGCGTGGCTTGTAAGAACAAGGGTCCCATCAGGAGCCAATGGGCTGTGACTCCCCGAACCCTGCGAGGGCTGTTCCAGCCGTGCCCAGCTGCACGAGGCTCCCCCGAGGGCGGGATGAGCTCCGCGGCGCTCTCCGGGCGATGGTTCCCCTCCGCTGAAGCAGCTGGTGCGGGAGCAGTTCGCAGCCCGATGGCAGGGCTGGGCTCGGGGGAGGGCGAGCGTCGCCTCCTTCTCCCCGTGCCAGGCTGGAAACATGGGGAGAGGAGGAGCTGAGCGGTGATCCCTGCAGCCAGCCTTAAAAGCAGTTGCCTTTGGAAGTGTTTTCCTAACTCGGGGGAAGGGGAGCTGAGCGGCCTCTTCTGTCCCCTCGTTGTGCTCGTGGCTGCTGCTCCTGGAGCCACCTCGGAGTGACAGCACCTCCGGAACAGGTTTCCTCCCGGGCGGGGCTGCCCGTCCCCTGTCTGCTTCTCACCCAGCAGCTTGTGGGATGCTCTGGAGAACACGTGGAGAGGGGATCCCGAGCCGGCAGGAGCCACGGCCGAGCCCCGCGGGGTGTGCGAGCCCTGCAGGGTGGGGCAGAGCGGGCAGCGCCCGAGCCGGGCCCAGCGCTGCCCTGCCCAGCGCTGCCCTGCCAGGGCTCCCCGCTCCCCCCGCGGCCCCCGCCGAACAGATGGTGCCGATTTTCGCAGGGGGAGGTGGAGGAAACAAAGCCCGGAGAGCTGCGAGGCTGCAGCCTGGCTCCCAAACGCAGCCCGGGGGGGTGACATCTGTGGGGACGGGGTGCCTGTGGCGTGCCCAGCCCCGTGCTCAGCAGGCACTTGCGCCTGCCCTGCCTCACTTATCTCCCTCCTTTGTTGGTTTTCCCCCTCCTTTCCAGATAAAGAAGCCCGCGCACCGTCGGCGGGGATGCCGGTGAAGCGAGCGGGCTGCCTCCCCCTCTGTGCCCGGCGCGGGACCAGCGGCTGACTGGAAGCTGGAATGTTTGCCACTCGAGGCGATGCCCAGCCCTGCCCGCCCTGCTCCTAGCCTGGCTTCCCAGGGGTGACATTCCCGGTTTTCTGCTGTTCGGAGGGCAGTGCCACCGAGCATGCCGCAGGAAGCCCCTCGGCAGCCGAAGCCCAGGGGAGTTTTCCAGTGAGTCCAGCTCCTTAAAAGCCAGAGTTGCCTCTTCCCACCCCGGCGTTGGGAAGCGCCTCGGACAGCGAATTCCCCTGCGCCCAGCGGGTGTTGAGGTCCTGGAGAGCGGGCTGGAGGAGGGGGCTGCCATGGAAGAGAATGTGTTCAGCGTGCAGCAGATCCAGCCCAACGTCATCTCGGTGAGGCTCTTCAAGCGCAAGGTGGGCGGCCTCGGCTTCCTGGTGAAGGAGCGCGTCAGCAAACCGCCCGTCATCATCTCGGACCTGATCCGGGGCGGGGCCGCCGAGCAGAGTGGCCTCATCCAGGCTGGGGACATCATTCTAGCCGTCAATGGCAGGCCCCTGGTGGACATGAGCTATGAGACGGCGCTGGAGATCCTGAGAAGCATCGCCTCCGAGACCTACGTGGTCCTCATCCTGCGCGGCCCCGAGGGCTTCACCACTCACCTGGAGACCACTTTTACGGGCGACGGGACGCCCAAAACCGTCCGTGTCACCAGACCCCTGTGCCCGGCTCCGAAGGCGGTTGACTTGTCCAACCCAAGCGTTCCCGGCAAAGAGCAGCCACTGCCAGCAGCCATGGGATCGCTGTGGACCAGGGAAATGGGGAAGGAGGTGCAGCCCATGGTCCACGTTAACGGCGTCGTTCCCGGCAGCAAAGGGCCGGACGCCGGCAAGGGCAAGGACAAGGACGGGGCTTGTGGTCACTCCTGTCTCAACGGCGGCGTGGAAGACAACGAGCTGCTCAAAGAGATCGAGCCCGTCCTGGACCTGCTGAAGAGCAGCAGTAAGGACAGCGATGGAGATGCGCCCTCCAAGGTAGAGACACGGGATATAGAAGTCCAGGTGGACTGGTAGGTCGCTAAATACATTTTTTACCTTTGGCGGAATGTGCTGGTTTTGGCTCCCCGAGGTGTCGGTGAGCGCCTCTCCACAGCTGGCTGCTGCCTGGCACAGCAGGGTGGAGATGGAGAGGAAGGGATGAGAAAAATGGGGAAGTGGTCGGTGAGGGGAAGATGAAAAGTTGGGAGAAGATTGTGGAAGAAAGATGTAAGCGTGGGAAATTGGGGAGATCAGGAATAACGTCTCACGGAAAGCTGAGCTGTGTGATGTGGTGGATCACAGGCTGAGCTGGGCTAAATCTCTGCTCCATGTTCTCAGTTCCATTTGTTTTAAGTTGAAGCAAAATCCTGTGCCTCAGTTTCCCTACCTGCCGTGGTATTTCTGTCTTTGTGGTCCTGCCTTAGAGCTCTCTGGTTGAAATCCGCTTTAACGGGAGAGGAGGCAGGAAGGTCGGACCAACAGGGCACGGTGCTTCCCAGGAGAAATGAGCTTCCAAACCTTTTGGGAGAGGGGAGGAAAGCCCCAGTCCAGCTCCATCTGAAGCCAGGACAGGCCGAGGGCAGTGGGACCAGCCTGGTGGGAAGGGGGGAGATGTTTTCTGTCGACAGCTCGGCATGGCCAGTCCTTGTGGAAATGCCAGGATGGATCTGCCCCTGCTCCTAGTGAGCCAGATCACTATTTCAGGACTTGTGTGCATGGGTGGGGACGTGAACAACGCTTGTCCCACGTCCTGTTGGGGAGGGGGAAGTGGGACAGCTCCCGATTTTCCTCAGCGTCTCCCTGAGCTGTAGCGTACCGCTCCGGAGCCGGGGCAGCTCCCCGGGGCCCTTCCTGCTTTCCAGAGCTGTCGTTTGCAACTGGTTTTTTTTCAGTCCCATCTCCCTCTCCTCCTGACCGTTCATTAACACTGTTGGGTTGCCTTTCCCTGTTGCTTTTCCCCAGGTCCCCAAACACATTTTAGCAGTGCCAAGTGCTGCGGCAGGTTGTGGCTGCCCTCACTTATTGACTGGCTGGAGCAGCCCCGAGGGTTTGCTGGAGCTGCAGATCTGTGGCTCGGCCACGGAAAGATCTGTAATTCCAAGTTCTCTGTAATTTCAGGTTCTCTTGCTGTAGACACTTCTTAGGAAAAGGAAAACATTGTGTTAATTTTTCTTTATCAGAAACAAGAGGGGAGAGCCACAGCGGGGTCCCCCCCATGGGCTCCCCGCCAAGGCTGAGCTCCCGCTCGCTCCCACCCCAATCCCACCCACACCCTCTGTGTTTTCCACCTTCCTTGTTTTATTTTCAGTTGTTTTCATGTCGTTTCTGCTCTCCCAATTTATTCCTGTTTCCTGTGGAGGACACGGTACTCAAGGCTTGTTAGGGTGCTCACACTGAGTCAGAGAGAAAAAAATATCTGCTGGGCTCGGTGCCGGTGTCTGGGAGTCCTTCCTGCCACCCCCTCCCCAGCACAGCTACTCTCCAGGTCTTGTTCACTTGGGAATTCTTGGGATTTGGAAAATTCAGAAATTTGCTGTGCAATGGGAAGTGATTTAACCCCCCAGGCTCAGGACGCTCTCCAAAAACCTCTCTGGACTGTGCATGTTTTAATCCCATCCTGGGAGAGCCTGGTTGAAGAATTGAGACATTGAAAGGGTCAGGACTGGATACAAAATGTGCAGGGGGGGACTTCAAAATCCCCTCTGGTTTAGCTCAGGGACTTGGGGGTCGCAGCCCAGCAAAGCCCCCAGAGGACACAATCCCAAACATTGGGATTGAACATGGGCAGCTTCACCCTTCAAACCATGTCCCCCATCCCACCGGCTGCAGGATCTCCAAGGAAATTTTGCTCCAGCTGTGGGGAGGATGAAAAACGTGATTCTACTCTGAGGAGTCTCTTTTATTCAGAGATTAAACAGAAATGCTTTGATTTCACTTTGATTTCACTTAAACTAAAGGACCTTGAAGCAGTAAAGCGGGGACTTCATCAAAATCTCAATATTTTGTTTTCAATATCCTAATTAAAAAAAAAAATCTTTGTAATCTCTACACCTTGGGGATTAAAATCCACTTTTCAGTCAAATTCTCCTGCTTGATGAAAAGCTCTTGTGGAAGGACTCGGTGTGAGGGAAAAGACCCAGGCTGGAGCAGAGTTGAAAGATTCACTGCAGGGAGAAGCTGTCAGGAGCTGCTGTGCAGGGCAGAGGGCATTTCCGTGGGATTGGGCTGGGGATGATTCATCTCCTCGGCTTGGCTCACACAGAACCGGGGCATCCTGAAGGTCTCCTGCACTCCAAGTTTTCTTGGATGGCAGGAGAAGTGCAGAAGGGTCAGGGAATAATGGGGAGTGGATATCTGGGGAGAGTGCTGGTCGATGCCAAGGAAATGCCAGAAGAGCTCCAGTGAGCCTTATCAGATGGATGCAGCTCGGCCCTGACTTCTCCGGGCAGGAATAGCGCAGGAATTGAGCTCTGCCTACAGCCAGGAGGGTGCAAAACCTGGCTCAAGGTTGAGCTGGACACCTCCAGCCTGGCCTGTTTGGTGTAGATCCAGCTGGAGATGACGGGTTTGGGATGGATCCTGTTCTGTCCCCTCTTTGCCTGGTGCTGACCTTCCCAGCCCGGGGCGCTTTGTCGGAGCCGATCCAGCTCAGGGAGCTGTGACAGCATTCCCAGGGCAAAGGGAATGGCACAAGGCTGAGCTTGCCCACAGGGAGCCAAAAACTTCTTGCTCAAGATGGGCTTTGGCAAAAACAATTGGAACTACACCTGGTGCTTTGGGCTTCCAGCTCCTCTCTCCAGAGTTACTTCCAAGGAAAGCTGGAAGGGAGCCTACAAGAAAGATGGAGAGAGACTTCTTACAGGAGCATGGAGGGACAGGATAAGGGGAATGGATTCAAAATGGGCAGGGTTAGGTGGGATATTGGGCAGGAATTGTTCCCTGGAGGGTGGGCAGGCCCTGGCACAGGGTGCCCAGAGCAGCTGTGGCTGCCCCTGGATCCCTGGCAGTGCCCAAGGCCAGGCTGGACAGGGCTTGGAGCAGGCTGGGACAGTGGAAGGTGTCCCTGGCCAGGGCAGGGGGTGGCACTGGATGTTCTTTAAGATCCTTTCCAATCCATCTTGTGATTGATTGGTTGATTGATTGATCCTAAGTTTGCTTTGGGGACACAATCAGTTCCTCTCCATCCCCTGCCACCACGGTCTGCATTCCCCACGGGAATTCTCCTTGCTGGCTTCTCCCCCCACCGTGTGCCCTCGGGGTGTGTCCATGGAGTGGCCATGACCACGGCTCAGGCCATCTGCAGTCAGAAAAGGGAGCACAGATGTGGGGCTCAAGGTATGATGAGAGCTGGCATTTCTGCCATGAGGCTCACCGTGGGCTAGGAAGCAAAAATAGAGTTTGATTCACTCCCTGCCAGCAAACCCAGGTCTGTTTTTCCCTCAGAGCTCTGGGGAGATTGTCAGGTCCCATCTTCCCTCCTTCTTCCCCCCCTCCCCACTGAGTTGCCAGGGTTTATTTTCCTTCCCAGGTCTCTTCCATGACATGAGCAGCATGATGGAAACATGGCAGTTTCAGTCCAAGCAGCAGCCCCGAGAGAGAGAAGTGTGCTGAGAGCAGGAATTCAGTTCAGGAAAGGTTTCAAGGTTTCAGGCTCCAGCTTGCCTTGGAACAAACCCCATAATTTTACAGTTCCTGAAGAGAAAATTCTCTTCCTTCCACTGTCCTCAGGACTGCCAAAATCTCTTTGTGTTGCTCAAAACATTTCATTTGCATTTCTGATCTGTCTTCATTCTGCTGCACTTGGACACAAAACTTTAAAACCTCAGAAAGGAGAAGGTTCCCTGGAATTTCCACATTTGTGCCATTCTGGAAATGGATGCAGGGAGCTCTGGCAGGGAATATCCTTCTCCTGCTCCCCTGGCCGAGGCTTCTTCCTCATCACTCTCCTCCCTCACTGATCCAGAGAGGCATTTTGTGCCTGGAAACCACATACTCCACCCAAATATATCCCATATTCCACCCAAATATATCCTGTATTCCACCCCAAATATATCCCATATTGTCCCCAGATATATCCCATATTCCATATTCCACCTAAATATATCCCATATTCCCCCCAAATATATCCCATATTCCCCCAAATATATCCCATATCCCATATTCCCCCCAAATATACCCCATATTGTCCTCAAATATATATCCCATATTCCTCCCAAATATATCCCATCTTCCCCCAAATATATCCCATACTCTCCCCAATATACCCCATATTCCACCCAAATATATCCCATATTCCACCCAAATATATCCTGTATTCTACCCCAAATATACTGCATATTGTCCCCAGATATATCCCGTATTGTCCCCAAATATATCCCATATTCCCCTCAAATATATCCCATACTCCACCCAAATATATCCCATATTTCACCTGAATATATCCCATATTGTCCCCAAATATATCCCATATTTCCCCCAAATATATCCCATATTCTTCCCAAATATATCCCATATTGTCCCCAAATATATCCCATATTGCCCCAAATGTATCCCATATTCCTCCAAATATACCCCATGTTCCACTCAAATATATCCCATATTGCCCAAATGTATCCCATATTCCCCCCAAATGTATCCCCTATTCTGGCCAAATATATCCCATATTGTCCCCAGATATATCCCATATTGCCCCCTAATACATCCCATATTCGCCCAAATATTCCCCCAAATATGTCCTATATTCTGCCCAAATACATCCCATATTCCCCCCAAATAGATCCCGTATTCCTCCCCAGCCCCGGGCTCATCCCTGTGTGCTGCTCCCAGTGTGCCCTGGCGTGCCCAGCCCTTGTCCCCGTGTGTGATCCCAGCAGATCACCTGGCCCAGGTGTGACCCCGCAGGAGATCCACGTGTGACTCCCAGCACACCTGAGCTCCTTCCTGCCTCTGCCCAGGCTGGGATCCTGCAGGTGCTCGCTGGGAGAGGCTGGGAAGGGGCAGGAGCCGCTGCAGCTCGGTGCTGGTTGAATTTTGAGCCGTGCTGGTGGGACTTTGGGATTGCTTGGATCTGTTCCCAGGTCTTTCCGTGTCAGTGCCTCCTCAAAGGCATTTGCCAGCCTCATATTTCACAGACTCCCTGAGGCTGCAGCTTGCTCGGCTCATTAGTCCCTGATCCCAGCGCTGGGCACATTCCTGACTTTCTGAGGCCGCAGGATCTTCTCCAGATCATTCCACAGGTTCTTCCTGAGGCTTTTGTCCTCCTGCTTCCGTGCTGTGCCAGATCCCCTCTCCCACTTGTTCCTTGCTTGGATCACCCCGCAGTTCCCACCATCCCTGCTGCCTCTCCAGGGAGTGCATCCCAGGCTTTGGAGTTATTCCTTCTCCCAAATTCCCACCTCCTTCCCGAGCTCTGCTCCATCCTCTGTGCCCTGCAAATCCCTTCTCCTGCCCCATCCCTCTCCCTCTGCTCTTGTCCAGACCTTGCTGAACCCTCCAGCCTGCAACCAGCACATTTTCCAACTGCCCCAGGGAAGGAAGCATTTTGATTTTAATTAAATTAATTTAATTAAATTAATTAAATTAGGGAATTTTGATTTCTGAGGCTGCCCTGCCCCTCTGGAATGTGGTTTTCCATGGGGCAAAAGAAAGGTGAGGCAAGAGCTGCTTATCCCAGCCCCAAGCACCAGAAGGAGAAGCGCTGCAAGTGCAGCAATTCCCGAGGAAACATCAGGGAATGAGCTAAGAAGAAGGAATTTCTCTCCTGAGGTTTGAGCTTCCCACGCAGCCCCAGGCTCAGGTTTTCCAGGAGAAGGAAGAAGCCCTGGTCACAGCACAGGGTGATGTTATCAGTGTCACCAGAGCTGTCACCAGAGGTGTGGGCACTGCCATCCTTATCATCCATCCAGCCCGGGGTGGCAGCAGCCAGGGCTGCCTCTGCTCCCTGCCTGGGAAGTCAGAGAGATCCTTCTGCCAAGGAAATTCAAAGGAGCCGAGTGACAAACTGACAAACTTCCCTTTCGCTCTTTTTTTCCCCCCTTTAATTTCTTTTTGGAAAAGCTTTGGAGAAATTTCTGAAAGGGCTGTCTCAGCAACTTCCCTTCTGCCTCATCTCTCGGAGCACTGCAACATCATCAAATTAGTCAAAAGAAAACAGTGGTGCCTCTCATTTCTCCAAACAGCCAGATGCTCTTTCCAAGGGGAGGCAGCATCCCAGGCTCTGCCTGGCACCAGTGGGGGAGGGCAGGATTCCTCTTTCCTTTTTAAAGTATCAAATTTGGCTTTCAGATCAGAAAAAACCCTCAAACAGGGGTTTGGATCTCTCTGGATCCAAGAGATCTGGCCAAGAGTGTGTGATGGATCTGGGAGTGGTCAGAGAGGGATGCCTGGATCCTGGATCTGGCTTTTGGGAGAGTTCATCCAACCGATGGCCTCCACCTTCAGCATTGCTTCCAGTTCCTCAAAGACATCGAAGTGGGGATTAAAAACATCTCATGGAATGGTTTGGGTTGGAAGAGACCTTAAAGCTCATCCTGTTCCACCCCTGCCATGGGCAGGGACACCTTCTGCTATCCCAGGCTGCTCCCAGCCCCAGTGTCCAACCTGGCCTGCAGTTCTCCAAAAAGAGGAGCCAGCTCCTGTCTCCCTGTGGCTCTCCCAAGGCAGATCCCTGGGGATGTCCAGCCTGGCTCCCTCGAGGGAGCTGTGCCCCCCCCCCCAGTGCCCACCAGAATATCTTTTGATTTTGATTTTGATAAAATCCTTTTGGGAACATTACCCAGGGGCTGAGCTCGGACACAGAGTTGTGGCTGTCCCCTCAGCCTCCTCGAGCTGTGAGTGACATCCTCACAGGTCACCCTGTGCCTCTGGGGGCTGCAGCAGCCACGGCAAGAGAGGAAAATAACTCATCCCAAAAATCCTGTTCCAGTCCCAGCTCGCAAACAAGGCCCTTACAAGCGAGGGCAGGAAATATTTGTGAAATGAAGCAATTGATGGTTTTTATTTTTCTTCCCCCATCTGTGCTCGGACTGGGGTGAGGCTCTGGCTGCTCTGAATGGGCTTTTCTCTCCCTGCCTCTCTCCAAAAAGACAGAGCCGGATCCTTCTGGGCAGCCTCATCCGGGGGAGGTTGCACTGGCTCAGGGCAGCCCCTGGCCAGGCACAGCACCAGGAACACCCCCAGGTCACTCTGGTGGCTTTGTCACAGCCACGCCTGGCTGTGCTTTCCCAGCAGGGTCAGCCCCTCAGTGCCAGGCTCATGCAGCCGTGAACCCGTGGGGAAGAGCAGCACGAATCCCGCTCCTGCCACACCTGCAGGCATGCAAGGGAGGTGGAGCATCCCGGTAATTCCCACCTGGATGTCCCTGTCCCTCAGCACGGGGCACCTCGCTGCCAGGCGGTGCTCGAGGCCAAGGAATGGGAGCAATCCCTGCTCCAGAAGGACCTGGAAATCCCAAACCACCCAAATTAATACCCAGCTTCATTTGACATCTGGGATTTCTCCAGCTGCCAACATTTATGGCTTTGCTGATGAGATCCCACAATGAGATCCCACATTCCAAGGCCTCCAGCTGCTGCTGCCGATGGATGGATCCCTCTCCAAGCTTCCCTCGTGCTGGCACTGGCCCTGCAGACCCTTCTCAGGTACCAGCACCCTTTTGGAGGTACCTGTGGGATCTCTGGCTGATCCCAAACTTCTCCTGGAGAGGCCCCGTGGTTTTCCAACGGGTTCCTTCTGTGAAGTCCCAAGTTCCAGGAGAGCCAAGGGATCTCTTCCTTATGGATTCAGTGCTTCTGTCTGGATTTTGGGCCCGATGTGAGGAGCAGCTGAGGCTTGTCAGCTGCTGGAGGTGACTTCAGGACCTCAATGCCCCTGTGCTGACCTGGCTCAGTGTCCCTGTCGGATTAAGCCCTTTCCTGACCCAGAGATGGGGCAACTGAGAAGCATTTTAAAAACTTTTATTCCATTTTCAGTCTGGTGAGAAGGGTGAGACAATACAGGTGTAACAATTCACACCATCACTATCAGAAGCCAACTATTTCCTAATTACAAAACACTGTAAGTGTTTCCTGGCCTATCAGCTTTAGCCACACCATGCTGTAGATGCCTTAAAGCTAATAATCCAAAATTACTCTTTGTGAGTCCCACTACAATGCACCTTTCATAGTTCCATTTCTCCAAAGTATCCAGTCTTATTTGCAAGGCCATCTTTGAAACTTGTTTCTAGCTCCATTTCTCTCCCAGCAATGTCTGCCCTATTCCATGGCATTTCTTATCTCAAGGTTTGCATACAGATGCTCACTGTGTGGGCCTTCTGTCAGGCTTGGAGAATTCTCCACAAATCCATTTCCCACACGTCCCCTGGCAGGATGGGATCAGGGCAGGAGGGCAGGGATGTGCAGCCGTGGGAATGAGAGCTGTTAAATGGAGATTTAACAGCTGGGCCTGGCTCCGAGGGGACAGCCAGGCCAGCTGTGGTTCCATCCTGCTAATTCCCTGCCTGCCTGCTGGGGATTACTGGGAGGGAGGCAGACTGGGCAGGAGAGCCTGAGCTTGCCCTCTGGATTGGGCACAGAGGGGTTGTGCAGCTCGTGGCTGTCCCTGTCCCCGGGATCCCTGTGGATTCTGGGATCTGTGTGGATCACCACCCCCTGCAGCGGAGATTGGGATCTGTTGCCTTTGGCTGAGGTGCTGCGGGTGGGGTTTCTTAAAAGCTTTGTTTTATCTGATTGAAACCCTTTCACTTTTATCTGATTGAAACCCTTTCACATCCTCCTAGGAGCCAGGTCACCAGGGAACAGCTTTCATGGCCTGGAGGGGCACAGAAATCCCAGCAAAAACGGCCCTTAGGCACCTGTGCCTCCCCACTTGCACCAAGGTGGCCACTTTCCAATGTTTGGAAGGCGGCCAGAGCCCCGGGAAATATTTTGGCAGCTGAGCATGATTCTGTAAAAGCAGAAAAATGACAGAAAAAGCACAGGGAGATGCTCTTTAAATGAAGTCTTTTCCTTAAGCTAAAGGAGTTCAAGGACTGTGAAACTGAATTTATTTGTATTTATTTGTCTTCCTGAAATTGAATCAGAAGCATCCTGTTGCTTTGATTTATGCCTTGGGTGCAAGTGTCCTACTTTGGTCAGTGCCCAAACCCTGCCACCGTTAATGAGAATTCTCATTATTGATTCAGTGGCACCTGGAAGGCTTTTAAGGACTGACAGGAGGAGCAAAACAATTCCAGAGGGCTTTTCCTCAGTGCCTGTGCCCATCCTGACCCGTGCCCCTGCTCAGCCCAACCCAGGAGCCCCTTCCCTGGTGGCCTTGGTGGTGCTGGTGACAGAGGTGCCACCCCTGCCTGCCTGAATGTCACCTCTCTGAACCCCGTTTGTTTTCTCCTTGGTGAGGAGAGGTTTTGCATCAGCTCTGGTGGCATTTCAGAGCCTGTCCCACATCCCAAAAGGTGTGTGGTGCACCTGAGCTACACCTGAGCTACCCCTGAGCTACCCCTGAGCTACCCCTGAGCTACCCCTGAGCTACACCTGAGCTACCCCTGAGCTACCCCTGAACTACCCCTGAGCTACCCCTGAGCTACACCTGAGCTACTCCGGTGTCACCGCGTGGGCCGGGGCAGCCAGCGCTGGGCTGTCCCCAGTGCCCAGCCCTCCCTCATCCCCAGCAGTTCCAGGGGCAATCCCTCAGTTTGCTTGGCTGAAATCACTTCCACTCCCAGCATCTGCAAAGGTCAGGGAGAGGAGGGAGAGCTCCTGGGAGCCTCCTGTTTGTTCTGGGCTTTTTTTTTTTTCCTCTTCCCTGCTCACGAACACGGAGCTGCTCTGCAAACTCCTTCTGCCACGAGCTTCTCCAGCCTCCTTTCCCCCTCTCCATGCTTGTTTTCCCAGGGTTCCAGCTGGGGTTTTGGGGTGCAGAGGCTCTGCTGTAGAGCCAGTGTGGGGCCAGGGCATTCCTGTGGCTCTGAGATGGAGCTCCCATGGAGTTTGGGTTGTCCTCACCTCAGTGATTCATCGCCCTGGCCGAGGCTCTGCCTTTCCTCCCTTCCCACGGGGCAGTGGCCAAGTTTTGACTCCTGTGGGAAGCAGCTGGGGCAGGAGCTGTGCCCGTGGTGCCAGCACCCCGAAAGGTTTTTAACCCTTCAGTTTCAGGGAAGGGGAGAACAACCCCCAGAAAGCTTTGCCGGCTCGGATGGAGAACGATCGTGTCCTGGGGGACCTGTGGGGGAAGAGCAACGTCCCCGTGGTCCTGAACAACCCCTACTCCGAAGCAGAGCAGGTAAGAGGCCATGGCTGGGGCTGCTGTGGGTGGGAAAACCAAAATTCCCTGGGTTTGTGGGAATGTGACCCATCCCGGAGGGTTCTCAGAGCGCAGAGAACCTGCGGGGACAGCGTGTGACCCCACAAGCTGGAGCTGATGGATCCCAGAGCCTGTTTGGGCCAGGAGCTGAAGCGGCTGCGGTTCAGGCAGGGAATGGAGGTCACTGGAGAATGATGCTCCTCATGCAAGGGCTGACGTGGGATGGGAGCCCAGCCAGGGAGCAGGACGCCGAGGCCTCCCTGGGGAATGTGATCCCTTTCGGTGGCACAAGGCCAAGCTGCATCATTAAAGTCGTTTGGATTCATCTGATGGTAATTCAATAGAGCACTTCAGATAATGCCTTCCACGGTGCCTTTTCATCTCCTCACACTCCACGGCCATAAATTCTCAGGCTTCCTTGCCAAGAGGAGATTAACTCCACGTTTGTAGCAGAGCCAGAGACGTCAGGCAGACCCTGCCAGGCCACCAAGATCACCTCGGGGAAAACACGACGTGCGTGAGCTCTGCCAGTGCTTGGGCAAAAGGATCTCCCTGATGGGATTATCCAGGGCAGGACCTGGGGGACCAGACTGGAGATCACCTCCCAGCCATGGGCAGGGACACCTTCCACTGTCCCAGGCTGCTCCAAGCCCCAGTGTCCAGCCTGGCCTTGGGCACTGCCAGGGATCCAGGGGCAGCCACAGCTGCTCTGGGCACCCTGTGCCAGGGCCTGCCCACCGTGCCAGGGAACAATTCCTTCCCAATATCCCATCCATCCCTGCCCTCTGGCACTGGGAAGCCATTCCCTGTGTCCTGTCCCTCCATCCTTTGTCCCCAGTCCCTCTCCAGCTCTCCTGGAGCCCCTTTAGGCCCTGCAAGGGGCTCTGAGGTGTCCCTGGAGCCTTCTCCTCTCCAGGTGAGCACCCCCAGCTCTCCCAGCCTGGCTCCAGAGCAGAGGGATGGGTGGTCTGAAGATCACAGAGATTCCCAGAGGATCACCCAGTGCCACCCCTGCCATGAGCAGGGACACCTCCCACTGTCCCAGGCTGCTCCAAGCCCCAGTGTCCAACCTGGCCTTGGGCACTGCCAGGGATCCAGGGGCAGCCACAGCTCCAGAGCAGAGGGGTTCCCTTGGAGCAGCTCTGGTGCCTCCTCTGGACTCTCTCCAGCAGTTCCAGGTCCCTCCTGAGCTGGGCCCCAGAACTGGGTGCATTTCTCCTGGCAATCCTGCATGCAATGATGTTCCCACCCACTTTTGCAGCCTGGCAGTGCCGGAGACCCATGAGGGACACACGAGACCCTCTGAGCTGGTGCTGATGGCCACACAGGGCACTGGGATAGCCCTGGCCACGCTGCAGGGCTGTAGCCAGCCTGGCTGGGTGCATTTCCAGCCTCCCTCACCTCAGAACCGTGGCCAGGTGTCCCGGCAGCACAGCCAGCCTCGGGCTGGGTGTCACCCCACGCCAGTGGCAGCACCCCTGAGCTGCAGCAGCCGCTGGGGGATGGCCCTGGGCAGCCCCACGTCCCACAGCCCGTGGAATCCTGAGCCCGGGACAGGTCAGTGCTGCTCCCTTTGCCCCAGCTCTGCAGAGACTCTGTCTTCCTGCCTCCTTTGCTAAGCCCCGTGCGTGTCCGTGTCTGTTACTATAAGCACTTTATAACCTTCTGTGTGCAGAGCTTAATTTCTCTCTGTGCTGGGGCTGCCAAAACCGCCAGTCTTAAGCTGCTATTAAACTCTTTATTATTTTTTTTTTCCACTGGATGCACAGCTTTCTTTTTATCCTTCTTATCCCTGAATCCTTACGCCTGCTTTTCTGGAAGCAGTCTGGTTTTTCCCCCAGCCATTCCTCGGGGCTGTGTGCAGTCAAGGCAGCTGAACTTCTTTCAAGCAGCAATAAATACTATTAGCACAGGGGAAAGTCAAGCCAAGTGGGAACTTACCTCGTTCTTTTTGAAGCGGGATTGGGTGGATTCACTTGGCCAGGTGGCGAATGCTCACTGAGGCTCGTAATAAGGTGCTGAAAGCCCCGCTGGGCATCGATCCCCGTCCCTCTGTTATTTTTTACAAAACCACACGGCGTTTTTTGCTGGTTTCCCAGGAGCCCAATCCCCCTGGCCCTAACCCTGAGGATGCCGTGGCTGCGCCGGGTCCTGCTTCACTCCGCAGGGACTGATTTGTGAGCAGCCCGAGGGCAGCCGGGGCCTCTGTGCCCGTGTGGCTCTCAGGGGAAGCGACTCAGAGCAGCTTGTGAGGCTGATTTGCGGCTGTGCCAAGGCAGGGGACACGCTCTGAGCCGAGCGGGGCTGGTGCAGTCTGGACGGAAATGTCAGCACGGAGATAAATCCACGACCCGGCTGCTGCTGCTGCTGCTGCCCTCGCCCCGATGCGACTCAGCCGAGCGCTCCCACCGCAGGGTGAGCACCTGCAGAGCCCAGGACGGGAGCTGTCCGCTGTCACCGTGTCCCCAGGGAGCCCCCAGGGCAGGGCCTGCGGGAGCAGACAGCTCGGGAGCCGCAAAGTGCCGGCACACTCTGGCACAAGCTGTTTGCATAACGCGTGTGCGCCCCGGCTGCCGCAGTTGTCTTGTCCCTCTCCTGAGTCACCGATGTCCCAGCTGCCTAATTAAAACATGAAAAGATCTCACGCAGCCTCCCTGGCGGAGCGGCGGGGAATGTTTGGCTCCGGTTTCAGCACACACACACACACACACACACACACACACACACACACACACACGAACTCAAACACGGCTCCTTCCCGGGCTGCCCTGGGTTCTCTCTCTCTCCACAGCTGCTCCGGGATGTGGCTCTCAGAGCTGACACCTCTGCTCCAGCCTGGCCGCTATCCCAGGGTTCAGCATCCCTCTGCTCCGTGGCCCTCTCCCAGTGAGAGTTGTCAGGCACTGGGACAGATTAACGGGGTCCCGTTGATCCCTGGAAGTGTCCAAGAAATGACACTCGGTGCTCTGCTCTGGCTGACAGCCTGGTGCTCACTCAAAGGTTGGGATCCACCACCTCGGAGACCTTTCCCGACCTTAATGCCTCTGTGACTCCAAGATTCCAGCTTGCCCAGTTCCTGCAGGGAAAAGACCAATGGGAAGGCAGCAGCTTTGAGGGGGTTTGAGGCAGAACATCTGCAGGCAGAAAAGCACCAACCCTCAGTGAAGTTCTGCCCCTTTGTCATCCCCTGGTGGCAGTGTCCTCTGTCCCCAGGGCAGGGAAAGGGCAGGAACTGCAGGTCTGAAGGCTCAGATTTTGCCAGATTTTTGAGTCTTGCGTCCCCCCCACTTGCTCCGAGGATGGGGATATTGCTTCATCTGCATTCCCAGCACGTTTTGAGGCCGTACCTGCTCCAGCAAGAAGTATTTTAGCAGCACACCTTGTCAGGAGATCAAAACTCCCATTAAAAAGTGCTGGGTGCAATCAACACTCCCTGCCTGGTGCTCCCGGTTTCTGTCTGGCAGGTGGAGCTGCAGGTGAGGATTGGTTTTGGTTGCATTTCTGAGCTGGTTTCAGCACATTTTGCCCATCTCAGGGAGCTGCTCTGAGCAATCAAGCACAGAGGGAAGGTGGCAGATTGTCCCCTTTGGTCCTCAGGGTGGGTCAGGGAGCACAGGAAGCTGTTGGTGACTGAAGAATGATTCAATTCTCTTGAAAGAGTAAAACAAGCAGGGGAAAAAAATGACCAGGAGCTGCCACTGCCGTGATTCAGGCTGGACTCCTCAAAATTGAAAAAAAATGAGCTTAAAAATAGTGTTTTTCCAGGACTACATCGAGGACGTTCATATTTACTGCTGGGTTTGAGCTCTGCATGAGGTTTTCTATTCAGTTTCTGCAACATGCAAAGAGGAGGCTGAAATGTGGTGTGTGGACATTTGGCTTCAAGGGGCAGACTTTGACACTTGGGAAAATCATGGGATTTGTGGCATGAGGAATGTCAGAGATCCACGGCAGCACAGCCTGAGGGGTGCAGGCAGCAGCTTTTGGAAACTGCAAGGGCTAAAGAAGGTCCTGCTGAGGATTCAGGCTGTAAATCTCTGCCTTCCCCTCCAGCCTCTGTCCCTTGCTCCCAGAATGTTTTCAGAGCGTGGCATTACACCACGAGCCTCAGGCTGCTTGAAATCCTTGTTTTCCAGGGGGAAAAAAAAAAAAAGTCTGGGCCTTATGGTAGAAACAAGAACTGAGCAAAAAGTCTGGCCAGCAGTGCTGGCAGGGCAATGCAAAGGTGTCTGCTCAGCCAGGCCTCGGCCTTGGAGTCAGCCAGGATTGATCTCTCTGAGCTTTGGGAAAGCAGAGCAATCCTCTGGTGAAGTGGGAACCAGTCAGAGCTGGAGCCTCGGCTGCTCTGACATCCGTGTGCCTCCTGCTGCTTTCCCTCCTGAGCCAGGAGCTTCTCCCACCCTGTGCTGGTTCTTTGCTTCTTCAAATTCGTGCTGCTGCTGTGAGGGTGGCAGGAGCCCAGGATCCCCAGAAAGGAGGTGACACTCTGCTGAAGGCAGCGTCAGCTTCAAAAAAAACAGATTAATTCAAAAGGGACACCAGCCCCAGGATTCCTGTAGGAAGGGACAGACCCAGTCCCAGCCCAGAGCTGCTGTGCAGAGCCTTGAAGTGGTGCCAAACACCAGCAGCTTTGGCCAGGACGCTCTCAGGCGTTCCCGGGAGAGCTGCAGCAGCAGCGCCGTGGTTCCAGTGATGGAATTACATCCCTGTGGAAGATCTGACTCCTGGGAGACAGAGCTCTGCTGCCCAGAGCTGTTGCAGACTGCCCTGTCCCCACTGGCAGACACTGATGGCTCTTGGAGCTTTAAGTGCTTGAGTAAGGGCCACAGCAGAAAATTGCAGTTTTGTCCGTGAAAATGTGCAAAAAGGAGCACCTGTAGCCAGTTCTGCTCCTCACAAGCTCTGTGCTGGCTGAGGCTCTCCCCGTGCTGGCACGGAACTCAAGGAGAGCTGGGTGAGCCCATCCCAAGGCAGTGTCAGGGAGCTGAGGCTGGAGAAATCCAACTACTCATGATTCAGCAGCCCCCCCCACTTGGATAATTTATCCATCCACATTCCTACAAGCTATCAGCATTGGTATCAGAGGAGCTGTGCCTTTGGCTTGCTCAGATTGATGCTCAGCTCTTCGTTCTTCCAGGCAGAGCTTGGCACCTGCAGAACCTGAGCAGGTGATGCTCCTTGGGAAGACACATCCCACAGATTTTGGAGGAGAGTCTTCCTCTAAAAAACTTGAACACAACATTCTCCAAGTCACTTCCACCTCTGTTTTTAACTCATTTTCCACGTTTGGCTGTCCCATAACCAGACACAACTTCTTTATTCCATTGCGAGTCGGCTGCTCCGTTGTAGGATCCCAAATAATGCCAAATATTGGGATAACACACCTTGTCTGGCTGTGTCACCCCTGGAATTCACGCACAGCCATCCAGCCATGGATGATGCTGTGTTGTTGGGACCTTTTCCTGCATTTTGCTGGTGAGTTCTGACCTTGTGCTGGGTGCTCCCTCTTTTCCAGCCGCCGCCAGCTGGGCGCCAATCCCCGACCAAGAACGGGAGCCCTTCCAAATGCCCTCGCTTTGTGAAAATCAAGAACTGGGAGACGGGCTCCGTGCTCCACGACACCCTGCACCTCAAGACTGCCATGGTGAGTAGAGCTGGCCAAAATTCCCTGAGCATCGTTGAGGGGGTGGCACCATTCCCAAGGTGGATTTACCCAGGAATGCAGAAGTGGGGGAATTCAGTCTTGTCTCCATGTCTTGGTTTAAAAGACAGGTGTCTGCTAAGGAGGGCAGGAGCCTCCTTTGAAATGGAAAATGCAAACCCCTTCCCTCTGAATTATTATAATTTTGAAATTAGGGGCTCTCAGGTAAAGATATGGGAGCAGGAATAACAGTTTTTATTAGGGAATTTTTTTTTTTTTTTAATTTTAAACAAGAAAATGCAGTAATACAAAACAACCACTGCCAGAGTGAGAACATGCCCTGGCAGCCTGTGTGTCAGGGAGGTGGCATCAGTCCCATTCCATGGTGGCTCAGCCCTCCTGCAGTGCCAGCTGTGCTTCTGCTGGAGCAGGATCCTGGACAAGGCTGGAGTTTTCCTCTGAAGCTCCAGGGCTGCTGGAGATGGGCCTGGGCTTCCTCTGGGAATGCAGTGGGGCAGAAAGCTGCTCCTCTGGGAATGCAGTGGGGCAGAAAGCTGCTCCTCTGGGAATGCAGTGGGCAAAGGCTGCTGTGCTGTTCCAAGGTCAGATTGGATCCAGGTAGGAATGCTTGGCTCCTCCCCTGGGCACAGCCTCTCCCCATGGGCTGATGGAATTTTCTCAGCCATGCAGGGACACTCAGTGGCCATGAACAGGAGAGATCTCCTGGAGGGAGGATTGGCTGTGGGAGAGATAAAGAAAAAACTGCCCAAAGAACAGCAGAGAACTGCCCCAGCTCTGACAGATGGGGATAGAGCACACACCCCCAGCTACACCTTTCAGCCTGAGACACTCCAGTAGGGTTTGAATTTCAAATCTGGTGCAATAATCAGAGCGATGGAAATCCATCTGGGATAAATAAGGAAAAGCATTTGACTTCATGCCAAGCTGGGGTGTGAATCCCATCTCTCCATTGTCTGGATCAGGAGGGGGAAGTGGTGACTGCACAAGGCCTGGCTGTCACCACACAGTGTCCCCAGCCAGCTGGGAAGGTCCCTGTTTGTCAGACAGCAGCACCCTCTGTGTGGGCGGTCACTGACTGCCCCAGCCCAGCTCAGGTGACCAGCAGTGCCGTGGTGGCTCCAGAACATTCCGGTTCCCTCCTGTCCCCTCAGGCCACGGCGTGCACGGAGCAGATCTGCATGGGCTCCGTGATGACCCCCAGCCCCCACATCCGCAAGTCAGAGGACACCAGGACCAAGGAGGAGGTGCTGCTCCTGGCCAAGGACTTCATTGACCAGTACTACTCCTCCATAAAGAGGTGAGTGCTGCCTCAGCCACAGCCCGAGGCTGCTGCTGGCACCGGGATGTCCCACATGTCACCCAGAGCTGCCTCCACCCTGGGGCCCAGCACAGGAGGGACCTGGAGCTGCTGGAGCCAGTCCAGAGGAGGCACCAGGATGATCAGAGGGATGGAGCAGCTCTGCTGGGAGGAAAGGCTGAGGGAGCTGGGATTGTTCAGCCTGGAAAAGAGAAGCTTTGGGGTGACCTCATTGTGGCCTTCCGGTGCCTGAAGGAGGCAAAAAGATACATGGAGAGGGACTTGAGGCAAGGGATGGAGGAAAGGGACACAGGGAACGGCTTCCCACTGCCAGAGGGCAGGGATGGATGGGATATTGGAAAATAGGAATAGTTCCCTGGCAGGGTGGGCAGGCCCTGGCACAGGGTGCCCAGAGCAGCTGTGGCTGCCCCTGGATCCCTGGCAGTGCCCAAGGCCAGGCTGGATGGGGCTTGGAGCAGCCTGGGATAGTGGAAGGTGTCCCTGCCCATGGCAGTGGGTGGAACGGGATGGGTTTTAATGTCCCTTCCAACCCAGGCCATTCCATGATTCCATGATCTGATCTCCCACGCGTGTGAGTCACAGCAGGGGAGGCCCTGGTGCTCCTTCAGCAGCTGCTTCTTGGGTAGAGTTTCATTCCTGGTGTTTGTTGTGTCTCTGCACAAGCCGCTGTCCTCTCCCCCCGGTCCTTGCCCACCTGTTTTCCCAAAGCTGGGATGAGCATCCACACAATCCCTGTGGGTGTGTGTAGGAACAAGGTATTCCAGGTGGAGAGCAGCAGCATTCCCTGTCCTCCGCCTGACCCTCCACCTCCTCTGCTCCCGACCTTCCCAGATCCGGCTCCAAGGCCCACATGGAGAGGCTGGAGGAGGTGACCAAGGAGATTGAGGCCACTGACACCTACCAGCTGCGGGACACGGAGCTGATCTACGGAGCCAAGCACGCCTGGAGGAACGCGGCGCGGTGCGTGGGCAGGATCCAGTGGTCCAAGCTGCAGGTGAGCACCAATCCCACCAGAAACACCCAGGAGATTCTTTGGGAAGCCTGTGGGAAGCTCCACTGGGATCACACTGGCTGTGTCAGACACCTGCTGGAGCCACAGGACACAGAGACCTCGCCAACCTCAGCCGTGTGGCTCCAGGAGAATTCACAGAATTCCAAGAGAATTCAAAGGGTGTGCTGGAGTTTTGAAGAGGCAAATCCTGCTCTCCACCACCTGGGAAGCACAGCACAGGTCCAGGGGCAGCTGTTCAGCACACACAGCTCCCCTCAGCAGCTTTGGGATGCTGGCAGGAGCTGGAAAAGTGTCCGTGGGATGGGAGACGAAGTGGCTGTGTCTGAAATGGAAGCTGGTGCTCCAGGGGACATTTTCCAATATCAGATCCTGCTCCAACATCTTTCCTGCTGCTTCCTGGAGCGAGGCAGCAGGACACATTTGTCCTCAGTACTGAGGTCCAGCAGGGGAGGATTTGGCTCAGTGCCCTTTTGGCAAGGGAAACACAGAACCGGTCTGGAAATCAGTGATCCCTAGGGAATCCCTTGGTACAGAGCTGTCCTCTCCTGTAACCTGGAACAAATCCAGTGCTGCTGAGCAGCTCCTGTGGCTGCTTCACACAGGGAATGGGCACAGCCACTTCTGTTGATCCCCCTTCCTGATTTCCCGATGCTTTTGTGGATGCCCCTGGATCCCTGGAAGTGTCCAAGGCCACTTCCAGGGTGGATGGGGCTTGGAGCAGCCTGGGACAGTGGAAGGGTGTCCCTGCCATGGGCAGGGGGTGGGATGAGATTCTCTTTAAAAGTCCCAACCCAAACCATTCCATGATTCCATGATTCCCTGTCCCTCAGCCCTGCATGGCACCTGTCCTGCTCCAGCTTTGAGTGCTGATCTACGAGAGAAGCAGAGCAGACTCCGTAATTGTTGGGGGATGAGGCAGGAACAGCAGCAGGTTGGGAGCACAGGAATGAGGAGGTTTTTGCCTGAGCAGCAGATGAGTCACCTCTCCAAAGCAAAAGGGGCAGCTGGATTAGACATCCACGTGTTCCAAAGGCAGGGAACACATAATTATGGAGCTTTAGATCCCTGAGAAGCCACAGTGGTGCCTGGAGTTCTCCATGTGCTGTGTTTCCTCTGCCTGGCTCTGCCCTAGGAGCTGGAACATCCCCACAACTGCTTCCCTGTTCCAGGTGTTCGATGCCCGGGACTGCACCACGGCCCATGGGATGTTCAATTACATCTGCAACCACATCAAGTACGCCACCAACAAGGGGAACCTCAGGTGAGCCACCAGGGAGTCCCCAGGCTTTGCATCCGAGGGCCTCTGGATGAGTGGAGATCCAGCTCTGGGCCCTGCAGAGCCTGCAGCCGTCCTGGGAAGGGTTAGAGGGACACGATCTGGGGTGGAAGAGTCCTGCTGGTCTGAGTCTCTCTCCTCTTGCTGCCTGTTGGACCTGAGAGGGAAGATTTTCCCATGATTTCCCCTTTCCTATATTCTGCATCCAGCACAGAGCTCAGACTGCTCTCCAGAGCTGTCTGAAACCCCCTGCTAGCAGCCAGGAGCTGGGAACACCCCAAATTCCAGAGCCGCCAGTGTAACAACTCCCTGGGACTCACTCGGGGCACACCCAGAGGTGGTGGCAGCACCTTTTCCTCCAGCATCTCACCCCTCCCATGTGGGAACCCAGGACACCCCTCTGGCTGCCCTGGCTGTCTCAAGACCCTGGCAGGGGGCTCGGAGACCTCGGCACGAAGTCAAAACCACCCGTGGCTTCCATTTTAGCCCGTGGAAAAAACTGCCAACTCTGTATGAGGAATTACAAGCCACAAGGGTTTGAGTAGTGTGGTAGTTGAATTAACACCGGGTGAAAAAGTAGAACTTTGGGGCTTTTTTGAATGGGGTTCAAGGGGACAGGATGGAGGGATTTGGGCTTGTCCTGACCTTCTTCTCCTTCTTCTCGCCCTCCATGTTTTACTGTTTTGGTGACACTTTGCTATTGGTTTAAGGTACAAACACACTGTCCAACATCAATGACAGATATTGGCACGTTATTGTAACACGGAGTTTTTGGTAGAAAATGTGAACCCCGCCCTGAGGGCAGACAGAATGCCATGGCCGAGCTGCTGGACAGAGCTCAGCAGGGCAGAGAGAGAATGTTCTAGATAAGGGAAAATAAACAACCCTGAGAAACCGACCCTGCGCATTCAGACTCCTTCTTTGGCTGTGTGGGCTGTGAGAACAAGGACTTTTACACTCTCGGGGTCACCTCAATAGCCAGACCCCGAGACTCCCACAGCTCCCGGCGTTCACCAGCGCTGCCTTTCCCTTCCAGGTCTGCCATCACCATCTTCCCGCAGCGCACAGACAGCAAGCACGACTTCCGCATCTGGAACGCGCAGCTGATCCGCTATGCCGGCTACAAGCAGCCCGACGGCACCGTCCTGGGGGACCCCGCCAACGTGGAGCTGACCGAGGTGCCAGCCCGTGGGACTGTGCCCTTTCCTGACCCTTTTCCACCCTTGCCATGGCCTGGGGGCTTCACCCAAAACCCTCTCCCAGGTCTTCCCTCCAGTGAAGCTGGCAGAGCTGGCAGGGGAGTTGTGTCCATGTCTCACGGCTTTCCCTTGTATCCAGATGGATTTTCTTGGGAAGTTTCCTTTTCCTTGAAGTCTCCCAGGGCTTACACCACTCCATAGTTACCTTGTCCCCATCAATGAGAGATGGGGCACCTGAGAGGTGGTTTTAAAACTTTTATTCCATTTTCAGTCTGGTGAGAAGGGTGAGACAATACAGGTGTTATAATTCACACCATCACTATCAGAAGCCAACTATTTCCTAATTACAAAACACTGTAAGTGTTTCCTGGCCTATCAGCTTTAGCCACACCATGCTGTAGATGCCTTAAAGCCAATGATCTGAAATTACCCCTCGTGGGTCCCACTACAATGCACTTTCATAGTTCCATTTCTCCAAAGTATCCAGTCTTATTTGCAAGGCCATCCTTTGAAACTTGTTTCTAGCTCCATTTGTCTCCCAACAATGTCTGTCCTATTCCATGGCATTTCTGAGTCAGCATTTCTTATCTCAAGGTTTGCATACAGATGCTCACTGTGTGGGCCTTCTGTCAGGCTTGGAGAATTCTCCACAAATCCATTTCCCACATTAAACCTGCCCTTCCCACACCTGCTGGGGACACACAGGAATTCTGGGCACCCTCAGAGGGAGGAGGGGCTGGGTCAAGCAGGTTGGGATTGTCCAGTGCAGCACCACCTGGGGAGGCTGGGTTTGTGTCACCCTCAGGCTTTTTTCCCAGGAATAAAGGCTGGGTTTTGTCACTTTTCTGCTTTTCTCACCTGTTTTCTCCTTCACCACTATAGGCACAAGCCAAGATCCTACTGGGGATTGACTCCAGGCTCATTAGGAGCCCAAATTCCCCTGACTTGGCCATGGGTGGGCTGGGACAGGCCACCTCCTGTTGTAGCTCCCTTTGCTCTACCACAGGGACAGAAATCCTGCCAGGAGCAGTGCCCAGGACCACACACTTCCCTGCCCACTGTGTCTGGAGAGCAACCCTGTGTCTGGGACACCAACCCTGCCTCTGTTTTCCCCGCAGATCTGCATCCAGCAAGGCTGGAAGGCTCCGTACGGGCGCTTCGATATCCTGCCCCTGCTCCTCCAGGCCAACGGCAACGACCCTGAGCTCTTTGAAATCCCACCAGAGCTCGTGCTGGAAGTGCCCATCCGACACCCCAAGTGAGTCAGGGGCAGCCCCAAAACTGCTCGAGGGGATCAGCAGGACTGAGTTCCTCTAGTTCCAATCTTGCCATGGCCTGGGGGCTTCACCCAAGGCCCTCTCCCAGGTGTCCCCTCCAGTGAAGCTGGCAGGGGAGTTGTGTCCATGTCTCAGGGCTTTCCCTTGTATCCAGATGGATTTCCTTTTCCTTGAAGCCTCCCAGGGCTTACACCCCTCCATAATCACCTCATCCCCATGAACAGCCCCAAAGGGAGGTACTGATGGAAATGTTTTGCTCAAGTCCTCCACCCTGGTGGCAAAGTGACCTCCCCCATCCCCCTGCCTGCACTGGGAGGGAATTCCTGGCTGGTTGCCTAATCCTGGCCTTTTCCCCGGCAGGTTTGAGTGGTTTAAGGACCTGGGCCTGAAGTGGTACGGGCTGCCAGCCGTTTCCAACATGCTCCTGGAGATCGGGGGCTTGGAGTTCTCCGCCTGCCCCTTCAGTGGCTGGTACATGGGCACGGAGATCGGCGTCCGCGACTACTGCGACAACTCCCGCTACAACATCCTGGAGGTAACTCCTGCTGCTCCCGGCCCGACTGGGGTTCCTGGGGAGCTGGCAGGACACTGGGGGAGCACAGGATATCCCTTCTGGGTCCAGTTCTGGGCCCTCACTTTGGGAAGGACGTTGAGATGCTTGAGTGCATCCAGAGGAGGCAACGAGGCTGGAGGGGGGCTGGGAACACAAACCCTGTGGGGGACAACTGAGGGAGCTGGGATTGTTAACCTGGAGAAAGGAGACTCAGGGTGACCTTATCACTCTCTACACTCCCTGAGAAGTGGCTGTGCTCAGCTGGGGTTGGGCTCTTTCTCCAGGCAGCACTGACAGAACCAGAGGGCACAGCCTCAAGCTGCACCAAGGGAAATTTAAGTTGGATTTAGGAAAAAGTTTTTCACTGAAAGAGTGCTAAACTTCTGGAAAGGTCTGCCCAGGGAGGTGGTGGAGTCACCATCCCTGGATGTGTTTAACAAAGCCTGGATGTGGCACTGGGTGCCAGGGTTGAGTTGAGGTGTTGGGGCTGGGTTGGACTCGATGATCCTGAAGGTCTCTTCCAACCCGGTCATCCTGTGAGTCTGTGAATTCTCCTGGAGCCACATGGCTGAGGTTGGCGAGGTCTCTGTGTCCTGTGAGTCCAGCAGGTGTCTAACACAGCCAGTGTGATCCCAGTGGAGCTTCCCACAGGCTTCCCAAAGAATCTCTGGGTGTCAGCAGGCACCTGGTCATGTGCTCAGTTGAGGCCAAGTGCTGAAACATGAAAGGGTGAAAGGGTGGGAAGGCACTTGGTGGCTCCTCAGGGACATGTGTGCCCTTGGGGACCCTCCAGCTGGTCCCATGGCTCAGGGAATGCCCACACTGGGAGAGACAAAGCCAAGCCATGGGAAGGTGCCCATGCAGGGGGTCTGGATCCATCAAAACCTCCCAGGGAAGGCTGTGTTATTTAGAGGGGCTCTGTCCCTCCCCAGTCTCCTGAAAACCAGAGGGGTGGGAGCAGTGTGAGTGTCCAGCTGCTCCTGGTGGCCTCCTCAGCAGCATTTGGCCACCTGCCTCTGCTCAGGGATGCGGAAAGGCCGTGCTCCTGCCATGGAGAGGAAGAGGCAGGATTTCTCCCCAGAGGAAGGCACATCAGCCCTTCCCTGCCCTGTGGGTGCCTTGTGCCAGCCTGGGCCTCTCCTCTGGGTTCCTCTCCCCAAGCAGAGCTCTCCAATCCTTGTTTTTTGGCCATTAAATCCTTCCCCTCCTGCCACGTGTTGTTACAGCAAGTGGCCAAGAAAATGAACCTGGATATGAGGAAAACGTCCTCGCTGTGGAAGGACCAGGCCCTGGTGGAGATCAACATCGCTGTGCTCTACAGCTTCCAGGTACCTCAGGACCCTGCTTTGTCTGGGCCAGCCTGGAGGGACACAGGGACTGGGCAGGACAAGTGTGGAGACATCCACCCAAGCACAACGGCTGAAATTGGGCTGTGCCTCCCAAATTTGGGCTGCTGCAGTGAGATTTAATACTCTCCACACTCTGGATGTTGTAAAACAACATCACCAGCACCTGAGTCCTGCTGGTCCAGAAGGAATATCCCAAGAGGGGGAAAATCCAGCCCTTCTGACCTGTCCATGAGGCAGGAACTGGCCCAGGTTCTCCCCCAGCCTGCACCTAAAGGTTGAGTAACAAAACCAGGCCTTGGCCACCCAGCCTCAAAGGGTGAGAGTCCTTCCCAGAGCTGGGTCGGAGCTGCCCCGCTGGAAGAGCTTCCCAAGGGTCTGAGCAGAGGATGCTCCATCCCATCCATCCCATCTCTGCTTGGCCAGGACAGGGGGAACAGGGCTCCCATAGCACATCCATTCTCAAAGCACTGGGGCAGCTTTAGAGCCTCCTTGGGAAGACCAGGGTCAGCAGCCACCTTGGATCATCCCCAAAGACCACGGCAGTGAGGAATATTTGGGACAAGCAGCTCCAAATGTAAAACTGTGGCTTTTTCCCTCTGGGATGTGTTGACAAGTGCTGGCTCTGCCCTCTTGTCCCCCGACAGAGTGACAAGGTGACCATCGTGGATCACCACTCGGCCACCGAGTCCTTCATCAAGCACATGGAGAACGAGTACCGGTGCCGGGGGGGCTGTCCCGCCGACTGGGTCTGGATTGTCCCGCCCATGTCGGGCAGCATCACCCCCGTGTTCCACCAGGAGATGCTCAACTACCGCCTGACGCCCTCCTTTGAGTACCAGGTGCTGTCCCCACCTCTGCCCTCCGGCGGTGCCTGGTGGCCAGGGGCGGGGTGGGAGTGGGAGCTCAGGAGGTGCAGGAAGGAGAGGGACAGGATCCAATTCCTTCACAGTGGATATTTCACCCTAACATCGTGTAATCGTGGGGTTTTGCCCCTCCGTGGGAAGGTGGGACACCTGAGCTCCCAATTCTTAATCACTCTTTGGAAGTGCCCAATGGGTGGGCGAGGAAATGGCCTGGAAGGTTCCTGTATCCCATATTCCATACCCCATTCCAGGCTGCAGGTTTGAGAGGATGGCTCCTGTATCCCATATCCCATATCCCATATCCCATATCCCACATCCCATATCCCATATTCCATATCCCATATCCCATATCCCACATCCCATATCCCATATCCCATATCCCAAATCCCATTCCAGGCTGCAGGTTTGAGAGGATGGCTCCTGTATCCCATAGCCCATTCCAGGCTGCAGGTTTGAGGGGATGGCTCCTGTGTCCCAATATCCCATGTCCCATATCCCATATTCCATATCCCATATCCCATATCCCATATCCCATATCCCATATCCCATTCCAGGCTGCAGGTTTGAGAGGATGGCTCCTGTGTCCCAGTATCCCATATCCCATGTCCCATATCCCATATTCCATATTCCATATCCCATATCCCATATCCCAAACCCCATTCCAGGCTGCAGGTTTGAGAGGATGGCTCCTGTGTCCCAATATCCCATATCCCACATCCCATTCCAGGCTGCAGGTTTGAGGGGATGGCTCCTGCATCCAGGGGATCCAACAGTGGCACAGGGGCTCCTTCCCAGCAGGCCCAGCAGGGGATCAAGCACTGCTGCTGGGGTATTTAACACTCCAGACCATGAAGAAAAACCCCTAAGCAAACACTCCCTCGTTATCCAGCCATCCCTGCTCCGGTGCTTTCCACACAATGTGACCTTTAGTCAAGAGCCCTTAAGGAATAATCACAGAGCAGGAGCAGTCTGTTCACTCCTGTAGCCAGCCCACCAGGCACCCCGATGCTTCCTGGCTCTGATTGCAGCCTGCAAGGGCACGGAATGAGCTTCTGTGTGCTTGCTCCTGGCTTCAGCTGCCTCCCCTTCCCAAAGGGCCTCTTAGGGGGAAAAAACCTGTGGCCAGAGCAGGGGAAAGGATCTGTTTCTATCACCTCTCTCCTTCTGGCGTTGTCTTCTTTTTGGCTGTGGCCTATTAACGCTCCTCTCGAGATGTGACAGAGCAATTGGCCAGATGCTGTTACAAGCCAGGAGGGTTTATTAGATTGCAATTTTCCTGGGCATGTTCCATTGCCCAAAAAAAAAAAAAACCACAAAAAAAAACCCAAAAGGCTCCAAGGATCAGGGACATAGAGAGGAGAGGGAGAGCTGTGCAGTAGCAGCTATTCCTCCCCTTTCTGACTGGAAGAATTTAACTCTCAGTGCTACGGATGCTGCAGTTCTCCAAGCTCTGAGCACTCCCCACCCTCTGATCCTGCTTTTCCCTCTCCTAGCCGGACCCCTGGAACACCCACGTCTGGAAAGGGGTCAATGGGACACCCACCAAGAAGAGGGCCATTGGTTTTAAGAAGCTGGCAAAGTGAGTACCAGTGTGCTCTGGAAAGGCCTGGAATGTTTGGGGCTGCTCCTGGATTTAAGCACCCTGTGGGTGTGCGCATCACCCTACAGATGGCTTTGGGCCACTGAAGGCTTTACCTGCCATGGGGGACATCTGGGGGCACAGGCAGTCCTTTGAGCACCCCCTCAGACCACCAAAGGGGGTGTGAGCAGGTGAATACCAGATCTTGGATATTGTTTGTTCTCCTGAGCTATTGATTCTCTGGTTAGGAGGTCTTGATGCTCAGGGATGGCTTTCCCACTTTTGGAGGGTGTTTTGCCCGTTTTTCCTTTCCTTGGGGCAGGCAGATCCCCCCTCTCTCTTCAGGGCTGTGCTGGCACTAACAAGATCGAGCTCCTGTCCATATTCCTCCTTTTCCCAATGACTTTTTCCCTTCGTGAGGAGAACCTGCCCCCAGCGTGTGCCCAACCCTCCAAACACCTGCTTTGGAAGGAAGGGGGGAGATGGGAAGGAGGAACCTCCCTGCAGGCAGCAGATGGATCAGGGCTGAGCTGAGATTTGCACTTCATGGTCAGTTGACCCCTGGCAAGGGGCCACCCCAGTCCCTCTTCCCTGCCAAGGCTCCTCAGCAGCAGGGATGCAGGAATGAAGCTCAGGTTGGACCCTTTGGCTGATTCTGGCCCAAATTCCTCCCCTGGGGGCCATTGGCAGAGAGGAGCTGCTGGTTCCGTGGCAGCAGAGCCCTGGGCCACGGCAGGAGAGGACTGGGTGTGCCCTGGTGACGGTGGCCAGGCTGCCAGGTGGCCCTGGCTCGTCACAGCATCTCCCCACGCTTCAGTTTCCCCGAATCCCTGCTATCAATTTGTTCCCACTCTTCAGCTGTCACCTCCTGCGAGCTGCTCTCCGTGGTGCATCCATAAACAGGATCAGCAGCTGAGGAATGTGCTCCTGCAGCTGACACTGGGGCTGGGGGAAGAGCAGGAGGATTCATGGAGTTTGGAGGAAAAATGCTTTTATTGCTCCCCTCTGCCCCATTGAGGGATGGTTTTATAGAAATGTGAGCGTGGCAGGTCATTTAAAATAAAATCTCCATTGTTCCTGGTGTAGGGAAAGGAATTGTTTTTGTAATTCACCATTAATCCTGTCTGGATCTGAGCTTATCAGCTGTAGAAAAGGCAGAGCCCAGAGCCCTGAGTGTGATTTGGTGCCTGCTCACACTTAAAAATCTGGGCAAATCCGAGCCTTCAGACATGCAGTCCCTGCCCCTTCCCTGCCCTGGGGCCAGCGCAGCTCCTGGGGCCAGGGGACACTGCCACCAGGGGATGACAAAGGGGAGAACTTCATTAGGGTGGTGATGCAGCAGCAAACAGAAATGTTCCTGAGGCTGACCTCGCCGTGGAGAGGAGCTGCCAGGGGCAGGCAGGATAAACCAGCCTGGAGGAGTTTCTACCTCCTCTTCCCTCTTTTTGTCCTCCCTAAATGATTCCCCAAACCCAGAGTATTTCTGGGCAGGAGGGGCAGGGGGGAGCTGGACTTCTCCTGCCCAGTGTGACCACTCCAGCTGCAACCTCTGTTCCCCACGGCTCATCTGAAGGGGAAGCAGGAGCCCTGCTGCACTCAAAACCCTGGGGCAAGGGCTGTCAAAGTGAATCAGGCAGCCCTTCCTCTTGCAGAGGCCACAGAGATGCTTTGTGCTCCCTCAGCCTCCCAAAAATTGCCTTCCCCTGTTGCAACAGCAGCCTAAATCCAGACCTGTTGGCTTTCTGCCTTTCTGGTGGCCCCATTTAAAGGCTTGGTGGTCCACTTAGAAAAGAAGGTGTCTGGCATGTAGGAAAAGCAGTGTTGATGTGATGATGAATGTCCCTAAAATGACAAACCCCCAACCCCTGCCCCCATCACGGTGCTCCCACTGATGCCACAGACAAGGAATCAGCATTCCCGGTGCTGCATCACCCAGGCAGGATTGGAGAGAGGCTGGTGGCCCCCCAGGCTCCTCTGTGTGCCCTGAGCCAGTGGGGAAAACTGGAGGGAAAGCACCCGGTCACGGCTGCAGGCACGGGAAAGAGCCAGCTGGGCACAGGCTGGGATAAACGTGCCACCCCCCAGCCTGCTCCTCCCAGGGGAGGTCTCGGTGTCAGCAGAGTGCAAATCACAGGCACTGGGACAGCTCGGAGTGACCTCGGTGTCCCCAGGCTCTGTGTGGAGCAGGGCTGGTCAGGGCAGCTCCTGCAGAGCCAGGCTGGATTTAAGGGATGGAGGAGCTGCTGTTCCTCCTGTAGCTCCAGCTCTGGTTGGTTCCAGGTCTCTTCTCTTCTCTTCTCTTCTCTTCTCTTCTCTTCTCTTCTCTTCTCTTCTCTTCTCTTCTCTTCTCTTCTCTTCTCTTCTCTTCTCCTTTTCCCTTCCCTTCCCTTCCCTTCCCTTCCCTTCCCTTCCCTTCCCTTCCCTTCCCTTCCCTTCCCTTCCCTTCCCTTCCCTTCCCTTCCCTTCCCTTCCCTTCCCTTCCCTTCCCTTCCCTTCCCTTCCCTTCCCTTCCCTTCCCTTCCCTTCCCTTCCCTTCCCTTCCCTTCCCTTCCCTTCCCTTCCCTTCCCTTCCCTTCCCTTCCCTCCCCTCCCCTCCCCTCCCCTCCCCTCCCCTCCCCTCCCCTCCCCTTTTCCTCCCCTTTTCCTCCCCTCCCCTTTTCCTCCCCTTTTCCTCCCCTTTTCCTCCCCTTTCCCCTTCCCCTTTTTCTTTTTTTTTTTTTTTCCCTGCCCCTGATTCTTCTCCTGTTTCTGTGCCCCTGCAGAAATGCCACCCCCATGCCTGGCTTAGCATTTTCCTCCTTCACCCCATTCAGGTTATTTGAGCTCTGTCCAAGCTCCCCCATCTCCCCTTCCTCTCTGACAGGTCGAGCTCTTCCAAGACTTCCTTGTTTGCCATGTGACAACCAAAAAATTGATGCTACATCTTTGTAAGGCTGTTCATTCAATAAGGAATAAAAAGGTCTGGGCTAGAGGCACCGGTAAGGACCAGGCTCTGACTGGGATTTACTCCTGCTTCGCAGGGCTGTGAAGTTCTCAGCCAAGCTGATGGGCCAAGCCATGGCCAAGAGGGTCAAGGCCACCATCCTGTACGCCACGGAAACGGGGAAGTCCCAGGTCTATGCAAAAACCCTGTGTGAGATCTTCAAACACGCCTTTGATGCCAAGGTATTGTACCAGCTCCCAGCTCCTGACACGTGATGGGTGTGAATTCATGGGTGCTCCAAGGAGATGCGTGGGAAACAGCTGCCAAGGGCCTTCAGGGTGTGCCCCTGTGGGTCTGGGTTGGAGAAAAATCCCTGATTTCCTGCAGTGATTGCAGCTGGGGCCCCTCGGGTGGCAGCTCCAGGGCTGCCCGTGTCCCTCCAGGCTCCTGGTCCCACCCTGCCCGTGCAGAGATCTCAGCAGGGATGTGCTGTCCCCATCCCCAGGCAGCCCAGGAGGCTCCCAGCTCTCTGTAACCTCTCTGTGCCCCCAGGTGATGTCCATGGACGAGTACGACGTGGTGCACCTGGAGCACGAGACCATGGTCCTGGTGGTCACCAGCACCTTTGGCAACGGGGACCCACCTGAGAATGGAGAGGTAGGACAGCAGGGGACAGCAGGGCACAGCAGGGCACAGCAGGGCACAGCAGGGCACAGGGCCAGCAATGTCCTCGTTTGGCTCAGGCTGAGCTGGAAGGACCCAAACCAGGCTCAGGTGCTGTAGCTGCCTCCAGCCTGCTCTGGGGCAGGGCTATCTCCTGATTCCCTGCCATGACACAGCCACTGATGCCGTGTTCAGTTCGTCCTGTGTGACCACCAGCAGTGTCACACACAGGGTGACAGTCCCCTGGCTGGGGGGCTGTGACCTGGACAGCTGGGAACAGCGAGCAGGGAGCAGAGCCACGGCCCAGGCTGTGCTCAGGGCTTGGTTTCCTGCAAAACCTGGCAAAACTGATGGCATTCTTTGTTCTTTTTCTGTAGAAATTTGGCTGTGCATTAATGGAGATGAAGAATCCCAACTCCAACCTGGAGGAGAGGAAGTAAGAGCACTCCATCCCCTTCCCCTCCCACTCCAGCCCTTTCCCCTCCCAGTCCAAACCCCAGCATGCAGGACAGGTTCCCTGCCTTCACCCTCTCACAGTGGAGTGGGGAATCCTTGGGCAGATCTCACCTTTGCAAATATCCAGGAATGGGACCTGCCTGGAGAGCCAGGGAATGGAGAGACTGGAGGTCCCAGGAAGGACAAGAGCACAGAGTCAGGGTTGCATTTCGATCCCAGCCTGTAATTCCCTGGGGTGACACTTAAAGCTTCTCTCTTCATCTTGAAGAGGCAGAAATCTGTGGAAAAAAAAAAAAAACAGATACAAGTAAGAATTTCCCCCATATCATCGATTCTGAGAGCCAGGGCCTGTCCAGGAGGCACCAAAATAGAAAGAGTTGGAGGTAGAAGGGAGTTCCCAGCCTTGCAGATGTAGGTGGGGGAGGGCTGGAGAACCAGATTTAGCTCCATGCATGGTGTGAAAAGATTTCTAGGGAAAATAAGAGCTGTGATAATCCTGTGATGTTTGTAACCGGTACCTTGGAGACAGAATGTGGATTGTAGAAAATCCCCCTTCGGGGGGGATGAGCTTTGTGCAAATCCCAGGGAGGGGAAGGAAGGGAGGGCAGTGACAATGATCATTTGGGGTCTCCTCTTATTTTAGCTGCAAAGAATAAAATATTTCCCTGAACTGGGTCACTGCTGTGCCCTGGAATATCTCCTGAGCTAACAACTGGCACAGGGCTGCTCCTTAATTCAGGAGGGACCAGCCCTGCCGGGGATCCAGGACAATTCCAGCGCCATGACTCGGGGCGGTGTCACCGGGCCGGTGACAAACACGGCGGGACCATCCTGTGGCTCTCCAGAGCTGGCCCTGCTGCAGCCCCAGGTGCTGATGGATCCCTGCAGGGCTGCCCAGCTGAAAACCCAGCAGGCTCCTCATGGCCTCGTGCCTCAACGGGGACAGTGACAGAGCAGGACGTGCAGGCTGCCCTGGAGGGGTGGGCATGGTGAAAAGGGGCCTTTCACACGTGGTTCTCACCCCAAGGATTCTTCTCCTTGGGTGCAGATTTGAGGAGGTGAAAAGCCTCTGAGCTCAGTGTTTGCTGTCCCAGACACCTCCAAGTGTGATTTAAAGGCTGGTAGGAGTTTCTAAGAGCCAGGCAGGGACAACCTGCACGGTCCCAGGCTGCTCCAAGCCCCGTCCAGCCTGGCCTTGAACACTTCCAGGGATCCAGGCATCCACAGCTTCTCATTTTGGGATTGCCCCAACCAATATCCAGGACTTGCTAACATCAAGCGCACAAAAAACCTTTTGCAATGAGAAAAGGAGACCTGGAGGAGGCTGTGAGGGGGAGAGGGACAGTGTCAGCCTGGTGAAAGAGAGCTGGAGAGAGCAGCTCCTGTCCATGCACCCCATGGAGTCCCAGCTCCCGCAGGGAATGCTGAGACCCCTCAGGGCAGGGTGGCCTCCCAGTGTGACAGTGTCACAGGGTCCTGTCAGGGCTCTCTGCCCACAGCCCTGAGGCTGTGCTGGGCTTGATATTTGGCTCCTCATTGAGCCAGCAAGGGTTTCCCAAGGGTTTCCCAAAGCATTCCTAAGCCATTCCTATTCCAAGGCTGCCGTTCAAATGCAGCCCATCCGCCCCACACCACAAGGACCTTCTCATTGCAGCTGCTGGCCCAGCCTTGGGCCCAGCACCCACCTGGGCAGTGTGGGCTTTGTGTCCATCGAATCCAGAGGGTCGTGCTGCCCTGAACAGAGTCTGGGTTGCAGAAAATCCCCCACACTGCAAGATGAGCTTGGAGCATCTCGGAGCCTGGGGAGGGAGGCCACCTAACCCGGGATAACCCAGCTGGGGGGACATGGGCAGGGCCTGAGTGGCCTGAGGCAGGCGGAGGAGCAGAAAGGTCTGGGGAGAGGGGGGAGGCTGAGGGGCAGAGGCGGCGCTGGGGCTCTGTGACCCGGCTGTCCCCGGGCTCGGGGCCGTGCTCTCCGTGTGCCGTGCCGGCTGCAGGAGCTGTGCCGTGACTCATGCACGCAGCACTGCTCGCTGCTCTGGCTGTAAATTTAGAAACTCTTGTGCGGAGCAATTTTGGGAGATGGCTCAATTCAGAAATACTTCTGCTGTTGTCAGATTTTTTTTTTTCCCTCTGCTCCCCTTCCCCCTCCTCATCCCTTCTTCTCTCACTCAGTTTTGTTGTTTTTTTTTTTAATTTCCCACTTCCTATGAATGAAACAACCCTCAGAATATCTCTTCAGACACACACCGACCTTGTGTGCTGCCAGGGAAGGACAGGTAAAGCCAAAGGTCCTGGCAGCTCTGTGCCACTGGGGACAAGCTTGGTGGCCAGCACCCGGGCCAGCACAGTGGGAGGTGACAAGGACCTCACGGAGCATTCCTGCTCCAGCTGCGGGATGCAGAGGGGTTGCTCTGGCTTTACCCCCAGAGGGAGCACATGCCTCTGCTCTTCCCACAGCGCCTGCTCGTGGAATTGTGAGCCCTGAGCTCTGCTTTGGTGTCCCCCACGGCTGGGAGCCCTGTGAGCCCGAAGCCGGGTGAGAGGCACGCAGGTGACCCCAGTGTGACCCTGGATGCTGTCGCTGTTCACAGGAGCTACAAGGTCCGGTTCAACAGCGTCTCCTCCTACTCGGACGCACGGAAATCCTCCAGTGATGGCCCTGACTCCAGGGACAACTTCGAGAGCACGGGGCCCCTGGCAAACGTCAGGTAAAGGGGACAGGGCAGAGCCGGTGCTGCACAGACCCCGCAGCTCCCACCTCACCCCGAGGTGTTCTGGTGATGTGCAGACCCCTCCAGGCTGCTGTGGGTGGTGCTGGGACAGGAGGGGCCAACTGTGCTCTGGCAAACTTAAGAGCTCCTTGCTCCTGTAATGTTTCCATGAGACCTGGCTCTGAACTGAAGTAATTCAGATCAATAGCTGCGATTTTTAAAACTTAATAGCTGTATCTGGGTGAAGCTTTTCAACTTGACCTATAATTTGCTGACTTGCTACCCAGACGTGTGGTCTCTAGTGCAGCACGAACTGCAAATTTTCACCAAAGCCACACGTCAACTGAATTCTCAGAATAAATTGTTCATATAATAAGTGAAAACAGCTGCATTGTGGTGAGTCACCCCACTGCACGCCGGGGTTGAAAACCACTCGTCACCTCGTGTGTGTGAGAGAGGTGTGAGCCCTACGATTTAGGGAACACATCAGTAAACTCTGGTGTCTTCTGGTGGGATTGCCTTCCCACTCAGGGTCCCTCCCAGCTGAGCAGCCACAGCTGAGCCATCCTTGCACAGGTTCTCTGTGTTCGGGCTGGGCTCCCGGGCTTACCCCCACTTCTGCGCCTTCGCCCGCGCCGTGGACACGCTCCTGGAGGAGCTGGGGGGAGAGAGGATCCTCCGCATGGGAGAAGGGGATGAGCTCTGTGGCCAGGAGGAATCCTTCAGGACCTGGGCCAAGAAGGTCTTCAAGGTAACCTGGGGCTGCAGGGAGGAGCACGGGGGGAGAAGGACAGAGGTTGGAGCTGGATCCAAACCCAGCCTCCCCTTCCCGGCACCGGGGCATTCCAGCCCACAATAAAGAGGGTGGAGCTGAGGCTCCGGGTTGTGCCGACCACCCAAAGGTCACCAACGCGTTGAATTCCTGCGGCATCCCAAATATCTGGGAAGGAGAGTGCCACGAGACGTGCCCGCGGCCGCTGGTACAGCCCCACCCTGCTGGGGGCTCCTTCTCCGTGTGGGTTGGGATGAGGGGGTCGGCAGGGCTCGGGGAGGTGCCTGAGGGCCTGGTGTGTGCTGCAGGCAGCGTGTGACGTGTTCTGCGTGGGGGACGACGTCAACATCGAGAAAGCCAACAACTCCCTGATCAGCAACGACCGCAGCTGGAAGAGGAGCAAGTTCCGCCTGACCTATGTGGCTGAGGCCCCGGAGCTCACACAAGGTACAGACCTGGAGGGCTCTGGCTGTGGGGCACGTGGACAAGACACAGGGGCAAAGGGGCCAGACCCCGTTTTTTTGTCTCTGTTAAATTCCCAGCATTTCAGCCCTGCCTTTCCCCCCCATTCCGTGGGGAAGGAACAGCCCCAGGCCCCTCTGACCGGTCCCTGTCTGTGTCTGTAACAGAGATGTTTGGACATGATCTGCTCTCCCTCCTCCTGACCCCGTTTTTTGAAGCGAGGAGCTGAACCTTGGGATCTTTCCAGGCTTATTTTGTGCAATGCTGCTCCATGGAGCGTTGTGGAGCAAAGGCAGGTCCGGCCCATGGACACCTGGCCCCTCAGCACGGTTCCTGCAGCTCCTGCAGCACCGGCTCAGCTCTTCCCAAATCCTCTCCCGCCAGCCAGGTGGCACTGGCAGCGAGAGGAGCTGTGGGCAATGTGAGGGCACTGCCCTGAGTGTCATAGGGGTGGTTTTGGAGTCCTCCTCTGTCACTAAAAAAACATGTTTGGGTCACCCCTGGGGTTTCTGATCCCTTGGGCTCACAGGAGAGAGATCAAACCACTGTGGTCAGCTCTGGTCTGAGGCTGAACCCACAGTGATCCTAGAGAAGCCTTGGCCATGCTCTGCTGAATCCCTTCCCTGGCTCTTTTCCCCCTCAGGACTGTACAGCATCCACAAAAAACGCGTCTATGCAGCCCGGCTCCTCACACGCCAGAACCTGCAGAGCCCCAAGTCCAGGTAGGAGATGCAGCTGTCCCGGGAGCTGAAGGCACAGCTGGGGCACCCAAAACAGTGCTCAAACAGCCCCTGAGCCCTGGATGTGCATGGAACCCACCTTTGTGCAGGCCTTGAGTCAGTCTGGAAGGCAGTGGAGGGTGTTCCTGACCTCCATGCACGGTGAAATTCCTGCTGGTCCCTCCCTCAGCCCACGGGATGGGGAGCTGGCTGGAGGGGCAGCAAAGGAAGGATAAAATTGCTGAGCAAGAGGTTAAATTGTTTTTTCCCTTTTAAAAAGTCCCTGAGGGTGAGTCGGGGGCGTGCTGCAGTGTCCCTTCTCCCCGCTGTGACCCTGGTGACACAGCCACCACAGCTTGGATGTGCCACCACCCACGCCCAGCTCACCAGCAGCTCCTGAGGCCAGGGCTCAGCCACTCCCTGAAGGATCTTTGGGGGCTTTCCCAAAGATCATCCCAAAGTCAGCGATTTTGGGGAAGGATCCCCCAAACCACTTTTCCCTGCTTTTCCTCCTTCCCCCGCAGCCGCCTGACGATTTTCCTGCGCCTGCACACCAACGGGCACCAGGAGCTGCAGTACCAGCCCGGGGACCACCTGGGCGTCTTCCCGGGCAACCACGAGGACTTGGTCAATGCCCTCATAGACAGGCTTGAGGATGCCCCCTCCGACCAACCAGCTGGTGAAGGTGGAGCTGCTGGAGGAGAGGAACACAGCTCTAGGTAACCAGGGAGTTCAGGTGGCCTCTCTCCTCCTTCCCCTGAAGTTATTGTAGCTCCCCAGGGAGGTGAGCGGCCCCAGGAAAATTATTTTCATCTCCCTGCTGTGTTTGCCTGGACTGGGAGCACCTCCTTCATGCCTGCTCTGCCCAGAGCCATTGCTTGTCTGCTCTTGGGATGCAGAGCAAGGGATTGAAGGGTGGGCAGGGCCCTGGGGAAGATTTTTCATGGAAAAACAAGAAGTGTTTATATTCCCCTAGAAAGGACAATGTCTAGGACTGGGAAGAAGAATTAAGGGATATGGAGGGGCCATCCCAACACCGTATTTCAGGGATAAGTCTGATTGCCTGCTGCCATGCATGGTGTAACTGGAGATGGAAAACCCTAGTCCAGTGTCTCAGAGGGGGATGAAAACCAGGATTTGCCCACCTTGGCCCTGCTGCTCAGCTGATCCCAGGCTTGTGCTGGATTCCCTCCTGGCAGGTGTCATCAGCAACTGGACAGACGAGAACCGTGTCCCACCCTGCACCATCTTCCAGGCCTTCAAGTACTACCTGGACATCACCACGCCTCCCACCCCGCTGCTGCTGCAGCAGTTTGCTCTGCTGGCCACCAGTGACAAGGAGAAGAAACGTCTGCAGGTCCTCAGCAAGGTAAAGAGCCCAAACCCCAGGTTCTGGAAGGGCCTGAGGGCAATCACAGCCCAGCCAGGGCATTTTCATCCCACACTGTGCTTAGGCTGAGTCTCCACCCCTGAGCCGGGCTCAGAGTGCCTTCACTGCCAGCCACTCCAGCTTTGCCATGGACCTCCTGGGACATCACCTGAGGCACCTGGAAAAGGTGGATCCTGCAGCTCTCTCCTCCCTCCCTCTCTCTTTCCCAGGGCTTGCAGGAGTACGAGGAGTGGAAGTGGTCCAAGAACCCCACGATCGTGGAGGTGCTGGAGGAGTTCCCCTCAGTGCAGATGCCCTCCACGCTGCTGCTCACCCAGCTGCCCCTCCTGCAGCCTCGCTACTACTCCATCAGCTCGTCCCCAGAGATGTACCCAGGAGAGGTGCACCTCACCGTGGCTGTGGTGTCCTACCGCACCCGAGGGTACCGCTGCAGGGCTGGGCAAAGCAGCAGCACAGGGCCAGCCCCACCAAATCTCTGCCAGGGGGACGTTCCTTTAAAGCCTGCTGCAAGAATAGATGTGGTAGCACGCGTGCCCGGCCGGGTAATAATCAGCATTGACTCCATGATTCCAGAAGGCTGATCAATCTCTTTATTTTACTGTACTTATTCAGAAACCCATCGCCCTTACAGACAAATCTGTTCTGGTTTGAAAGCTAAACCAGTCAGAGACTCCAAGTCAGAAATACAGTTTATTAGGAAAAGAGAAAAGAAACAAAATACATGCAATAATACAAAAGAAAAAAAACAAAACACTGACAGAGTCAGAATACAACCTGACACCCCTTTGGTCAGCGTGTTCATATCAGTCCAAATTGGAGTGGCTGCAGTCCTCCTGGAGTGGCAGATGTGGTCCTGTTGGAGCAGTGGTCCTGTAGAAGGATGTAGTCTTCCTCTGAAGGTCTAGTGAAAAACCCCAAGCTGTTCCTCTTAGGAACCTGTGGGAAGGCTGCCTGCTCTGTCCCAAACTCCAGAATATATCCAGGTGGGAATGCTTAGCTCCTCCCCCTCGGGTGGAGCTTCTCACAAGGGGCTGATGTCATTCTGAGTCATGGGTGGGTCCTTGATCGCCTGTTAAACAGAAAGGGGCTCCTGGAGGGAGTTATCTCTGAGTCCTGTGGCAAGACATTGATGGGCCCATTAACAGGAGATAAGGAAAACTGCCCAGAAGACAACTGCTACACAGATGGCAACAGAAAACATCCTGCTTCTCAATCTGGGACACAGTCCAATACAGTTTTTCTGAATTGGTCCTTGAATCCAAACACCATCACCATTGGCCAATCGAGAAATCACCCTTTGGTAAACAAATCTCCACGACACATTCCACATGTTCACAACAACAGGTGCAGCAAGTGAAGATAAGAATTGTTTCTCATTCTTTTCTCTGATCTTCTCACAGCCTTCCCCAGGACAATGCCTGGGAAGGTTGTGCCTGTTGCTCTCTGTGGCCAGAGCGCTGCTGCCACAAGTGGATTCCCCCAAAGCACTGCTGTCCCAATGTCATGGAGAGTGGCAGTGACAGAGAGATGTCTGTCAGGGGCAGTGTCTTGGTTTAAAAGCCAGGTGTCTGCCAAGGAAGGCAGGAGCCTCCCTTGAAATGGGGAATGTAAACCCCCATTATAAGTTTGAAATTAAGAGGCTCTCAGGCAAAGTTATGGGAATAGGAATGACAGTTCTTTATTAGGGAAAAAAAGTAAAATTAAAATGCAGTAATACAAAACACTGCCAGAGTGAGAGCAGGCCCTGGCAGCCTGTGGGTCAGGGTGTGGCACAGTCCCATTCCATGGGGGCTCAGCCCTCCTGCAGTGCCAGCTGTGCTTCTGCTGGAGCAGGATCCTGGACAAGGCTGGAGTTTCCCTCTGGAGCTCCAGGGCTGCTGGAGATGGGCCTGGGCTCCCTCTGGGAATGCAGTGGGGCAGAAAGCTGCTCCTCTGGGAATGCAGTGGGGCAGAAAGCTACTCCTCTGGGAATGCAGTGGGCAAAGGCTGCTGTGCTGTTCCAAGGTCAGATTGGATCCAGGTAGGAATGCTTGGCTCCTCCCCTGGGCGGAGCCTCTCCCCATGGGATGATGGAATTTTCTCAGCCATGCAGGGACACTCAGTGGCCATGAACAGAAGAGATCTCCTGGAGGGAGGATTGGCTGTGGGAGAGATAAAGAAAAAACTGCCCAATGAACAGCAGAGAACTGCCCCAGCTCTGACAGATGGGGATAGAACACACACCCCCAGCCATATCTTTCATCCTGACACAGGCATGTACATAACCCAAGCTCCATGTAGGATTCTGTTTGCCCACCCCAAAATCCACATTCCCAACAGCCAAACTTCTGTAGCAGTGACACTGATGTATCCACGTGTGGTCATGGTGTGGATGGACACAGCCCTGGCGCTCTGCAGGACACAGGAGGACAGCGGAGCTGCCATGGAGGGTTTGTGTTTGGGAGCATCACGATGCTCCTCCTGCCAAAAGGGTCCAAAGGAGAGCTGGGTGCTCCCTAAGGATTGTGGAGGTCCAGCTATGTCAGGTCAGGGTCCTGGGTAGCTCCACAAAGGGATCCAAGTGCCAAACTCTGCCAACTTCGTGGAGAATGGATGCTGAGATATGAAGCGTTTCAGGGAGGTGTTCATGCAGGATGTAGCAGGGAAGGTTTTAGGAAAGAAAACAGGGTGATGTGCCATGTACAGACCTCCATCCCTCCCTCCCTTCCTCCCTTCCCAGATGGAGAGGGACCAATCCACCACGGAGTGTGCTCCTCGTGGCTCAGTCGGATCCAGACGGATGAAGTGGTGCCCTGCTTTGTACGAGGGTGAGTGACCCACACGAGGCCAGGCCTGAGGAAGAGGGGGTGAGACCCCTCTCAGGGTGAGCTCTCTGCCCTCGATTGTTGTCACAGAGGGAGAAAACGGGGCTGGGTTTGCGAGCAAATGGTTCCCCTTTGAGAGACATTCTGCACAAAAATCCTGGGGACTTCACCTCATTTCCCAGCCCTCCCCTCTCCAGAGCTGTCTCAGCTGGGCAGAGGGAGCGCCCTGCTGGTGTTTAACTGGATCTTTGATGCATGCAGTGCCCCCGGGTTCCACCTGCCCCCAGGACCCCCAGGTGCCCTGCATCCTCATCGGCCCCGGCACCGGCATCGCCCCTTTCCGGAGCTTCTGGCAGCAGCGGCTCTTCGACATCCAGCACAAAGGTGGGGCCGTCCTTCCTCCCCTCACACAGATTTTGGGTGGGGGCCGTCCTCTTCCTTACCTCACAAAGGTTTTGGGCAGGGCCATCCTCTTCCTACCCCTCACAGCTTTTGGGGTGGGGCCATCCTTCCTCACCTCACACAGGTTTTGGGTGGGGCCATCCTTCCTCCCCTCACAGCTTTTGGGTGGTGCCATCCTCTTCCTCCCCCTCACAGATTTTGGGTGGGGCCATCCTTCCTCACCTCACAGATTTTGGGTGGGACCATCCTCTTCCTCACCTCACACAGGTTTTGGGTGGGGCCATCCTTCCTCACCTCACACAGGTTTTGGGTGGGGGCCATCCTTGCTCACCTCACAGCTTTTGGGAACCCTGGGTTGGGGTGTCGGGAGGGGGGTCCCACCCTGCCAGGACTGTCCCAGCAGATCTGCTGGCAGTCTGGAGGGAGGTGGCTCATGGGAATTGGAGGTGGCTCGTGGGAATTGGAGGTGGCTCGTGGGAATTGGAGGTGGCTCGTGGGAATTGGTGGCCCCGGGCTGAGTGCTGTCCCCACGCTGTCCCCAGGGCTGAAGCCGTGTCCCATGGTGCTGGTGTTTGGCTGCCGGCAGTCCAGGATCGATCACATCTACAAGGAGGAGACGCTCTTTGCCAAAGCCCAGGGTGTCTTCAGAGAGCTGTACACGGCCTATTCCCGGGAACCCGACAAACCAAAGGTGGGCACGGCCCCGGGAACGCCGGGGTGCCCACGGGGAGCCAGCAGGGTGGGGACACGCTGCTTCCCTGGCCAGTGGTGGCTCGTCCCTGGGGCACGCCATGTGCGGGATTGTCCCTTCCCTGTGGACACCATTCCCCTGGGCGTGTCCCCATCCCAGTGCCAGCCAGAATGTGTGCCCAGGCCTGCTCCTGCAGCCATCCAGGTGGGAGAGGAGGAGGGAAAAGGGGAATGGGAAAGGAGAAGGGGAAATAAAGGGGGAGAGGGGAAAGGGAAGGGAAGGGAAGGGAAGGGAAGGGAAGGGAAGGGAAGGGAAGGGAAGGGAAGGAAGGGAAAGGAAAGGAAAGGAAAGGAAAGGAAAGGAAAGGAAAGGAAAGGAAAGGAAAGGAAAAGGAAAGGAAAGGAAAGGAAAGGAAAAGGAAAGGGAAAGGAAAAGGAAAGGAAAAGGAAAGGAAAGGAAAGGAAAGGAAAGGAAAGGAAAGGAAAGGAAAGGAAAGGAAAGGAAAGGAAAAGGGAAAGGAAAGGAAAAAGGGGAAAGGAAAGGAAAAAGGGAAAGGAAAGGAAAAAGGGAAAGGAAAGGAAAAAGGGAAAGGAAAGGAAAAAGGGAAAGGAAAGGAAAAAGGGAAAGGAAAGGAAAAAGGGAAAGGAAAGGAAAAAGGGAAAGGAAAGGAAAAAGGGAAAGGAAAGGAAAAAGGGAAAGGAAAGGAAAAAAGGGAAAGGAAAGGAAAAAGGGAAAGGAAAGGAAAAAGGGGAAAGGAAAGGAAAAAGGGAAAGGAAAGGAAAAAAGGGAAAGGAAAGGAAAAAGGGAAAGGAAAGGAAAAAGGGAAAGGAAAGGAAAAAGGGAAAGGAAAGGAAAAAGGGAAAGGAAAGGAAAAAGGGAAAGGGAAGGAAAAAGGGAAAGGAAAGGAAAAAGGGAAAGGAAAGGAAAAAGGGAAAGGAAAGGAAAAAGGGAAAGGAAAGGAAAAAGGGAAAGGAAAGGAAAAAGGGAAAGGAAAGGAAAAAGGGAAAGGAAAGGAAAAAGGGAAAGGAAAGGAAAAAGGGAAAGGAGTCACCAGTGGGATGGCCCAGAACCAGTGCAAATACCTGCTCCAAATTCCCACTGGGACTGAACAGACCTGGCAATGGAAGAGGTGGTGCAGTGTGCCCATGCAAGAGCAGAAGGATGCTTTGCTGCTGTCCCCATCTCTTCTTTGTCACTGTGGGTGCTGCAAGGCACAGCTGTGTCCCCCAAAGAGGGGTCACCCCTCAGTGCTGCCCCCAGGGCAGGACAAACCCGAGCTAATCCCAGCTCCCTCCTCCTCCTCGTCCCTCAGAAATACGTGCAGGACGTGTTACAGGAGCAGCTGGCCCAGACCGTGTTCAAAGCACTGAAGGAGCAGGGAGGCCACATCTACGTCTGCGGGGATGTCACCATGGCCGGGGACGTCCTCAAGGCCGTGCAGCTCATCGTGAGGCAGCAGGGCCAGCTGTCGGCCGAGGAGGCAGGAGCCTTCCTCAGCAAGCTGCGGGTGAGTCGTGGCTGCAGCGTGACACAGCCACCTGTGTGTGCCACCACGGCCACTGCTGCCACGGGCACTGCACCTGCTGCCTGCCCCCGCCCGCCCAGGGGACGGCTGTGCCCAGGGAGGGTCGGGAGGGGGACATTCCTGTGTGCAGGGAGGTCACCTGGCTCCTCTGGGGAGCGTGCTGAGCAGCGGTGCCAGTGCTTTTGGGCACCCCCTGGCAGGGCTTGCTCGCCATCCATCAAAAACTGGATTTATCAGGGCAGTTTGTGGGTCCCCCGCTGCAAATCTCCCTGTCTGTGCGCCCCGTGCCAGATACAGATGATGCAGCTGAGCTCATCATGCGCTCAGTTTGGGACACAGACCCACGGGTGGATGCTGGAACAGCTCTGCTTCTCCCCAGGAGGATAACTCAGCCTGATTCCCATGGGATTTCCCCTTCTGAACCATGTCCCCCCGCCTCCATCCAGGCCCCATCCGAGGGAGCCCAGAGGCCCTGGCTCTCCACAGACTGCCCTTGGGCTGCTGTGCCCCTGCCAGCCAGGAATTTCTGAGGGGGTCTAATGCCCAGAACAGCCCCGCTGTGCCCAGGGTGTGACCTTGGCAAGGTCGCTCCACCCCTCTGTCCCCTCGTGACAAACCCCAAACCCTCTCCTGCCCATTTGCTGCCTCCCCACCACGCAGGATTTTGCTGGGGCTGACCCCGAGCATTCACAAATCCCATTTTTCCCTTTGCCACCCTCCCTCCCAGGATGACAGCCGGTACCACGAGGATATTTTTGGAGTCACCCTGCGCACGTACGAGGTGACAAACCGCCTTAGATCCGAGTCCATCGCGTTCATCGAGGAGAGCAAAAAAGACACGGATGAGTGAGTCGACACGTTCGTTTTAACCCCTGCAGTCACCTCGTGGGCTGGGGGATGGGGAAGGGTGGGAAAGGATGGGAAAGGAAGCTTTGGCTTTTGTGCACACCTTAGAGCAGAGGCTGAGGAAGGCGCTGTTTTTTGCTCTGGAAGCCTGGCAGTGCCTCTGGAATAGCTGTCACCTCTCTAGGATAAATCCCCCCCAGCTTCCCAATTTATTTCACTGATGTGTAATTGTCAGACCTGACAATCCCATCCAAAGGAAAATGGTCCTGCCTGCTGCCTGCTTCCAGGCTGGCAAAGCCCACAGGCAGGGGGGACTCTCCCCAGCTGCAGGGGAGCCTGGCTGGCTCCAGGTTTTCAGCTCTCCATGTCCCTTCAGGAAAGATCCAGAGATTTTCCTCCCTGCTGTTGCAGAAACAACCAGAAGTTAAAAAAAAAAAAAAAAAATCTTGACATTTGCCGTGTTTGTTTCTGCTCTACCAAGTCCCTGCCATTTGCTCATCTTGGTCGTGGTGGGATTTTCCCTGGCTGAGCAGAAGGATTATTTAGGATAAAGGCTGGGCAGCTGCATGGATCGTGCTCCTTGTGCTGGCCCTTGGCAGCTTGGGCTGAAACCCCTTCCCTGTGTGGTGCCTGGAGCGGGTTTCCCCACGTCCCTGAGGTTTGGCAGGAATTTTTCTCCAAGGAATCACATACTCTGGGGTCTGGGCTCTACCAGAGTGCCTCAGTTTCCCACCTGTGGATAGGGATAAAGGTGACCTTCCCTCCCACCCCACCCAGCTCTGTAAACTCCTGCCCACAGCACGGAAAGCGCAGGTCGGGATGATCCCGGTGCTCCTCACTGCTCCTCTAAGGCCAGCCTTTCTCCCCTTTCCCTTGCAGGGTTTTCTGCTCCTAACTGGACCCTTCGCCCCCAGGGGATGCCAAACCAGTCCCAGCACCTGCTGCCCCCCTCCAGCTGGAGGGCACTGGGTTTTGTATTTCACGGACACGGTGGCTCCTTTCCCAGGGGAACTGCCCATGGAAAGCGCTCTGTCTCTCGTCCTGTTGTCGTGTCCTGATGATGATGATGATGATGATGACTTTTATTTCCTTTCCTTCCTCCTTCTCTTACTCTTGTCCTGTGGCCATTTCTTTTCACCTCCTTCCCCTTCCCTGGATTTCCCCACTGGAGTTCGATGGCTTTATAACCTGCAGTGGCTCTTTTCAGAATTCCACACTTCCCCTCCTTCCCATGAGGGCATTTTGCAGCTGCATGAAATCACCACCTTTGTGATCATTTTTGGGAGTTTCTGGGGGTGAGCAGAGGTGGCAGGGGCTGGGCAATGGCGAGGTCTTGTTGCTTGTCCAGAGCTGGGGGTTGTTCCTGCCAGGCTCCCTCTTTCCCCAGCTCGGGGCTTGGCTGAATCCTTGTGTTTTCGTGGCTTTTCTCTGGATTTGGACAAACCTGGGCACATGCCCAAGGCTGGGGGCAGATGATGGGCAATTCCCTTGAATTTTATTCATCCCCAAGCAGCCTGGGTACAGCTGTGTGGTTTTTGATCTGATTTTATGTGTCACGATTCCTCCTTTGTCTCTCTTTTCCTGCTCTCTTTTCCTGCTCCCTGTGAGCCTCTCCTTTTGCTCAGTCCCAACTTGTGCTGGCTTGGAAGTTCTCCCACAAGCTCTGAACACACAGGCTGATGTGCAGGCCAAGGAAAAACTCCTGGCAGTGACTTCTCCAGGGGATTTTCCAGGGAATATTTGATCTGCAGCCATGCTGAGTGCCTGGCTGCACCCAGAGCTTTGCACACTCTGATCCCTCTCCCAGGTGAGCCTGGAAAGCCACGAGGATGGGACAGAAGCAGCTCCCAACTGCCAGAGGGAACAAAGGCATCTCTTGGAGGGGGATGGGGGCTCCAGGTCTTTGGCGAGGATGTGCCAACAGAGGAATCATGAAATCCCAGAGCCAGCAGCCCTTAGCACATCTCGTGAGCACTTCTGGGACAGCAGACCCCAGCCCCTTCCACATTTTAGGGAGCAGAAAGTGCCACCGTGGAGCCGCCTGCCTGCCAAGAGAGACGTGTGTGGCGTTTTGGGGGTGAGCCAGGTCCCTCTGTGCCACCTGCCAGTGGCATGAGCTGTCTCAGCCAGGACACCTCCTGTGAGAAGGGAGGTGAGATCAGCTGCAAAGGTGCTGGGCTCTGACACGCTCACACCTCAGCCTGCTGCAAGAACCTGGCCCCAAAAGCAATTTGTTAACACAACCATAGAAAGGTTGGAGGAACCAGAAAGCCTCTAACAGAGAAAAGCTGTCTGCAAGGGAAAGCAAACCTGACCTTGTGTGTCCTTCCTCCTGCTGCACCCTGAAGAATCACAGAGCATTCTGAATTGGAAGGGACCCACAAGGATCAAGCCCAGCTCCTGAGTGGATGGCCCACCCAGGGATCGAACCTCGGCGTTTTTAGCACCAGGCTCTGCCCAGCTGAGCCCATCCCAGGCTTGTCCTCCCTCACTGCCACCACGAGGACAGCAGGACACGGCCACAGCTCCTGCTGGAGCCAGGGATGCAGGGTTGGCATCGTGAGGTGGCAGCTGCTGATCCTCCCCTCCTGCCCTGCTGTGCCCAGCTGTGCGTGGATATCCTGGATGGAGCCGAGCACCAGAACTGCTGATGGCACAGGGATTGCCCAGGAGCTTTCACAGGCCTGAGATCACCTGCCCTGAGCTAAAGGCAGCACAGAAACAGCTGCAGGAGCTCTGCTGCTCTCCCAGCCCATGGAACAAGCCCCAGTGTCTCAGGCTGTGCTGTTATTCCCACCCTCAGCCACAATCTCCTGCCCACTCCTGCCCCGTCTCCGTGGGCTGTGGCACCTGCTGCAGCTTCGATTCCCTGAATCCCTGAAGCATCTCCAGCCCAAAATCCAGGAGCAGACGGCTCCAGGCACCGGGAGAATTTGAGATTCAGGTCCGCGGGTGCCAGCTGAGCATCCAACACGGGATAAAACGAATAAATGCTGCCACGGTGTGGCCAGAGCTGAGCTGGCAGGGCTGGGACGCGCGGCCGGCTCTGTGGCACTGCCTCGGCACTTGGTGACCTGGAGGGGAAAGCTGGAGAGCGCGGAGGAAAGGACAGCCCGCCCCAATCCCAGGGCAGGCAGTGGGATGGGAGAGCTGGGTCCCTTGGCTTGCGATGTGTGAGTTTGGGAGAGGTCCTGTCTGGGAGAAAACTCCCTGGCTCCAGAGCTGGGAACACGCAGCAAGCTTGGCCTTGACCCCCATCCTGGGGCTGCAGAAACAAAATGAAAATCAGGAAGGAAATCAGAAAGAAAATCAAACTCATCCTCTTCTTTTGAGAAATTCTAGCTCTGGCTTTGTGCTCTGGTCCTCCTTTAGAAGAAGGGAAGATGCAACCTGACGAGGAGGAGGAGGAGGTAATGCCCAAAGAACCATCTCTGTCCTCTTCCCAGCTCCCGCCGTGGTGCTGGCAGGGTTTCCCTCCTGTCCTGCCTCCTGCCTGCCCTGCTGTACCATCTCCCACCTGCAGCCCGTGCCTGAGCTGGATTATCTTGCTTTTCCTGCATCCCAAAGCTCATCACCTCCGTCCCCCCTGCCAGGGGAGGCAGCAGGGCGGCACAGCCCTCCTCCCCCGGCTCTGCAGAGGGTCTGGGCAGGCAGGCAGAGCTCAGACACCGCCTGGCTGAGCCCTGCCGAGCCCTTGGAGGGGAAATGCTGGTTTAAGGCTCCTTCCCTAGACCTGGAGCAGAAATCCCCTCCCTGCCATGAAGGTCCATGAGGTTAAAGACCCCCGGGGCTCCGAGCTGCCTCTGCTCCCGCTCTGCTCACAAGCTGCACCACTGGGAATTTTGATTTACTGTTTGCTGTTGAGTCAGTCTCAGACGTCTGAACTGCTCCCCTTCATCCCCTCCACCTGCAGGGGCTTCGCACTCCCCTCGAGCTCCATTTCCTCCCATAGCAACAGGGGGAAGAAACTTGTGGATGTGCTTTATTATTCCTGAGATGTGGCTCTTCCAGCCTGGCCTCTGCTCGGCTCGCCGTGGCCTTTCTGACGTGCGGGTGTAGCCACAAAATCTCTGCTGTGAACACAGAGCGAGGTGGGTCTGCCTTGCCCGGTGCCCTGAGCTGCTCCAGGGGTCACACACAGGGGCTCTGGGGCACTTGGGTGACAAATCTGTCCCCTCTGGGTGCCTGCTGTCCCCTCCTGTGCTGGACCTGATGGACCCAGCCTGGGCAGCGTCCCAGTCGCTCTCCCGAGGATCTCCACCACCACCACCACCCCAGTTTGGAACAGCTCTGTTCCTTTTCACTCTCCAGGTGTTAAAGAGACTCTTCTCTGAACAGGTTTGATTTTCAAGACACCACAAAGTGGGGTTTTTTACTTCCTAAGTCTTTCAAATGTCTGCAGAGAGTAATTACATGGATTTGAAAAGCCAGGGAGAAAGGTTCTGTGTTTTCCCACCCTGCTGTATCCACCAGCAGGGAAAAACCATTCAGTGCACGGGTATCCAGTGCTGTGCTGTTGGTGATTTCTGAGGTTTCATCTCCTGGGAAGGGCTGCCTGGGAGTTTGTTGTTCTTCTGTTTATGAGAGACAGCGGCAAAACAATGAGACAACAGCAAAACAATGAGACAACAGCAAAACAATGAGACATCTGCCACCAGGAGTGGCCTCACAGAGCTGTCACCTCCACATCGTGGCCTGAGCTCGTTGCTCGAGAGGAGCTGAGCCAAACTGGCCAGAGAACGGGATCTGGCTCTGGGCTGTGCACGCTCCCTGTCCCCTCTGTGCCTGTGTGTCCCCAGGGGGAGCAGGGACTGTGCCCACACCCTGAGCACGGGGCTCTGAGGGCTCTGAGGTGTCTGTGCACAGCCAGCAGTCCTGCAGCCGTGTGCTGGGCCAGGAGCCACAGCCTGCGGGGAGGACACGGGAACAGACAGGACAATGCCCCCGTGGCCAGCCTGTGCCTGCTCCTTCCCTGTCGGAGTGTGATTCCTGTCACCCCGTGCTGGCTGTTCCCCTGGGGATCCCTCCCTGGCAGCCCTGCCTGCCCAGCTGGACGTGCAGGGGCTGGCTGGGCACGGAGCCACAGTGCCTTGTGCTGGGAAGGGAGCACGGCACTGCTCCTGCCTCGGGCTCCTTTTCCAGGGGTGGGGAATCCCCCCTGGATAACTGGGAGCAAAGCCAGCCCCATCTCCCCGAGCTGGGGTTTCACAGGGGGGTGGAGGTGGGGATCACAGTGTGGGTGCAGGCTGGGGCTGTGAACTCTCCCACATGCTGAGACCCTGTTCTGGTCAAACTGGGGGGAGAGGTCGCGTTTGTGCTCGAAGCCTCATGGACTTGCACCAAGCCCAAGCCAAAGCTGCTGCCTCCTGACCACTGAAGCCATTCCATTGCCCCCTGAGGGTTCCCATCATTTTTTGGAAGGATGATTTTAATGCTCAAAACTCGATTCTGCTCCTGCTTTCACCTGGGACTCATTCTCAGCTTCAGAACTGCTCTGATAACTCTGCAATTGCGTTGAGAGTCCCTTCACAGAACAGATGGAGACACATTTCAGGACCATTCAACTTTGCTGTAACTCCCTGTTTGTTATAACAATTCCTTCTGCCGTAACAGGGAGAGCAAAATTTGGCCAGTGTTCTTGAAAAACTGTAATCCTGAACTTGGATACAATTAGCCTGGAATCCAAGTCCTCCCAGATCCAAAATGCCTTCCACACCTGCTGGCTTCAGTGGCACTGGGGATTTTGGCAGCTTTCACAGCAGCAGCAGCAATTTCAGAATATTTTTGCGTGTGTCAATCTGCGCTTGCACGTGCCTGCAATGCATGGCTCCAGCAATCCCTGGGAAATCTCCCCTTTCCCAGGAAAATCCCAGCTCCAGCTTCTTCCATGTGGCCCTGTGTGCTCAGCAGGGAGTCAGGGGAGAGGGAGAAAGCTGCTGCTTTAAAGCACTTGGTTCCAGAGGTGAAACAGAATTTAGGAGAGGTCAAAATCAGCTTGGTTTAGCCCAGGGAAACTCGTGGCATTTCCAAGCATTGCCATGCAGATCCACCTTTTTTCTCCTGCTAGGAAAAGGAAGTAGACTGGCAATTCCTGGCCTCCACCCCTACAGATGTTTGGCTGTGATGGAAATTTGAGCCCTGGAATCACAGGAGTAAAACCCCAAGAGGTTGTGAGCTCAGAGCTGAGCAGTGGCAGCACCTCACTGCCAAGGCTGCTGCTCTCCTGCCTCACTCATCCACGTCCTGCCTGGCCAGATTTTGGGGAAGGAGGAGGGAGGAAGAGCCTCAAAGTGAGCAAATCAGACCTGTGAGGCTGGCCCTGAGAATTCCTGGTTTACCAGGAGCCTATAGGCAGAAGTTTTGCAGCTATTCCTCATTGCTGTGGAGAGCAATTGGGCAAGACTCCTGTATCCAAAGCTTTCAGAGCTGTTCTGGAGCTGTGGAAAAACAGGAACTGGGATGCAGGACAGCTCTCTGCAGGGCTGGTGCAGAAATCTGGGAGGGGAAAACACCAGGCAAAGTATTTTCCTTCCAGGGGCAGCCTTAATACCTGGAAAAATGAAAATCTAAATACTGGAAAAGTTGGTGTAAGAGAGGAACTAATTCAAGGCTTCTTTTTGCTGCTTTGTTTTCATGTGTTGGTTTTGGGGTGGGGAAAGCAAACAGAGAACAAGCAGCCAGTGTATCAAATTTGGATTAAATCAAACTTTTTGTTCCTACAATAACTACTGGCGGAGATTTTTTAAATTTATCGAGGGCAACAAAACAGCCTTAATTAACTGAGACATTAATGCTCCTTGGTTCTGAGTCTGCTTTTTTGTTCTCCTCTCCGTGTGATCATGGCATGGAATCCTATCTTAAGAAAAGCCACTTCCCAGTAGCCCAGAGGATGTTCAGGAACAGGAGATGGGGTTGGAGAATCTCCCTGCGAGTGAGATTCAGTGCAAAATCCCTGCTTTGCCAAAACCCTACAATATAGGCAAATCCCCACAGTTCCCAAGGTTGAATTCCCATGCTCTGCTGCCTCGAAATGCCTTTAAAAACCCCGGGCTGTGTGTGCTTTGTGAGCATGCTGCAGCTTTTCCAGAGTGCACACACAGTTCCCCAGGCAGAGGATGAGCAGAGCAGGATGACTTTCAGCTGGGACTCATCGCTTTTTAGATTGCACAGAGTAAAAACACCACTTCTGCCAGCTGCCCGGGGAATTTGATGTTCAGTGCCAATTAATTTTTGTAATAGGAGCAGGGATTTATCCCCTCGGCTCCCCCAGGCACCTTTAGTCTCAGACTCAAAGGTTGGGTTGGAGTTTTTCTTTTTCCAGTGGCCTTTTCCTGAAGAGCAGCAGTGCCATGATGAGGACGGGGACTGGGCTGGGGAAGGTGGCAGCTTTGGGGCAGGAAACTCCCAAATTTTCCATTGTAAACCCTTCAGATGTGGGTAAATCCTGCTGGGCTGGGTGGGGCTCCAAGCCCTGGCTGCTCCCTGCTCCCCTCACACCCTCACGTCACTGTGCCTTCATTCGCTCGAGGAAATGATGCCAAGATTTGAGCCTGGCACTCTCACTTTGCATCCCACCCCACAGGTGAGTGTGGAGCAGGGGGAGCTCCTTTTGTAGCTGTTTTCTGTGTGATCCCAGGGTAGGTTTGTGCTGAGGCCGCAGGGGTGGGGTGAGCCCGAGCTGTGTGTGATCCTACCAGTGCTTTAAGCAGCCAGAAACGTGGTCCTTCCCCTACCTCCGAGCTCTCAATGCTGCTAAAATCTCTGCCATTCGTCCCCCGTGCTCCAGCCCCTCTCAGACTGGCTCTGGCTCTGTTTGCAAGATATCCACGTTGTTCTGAAGCATGCACCTCTCTCTGTATAGTCCCAAACTTCTGATTTTATGGAATACTTATGCCTGTTTGCATTACGGTCAAAATAAAAAAGTGAACGAAAAGCTGGCAGTTCTTCTCTCCTCTCTGGGTTTTTAACACCGGGAGGCTGCTCGAGGTCTCTGCTGACGCCTTGGCCTCGCTCTGCTCTGCCACCTGTAATGCCAGGGTGCCACAAATAGCAGTGACAATCAGCAGCACCCTGCCAGACACGCACGCTGCCTCGCCAGGGCCTGAGTCACAGCACTCCGCATGTGAAAAACACCCTCACCCTCCTGTGAACGTGCAAAAGTTTCATAAAGGACAATGGGAGACCACAGAGCAAAGGTTATTTGTGGCCAGGTGCATCTTGGCACTGACCCAAGAGCACCCCTGCTACTGTGGAAACAGCCTTTATTCACCATTTCTATTGCATCGGCCTGCTGCATATTCATAAACAATTATGCACAGTAAACTTTCCCCAAACTAGTTTCCATGTTCCAAGAACTGTTTAACCCCTGTTTAACCTGGCTCCTCCTCAGTTCCACCTTTTTAGAGCATGCACATTCCTTGGCTGTGGTTTTATTCCCTTTTTATCCCCTCCAGTTTTTGGGCCTTGGTGCACACTGCCTTCAGACAGTGAGTGCTGATAACTGGAATATCAATAGCAGTGTCCTCACCCTGTGTCCAGTGGATGTCATCCCATCCCAGCAGGCAATTTAACACAAATTCACTGATATCAGCTATTGCACTGAGCTTAATTAACAACAGAAATAAAAACTATATCTTTATAACAAAGTCACTTTAACACCACACATATAAAATCCACTTAAATATTTGCAAAAAACCAATATTATAAAATAGTATAATATTTTATATATATTAGATATAAATATAATAGATAAATAGATAAATAAATAAATAAATATATATATATATATATATATAAAAATTATAATATGTATCTATAACCCATGGATCCCATCATTTATCCCGTGTCCTCCAGGGAAATGTCACAGGGCTGGCTGTGTGCAATCCAGGGCGAGTTTTGGAGCCTTGGGAACACAGCAAAACAGTCCAGGCAGGAGCTGAGAGGCTGGAAATGAGAAAGAAATGAGGAAAAAATGAGGAAGAAAGAAATGAGGAAGCGGCCAGGGCAATGAGGCAGAAATGTGGACATGGCTTTTCCCATGGAAAAATGATTTTCCCATGTAAGGGAAAAGGGGGCTCATTAAAAAAGAGATTTTTTTACATGGGCAGGGAGTGGCTTCCCACTGCCAGAGAGCAGGGTTAGGCAGGACAGGGGGAAGGAATTGTTCCCTGGGAGGGTGGGCAGGCCCTGGCACGGGATATTGACACACATTGATCCACTTTAGGTGTTTCTGCCTGTGGATGAGGCCCCCTCTGTGCACCCCGTTTTAGGTACTGATATGTTAGAACCTGCTGAGAATTTTGGACTTTCTGTGCTGACAGGCACTGGCCCTTGAGAGAACACCACATTTGACCTGAGGCCGTGGAGAAGGCTTCCAAAACTGAATGATAAAACTAAGATGATAAAACTAAGATGATGGGTGTGTAGTTTGAATAGAAGTGTGTAATATCACATAGTAGAAAACTTAGAGTTTGGGGTTTTAGAATATAGTAATATATATAAATTTTATATATATAATTATATATATATATAAAACAAGATAGAGGTTTTAAGGTAGAAGCTAGTCCTTCTTCTTTACTTCCTTCTTCACAAATTTAAGTAGTATTGCGTAATTAGATTTTAAAACTCCACATTACAGAACACAGGTAATTAGTTATTCCGTTAAAAATAAAAATAATTTAAGTGTCATTTCTTAATTAGACAGTTTATCCCTAAAAGACCTTATACACATTGATAAGTGTCCTTTTGGTACCTCCTTTGAGATATTTTTACACATTGGTATGTTCCCTCTGTGCACTCCCTTTCAGGTATTGATACACATTGGTAAGGTCCCCTTTGGGCTCCCCCTTTCAGATATTGATACCCACTGATAAGGTCCCCTTTGGGCACCCCGTTTTCAATATTGATCACATTGATCCACTCTCTTTTTGGCACTCAGTTTCCAATATTGATCACGTTGATCCCTTTTTGGCCCCCATTTCCAATACTGATCACATTGATCCAGTCCCTTTTTAGCACTCAGTTTCCAAAATTGATCACATTGATCCCTTTCGGGCACCCCCTTTCCAACATTGATCACATTGATCCCTTTTTGGCCCCCATTTCCAATACTGATCACATTGATCCAGTCCCTTTTTGACACTCCGTTTCCAACATTGATCACACTGATCCCTTTTTGGCACTCAGCTTCCAATACTGATCACATTGATCCCTTTTTGGCACTCAGTTTCCAATACTGATCACATTGATCCAGTCCCTTTTTGGCACTCAGTTTCCAATATTGATCACACTGATCCCTTTTTGGCCCCCATTTCCAATACTGATCACATTGATCCAGTCCCTTTTTGGCACTCAGTTTCCAATATTGATCACACTGATCCCTTTTTGGCCCCCATTTCCAATACTGATCACATTGATCCAGTCCCTTTTTGACACTCCGTTTCCAACATTGATCACACTGATCCCTTTTTGGCCCCCATTTCCAATACTGATCACATTGATCCAGTCCCTTTTTGACACTCAGTTTCCAATATTGATCACACTGATCCCTTTTTGGCCCCCATTTCCGACACTGATCCACATCGATCCATCGGCCCTTTCTGGCCACCGTTCCCGACACTGATCACACTGATGAGGTCCCTTTTTGGCACTCCGTTTCCAATACAGGCCGCCGTTCCCGGGAGCGATGGGCCCGGTGCGGTGCCTCTGTGGCCGCCGTTCCCGGGAGCGATGGGCCCGGTGCGGTGCCTCTGTGGCCGCCGTTCCCGGGAGCGATGGGCCCGGTGCGGTGCCTCTGTGGCCGCCGTTCCCGGGAGCCATGGGCCCGGTGCGGTGCCTCTGTGGCCGCCGTTCCCGGGAGCGATGGGCCCGGTGCGGTGCCTCTGTGGCCGCCGTTCCCGGGAGCGGCAGCCCCGCGCCCGGTCGGTCCGGCCGCTCTGCGCTCCCGTCACTTGCCAGACGCTCCCTGGCCGCTCTGCGCTCCCGTCACTTGCCAGACGCTCCCTGGCCGCTCTGCGCTCCCGTCACTTGCCAGACGCTCCCTGGCCGCTCTGCGCTCCGCGCCGCGGCCGCACTTGGCGGACGCTCCCCGGGCCGCCCCTCCCCGGAAGCGCCGGCGGCCCCGGAGCGCAGGTAAACAGCCAAGATGGCGGCGGAGGCCGCGGGCCCGCCGGGGCCCGGCAGCGGCGGCGGGACGGGCCTGACGGACCTGCCGGGCGAGCTGCTGGAGCTCATCCTCTGCTGCGACGTGCTGGGCGCCGCCGACATCGGCCGCGTGTCCTGCACCTGCCGCCGGCTGCGCGAGGCGTGCCAGCCCCGCGGCAAGGTGTGGCGGGAGCGCTTCCGCCTCAGGTGGGCAGCGCCGCACGGCCCGGCCCGCCCGGGCTCGGACGGGAGGGAGCGGGCACCGCCGGCGCCCCGCGGCACCGGGGATGGCCGGGCCGCGCGTGCCTGGGGCGGTGGAAGCGCCGCCGTCACCGCCCGATCCCTTCCCGGCTCCGCGGTGAGCGCCGCCCGGGCCGGCGGAGCCCGCGGCGCTCCGGTAGCGCGGGGCGGGCACCGAGCGGCGTGCCTGGGAAGGCAGCCTTAGAGGCGTCCTTTCACCCCGTGCCACGGGCAGGGGCACCGTGCACTGTGCCAGGTTCCTCCAGGTTTAGCCTGGAGCCTGGAGCACTGGCAGGGATGGGGCGGCCACGGCTTCTCCGGGCGGGTGTCCCGTGGGGAGGGACCAGGCTGAGCCTGCTGCTCGCAGGGGCTCCCCCTTGGCCAGAGATCGGGTTTGTGGCCCTTTGTGGCCCTGATCTGTGGCTCTCCCAGGGCCACAGATCGGTTTTGTGGCCCTGATCTCTGGCTCTCCCAGGGCCAGAGATCGGTTTTGTGGCCCTTTCCACACCGGGCCCGTGGATCCCCTGCATTCCCAGGGCCAGCCCGGGCTCTGGCAGTGGAACCATGCGCTGGGGTTGTGGACTGGCCTCCCTGACCCCTCCAGAACAACAGGCAAGAGCCATCTCAAGACTGATGCTGGGCAGCAGAGAGGTGTTTATGCGTGAGGATTTGGGGAGAGCTGTTCTCACAGATACCCAGACCCTTGGGATGAGGTTTTGCTGCTGTTCTGTTTCCCCCAGGGTGCTGTGCTCGGTGGCACCGTGCATATTTTGCCTGGGGCTGAAGGGTGGGTGTGATGCTGTGCTGCTCTCAGCAGTCCTGGAGGCAGCTCCCCTCATCCCCGGGGCTGTCCAGGCTCATCTCTTACCTGCCTTTGTGTGTGTTGGCACAGGAACAGCAGCAGAATTGCTTTCTCTAGCTGCCACTTGGCTCCTGAAAGTCAGCTCAGGCCAAATGTGGGGATTGTTCCCTTTTCACAGGGGTAAAAAAGCTGCTGAGGAGTTACAGCTTCCCCACTCCAGCAAGCCATGGCTCTGGGACTGACTTTCACCAGTTCAGTGGCTGCAATTCCTGCAAGTTTCAGCCTGGTTGGGATCCAGCAGCTGGAATGGGATGTGGTGGGTGCTTGGCACACGTTGCTCTCCTCCTCTCTCCTTGATAATGGAATTTTTGGCTGGAGGCTTCACCCTGGCCTCGCCGTCCTGGCTGGATTCCATTGTGAGCAGTGGCACTTCCATCTTTCCAAAATTCCCACCGTCCTTCCAGCCCATGAAGTTCTCCTTTCTCATCCCAAAATAAAGGACTGTGATGGTTATTGTGAGGTGGCTGCATTTCAGCAGTAGCTGAAAGGCCAGGGATTCATCAGGAGAGAGGCTGTTATGTAATGTGAGGTTATTTGGCTTTATTTTGTGGAGACAAGTGCAGGGAAGTTTTGTTATTAACCAGCAGTGAAATATCTTCCAGGTGTGGTTTGGACACTGGTAATAATTATTATACAGGAGGAGTGATTTCAGTATTTGGTAAATTAAATATATAAATATAACCTGAAAAGAACCTCAGACAAAGGAAGATGGTTTGTATAAACCAGTAATAATGAACAGCATTTCAAAATGTGGAATAAATCCCCCAGCAAATTAAAAGAAACCCCTTTCTCTCAGCTTCATTGCCAAAATATTTCCACCTGTGCTGATTCTTGTTCATGTTTCTCACACAAGTGATCCTGGTGTCTTCACAGCAGCAGGAATTGCAGTGCTGGCACATATTTTATGGCACAAAGCTGTGTTGTGGCACCACACACCCACTTTATTCAAAAAGGTGCTGCTAACAGCCCCCAAAGCATGCCCTGAAGTTGGATTTTCAGCTGAACATTGAAATTCTGGGTAAGCTGTGAAATATGTGGAGTTTGAGTCTCAGTAAAGGAGGGTTTTTTTACAAGAAAGCTGTGAGGTGGTTTATTTTTTTCTTCAGACAATTATTTCTTGTCTCTTGTCAAACTGCAGGAGCATTTAGCTGTCACAATTTGATTTCAGATTGTGTTTTCCTCCCGTAGATGTTGCCACCAGCAAGGGCAGTGGAGGGAGCTGTGTTTTTAATGAGCTCCCCGAGGTGGTAGGAAGAACACAGGACAGAGAATTCCCCTTCTGTTCAGTGCCAGCTTGGCTTCCTTCTTTTGTGGGAAACTCTTTTAATTATAAAACTGAAGCATTTAGGATGTTAAGGTATTGAAATCGTGGAGTGGGAGCCTCTGAAGGTTTCAGGAGAGCTTGCTTTTAAATAATCATTAATGCACAGCTGCAGTCGGGGAGTTGTGCTTTGCTGGCTGAGGTAATTTAATACAGTTTAAAGCTGGGCAGTGTCTGGGCACTGTCTCAGCTCCTCAAGTCATTCTGGAGGTTCTCAGGGAGGTGAAATATTAATGATGCTGTTGGTTTGTGTGTGTGTGCAGGTGGCCATCCCTGCTGAAGTACTACAGCCACAGTGACAGTGTCAGCTGGCTGGAGGAGTACAAGGCACGGCACAACGCAGGGCTGGAGGCACAGAGGATTGTGGCTTCCTTCTCCAAAAGGTTCTTCTCAGAACATGTAAGTCCTCCTCTCTTTGTGTGTGTGTGCAGCAGCCTGGCCACTTGTCTAATAGAATCATTAACAAAATCATTAATTGAATCATTAAGGTTGGAAAAGACCTCCAAGATCAAGTCCTGAACCATGTCCCTAAGCACCACGTCTTCACATTTTCTGAACCCTTTGAAGGACCTCTGAAAAGCCAGAGCTGACATTCCTAAATTCCCTCAGGAAAACAAATCTTCCACTGTGCAAGGAGACTCTGAGAGCAGCACAGTCCAAGTGGCTGTAGGGCTGCTTGTCTGAGTTTCACAGCTTTATCTGCTGGACAGTAACCAGAGCTCAGTGAGGCTGAGATTTCTCACAGCATCCTGGGATGAAATCTCGACTTCATAAAGAACATCATTATTGTTCTTTCAGAAATGTTGTGGCTTGCAAATGATGCAGCCACAAGAGCTCATGTTCTACCCTTGGTGTGCTGCCAGAAGGGTTTAGGCTGAGCCCAGCACTGGTCCTTGCACTAATCCAACAGCAGCTGCTGCCGGGAGATTTTTCTTCAAAGGGTCCAGAAAACTGAACTTCTTCGAAGGACAGCGATTGCACCACTCCCCTAAGCAGCTTGTCCCAATGCTTGACAACCTTTTCAATTAATCAATTTTTCCTGATATCCAACCTACACCTCCCCTGGAGCAGCTTGAGGCTGTTTCCTCGACACTGCCTGAGCATTCACATCACCAGGGCGTGTTCTTCTTTAAAAATCCTTAAACCATTCAAAAGTTTATTATTTCTTAGAGGGGTTTTGCCTTTTAAAAATGTGTTTATTTAGTCTTTATTATTATTTTTATTAGGAAAAGGTTCTTCTTCCCCCAGAGGGTGCTGGGCACTGCCCAGGCTCCCCAGGGAATGGGCAAAGCCAGAGGCTGCCAGAGCTCCAGGAGCCTTTGGACAGTGCTGCCAGGGATGTGGTGGGATTTTGGGATGTCTGTGCAGGGCCAGGAGTTGGACTGGATGATCCTTGTGGTATCCTTCAGGATATTCCATGATTCCATAATAATTCAGAGATTCACCTTCCTTGATTGTGATCAATTCTTTCTATTACTTTCTCTTGCCCCTCTCTTCACATCTCCTCAACTGTGCACTCAGAGATTTTGCATTTCCTGACTTTGGGTGAAAATGCTGAAACACAGCCAGAAGGGGAGAGAGTTCCAGATCCAGAGGTGTGTGGAGTGCAGCACACCCTGGGATTGCATTCAGCCCTAAAAGCTCTTTGCTTTTTGCTGGGAGTTCAGCCCTGGCTGTGGGAATTCTGAAGGCCACGGGGTTTGTTGACACAAAGCACAGCTGCTGTTTCTCACTGCAGACCTTGTGCAAGGACAAGTTCTGAGAGCTGTCACAAGCTCTTTGAGTTCAGGAGCAAAGCACAACAGGGCCCCTCAGTTGCAAAGTGTGTTTTTTAAGTTCTCCAGCCAGCCATGACCCTGAAAAGCTTCTGTGTTCAGTGGGGAAAAGGTGAAAATGTGGTGTCTCACACCAATGTGCACATGAGACAGGAGTTACTTGGCTGTTTGCTTGGTAGCTGTGGAATTTGGCAAGCTGTACAGCTGGGTCAGCCTGGAATTCTGTGAAATGAGTATAAATACTGCCTGTAACTTTGGCTGAATTCAAAATCCCACACAAGAGCCACTAAACAGCCTCCCTTTTGTGGCTCCTGTGCAGAAGGAAGGCAGCAGGGCCAGGTGGGGGTTTGGTGTCTCCTGGCTGCTCTGTTCTGCAGCAGCCAGACATTTGTCCATGGAGAATTGTCAGAGCATTAACTGGGAGAAGCAGCTCCTGGATTCCTCCTGTTTTGATCACATATGCAAAGACCATGGAGAGACCATTAAGCAATACCCAAAGGCCTCATGATGAGAACCATCTCCTGTGGGGCCAGAAACTGCAGCTTGATTCCCTGCTCAGAACTGAGAGGAGAAGGCTTTCAACCCATATATGAGCCCATATCATACAGTGAAAAGCTTGAAAGCCTTTTTTTTTTTTTACAGTTCAGCCAAAGTTTAGAAAGTAGTTCTGAATTCTGGAAGAAAATAGCTGTTCTGAATATAGATGCAGAAGTGGTTGTTGTAAAAAATAAAGGCTCCTGCCTCTTCATTCCTTCACCCAGGATGAATCTCCTGCACAGGGGGGTGTATGGAGGGGTTCAGTCAACCACAAGCAGAAGTTGATTCCACCTTAAAACCACTTGCAGCTTGTGCCCACCCTGCATAAATGTGATTCTGCTGGTCCTGAACTCAGCATCTCAGCCCTAAATGCTGTAGAATTGGGCTGATACTGCTATAGGATATTCCTGGGGTTCTCAATGGAATAATAAATCCATGAGTACAGACTGTCAGTATTTGGGGAGCAGGACATTTTAAAGATCTTTAATAAATTGAAAAAAAATGGATTAATTTGGTTTTGAGGCTTTTCCTGAAGTTACGGGAATCTGTTGTGCTGTGCATAACTCCTTGTCTGCTTTGGCAGGTCCCCTGTGATGGATTCAGTGACATTGAGACTCTGGGGTGCCCCAGCCATTTCTTTGAGGATGAGCTGATGTGTATCCTCAACATGGAAGGAAGGTAAGAGAGGGCTGAGAAATGGCAGGGATTTCCCTCTTTCACCAGTTCAGTACCCTGGTTAATGCCTGACCTCAGCTTCTGCCCTTGGTCACTCATTAAACAACACCCCCAGGCTTGCTAAGGCCTGATTTCACAACAGATTGAGTATTTCCAGAGGAAACCATGGAAACCTGTCCCACAAGAAGAAGATCCTCGGGTTTTGTGTTGCTTTTTGTTGTTTAGTTCCTTGCCAGCTCATGGCATCTCCTGGGACATATCCCATGCACCCTCAGCTCTGCCTAAGCAGTTCCCATCCTCTTGTTCCTTTTTGATTAAGCATGGATCAGCTTGATGAACTGATTTGCAGGATTAGGCCAGGGCACCAGAGGGAAGCAGAAATCCTTCAGGAATGCCACCATGAATCCCTGTACCCTGAAATTCCAGCTTTTTCTTTCCCTTTCTGAGCTGGAGTAGGTTGGTCCAATTTTTGTCCCCAGAGAAGCAACTGAGTTGAATTCAGCCACTGCAAAATTTGCAGTTCTATAAATTATTCAGGCAGGTGGTAAATAAAACTCCTGGCTTTTATCTGCCTGGGTAATCTCATCACCTTGATTAACACTGGGCAAGATGAATAAGTTTATTCGAAGGTTTTATTTGGTTTATTTGCAGGTTTTTCTGCTGGTCCACCTACCCAGGCTGGGTCTGGTGTGATACAAAGCTATGATAAATGTCCTTAATGGGGCCTAATAGCCTTGATTAGAGGCACTGTTAATAGGGCTTGAAAAAACCCAACTGGAATGGCAATCATCTCATTTTTGCCTTTTCCCATCCATTTTATTGCCTTCTCTATTTGAGCTGGGCCTGAGCATCTCTCATTTGACAACTGGTTAAAAAGCTTTTGAGGCTTTGCACTGGCCAAATGCCTCCCCATAAAGCAGAATTGGTGCTAATTACACCCTGATTAAGCTGTAGTCAGTGCCATTCAGGAGCATTAGGCTAAATCATCTCCCTGGAAAATATCCCAATAAAGCAGTTGTCCCTGTTGAGGGTCCCAGTTTATTGGAAGAAGATAAAATATTATGAGTTTTGATTGCCCTACTGTCCAGGAGGATGGAGAGGCTTTAGAAAGTGATGGGGCTTTGCTGTAAAAAGTTTTGGAATTGTGTCATCTGCAGAGCAACTGTTGATCTCCTCCTGCCTTTTCAGAGCTACGGAGTTGGTTTTCCTCTGGGGAATTTTGTTTTTCTTCTGAATACTATTGGACTGATATTCATGTCCCTCATCAATCTATTTTTAATGCTGAGAGGATGCTGTAGGAGTGGCTCTGGAGAGATGCAGTCAGACAGAGGGTAATGTTTTATGAATAAAGTATAGGATTTTAATCAGATATTCCTGAGCTCCTTTAATTAGGATCTGTGTTGTTTCCCATGATAATGTATCTTCTCAAAATTATGTATCGGTGATGGGGTGAAAATTGGAGATGACAGGAGCAATGTTTTGCAAGTTGGGTGACTTTTTATGATAAATTCTTCTCAACATTCCCCTTTTGGGTTGACTTTCAGTGGCAGTGCTTGTTGAGAAAAACAATAACCCAAACTGTAGACTTGTATTAAAACTTAAACCAACTGTTCACCCTTCAATTAGGGAAATGCTTCATCTTGTGTTTAACTGTGCAGGAAAGGTCTCACCTGGAAGTACTATGCAAAGAAAATTCTCTATTTCCTACGGCAGCAGAACATATTAAAGAACCTGAAGGAGTATCTGCAGCGCCCCACGGAGCGGCAGTCCTTTCTGGAGGGTGAGTCCTTGGCAGAGAACCCAGCCAGAACACCTAATGACAGCTCTCCATCATGCTTTGACTTGCAAGGAGCCTGCCTTGCTTAGACTCCAGCCAGCCCTTGGCTAATGACTCAGAGTTCAGGTTGGATTTTGGATGTGTCTGGAATCCTTCCCATCCTGCAGCAGCGTTACATCAAAATGTCAGGATGGCGTCGGGTCCTGTCAGTGCTGTGTGCTTGAAGAATCACCCCTGGACAGCTGGGCTGAGGCAGAAAATGCTAAAACACTGGCATCTTGAGCAAGGTGCTGAGAAAATGAGCTGTAGCTCGACATCCTCATTACTGACATTGCTGCAGTGGCCCCTGGGCTGATTCCCAGTCAGCTCCCTGCTTTCCCCTTTCCCAGGAACTCCTCGGACAGGGACAGGGAGCAAGCACAGGGAACTGTAGCCTGAGCACTGGGAGTGTCTCAAGAACTGAGTGTTAAACTTAGGTGGGAAAGAAATCCAAGTCCAGTCACACAGTGAGAGGGCACTTCCACCTACAAAGAAAGAAAAAGCTCTTCTGCTTCTTCTGCTCTTTGTGTCCTCAGTCTCATTCTCCTTCTGTCTTTTGAATAGCTCAGAAACTGCCAGGGGCTGTAGAAGAGTCCCTTCCTCTTGGTACATACTCCAAAATGTCCCTGAAAGAGGACAAAAGAGGCTGTAACACCAAAGCTGGCTCTTGTTAATGCAATAGACTTTGAAGAAGGGGCTGTTAGGGCAAGAAGGGAAAGCAAAAAGTGTCATTTTCTAGAAAAAAACCAAATTAATTATGAGACTTAGTCATGTGGGTCACAAATATGTGTGATTTGTCTGCCATGAATGTGCCAGCAGGAAGTGTTTTGGGAATTTCCACCTGGTCAGAACCAGGGAGCACTTTGAGAGGACAAAAAGGAGACACGGGGCCCTGCTGAATTCCTTGATTTACAGACCAGTCATGGCCATGCTGACAAAGCCATGTAGGAGGCTGGAAGAGGTATGGTCCATGCAAAATCCTTACAGCTGATTCCAAAGTTTGAACAAGAGGAGGCTTTGGAAAGAGCCAAGGAGAAGGTTCTGTGAAAATGAAATATTTTCCTGCAGAGGCTTGGGCAGGAGGAACATGAAAGCTTGTTTTGTTCTGTGTTGTGTTAGGAAGATGGAGAGCAGGTGTGGAAGAGAAAGATGAATGTAGCAGATAAGGAAATGATGAACAAGGATGATGTGGAGGATGTGACAGGGAGAAATCAGAACTGAGGCAGTTTGAGTGAAGCTGGGATTGTTTCAGGCTCTGAATAAAAATCTCTGTACGTTGGGGAGGTGCCAGGGGCTGCGGTGTGAGCGCAGAGCTGGTCAAGCCTGACATTCCTGCTCAATGTACAAATACCTTTCAGCATGGTGGAGAGGGCAATACTGGGTTCAGCTGGTAATTTCTCATGTCAGCCCATTCTCTGCTTTTTGTGTGACAAATCCAGTAGATGACTGCAGGTTTCAGACACAGAGCTCTGCTGTTCTGCTGCAACCGCTCGCTGCATGCCTGGAATGTAGAGCAGGCAAAACCAAGCAAAGAAAAAACTGAAGTCCTGTTTCTTATGTAGTTTGTTTTTTCCAGGTGCTGTTTTGATTGATCAATACTGTAACCCCCTGTCAGACATCTGCCTCAAGAGTGTCCAGGCTCAGGTGGACGATATCACAGACAAAGTGCGCAAAGTGCTGCGGACCAAGAACCCCAGGCACCCCAGCTTGGCTTCCAAGGCAGGTACTGTACAGAAACGTGCCTTCCTGCAGAGCCCTCCTGCACCTCTGCACAGCTGAAACTGCTGTGGAGGTGTGGCAGCTTAGAGAGCTGTTGCTTTTATCCCCTGGCAAGCAAAATTGTGACATTTACTGAAGCCATCAGTCAAGAAACAGCTGTTCAATAGCCCAGGGTTCAGTCCATCTGATGCTAAAAGGATTGGGAGGGGAATTCTATTTTTTCCCATTTGTCTCTGGAACCTTATTAGTCCTGTTATCTGTAGCTGAGCTGTGGGACTGGGGAACAACCTCTTTCCTGCCAATATCAGAAAATCATCAGTAGAAAGGTGCATGTTTATAATTTCCAGAGGTCAGGCAGCATCTTGCTCCTTGGTTTTATAAACAGTGAGTAATTTCTGGCTTTCAAGGAGAGACTGAGCCTGCCCATGCAAAGATTCCATTGCATAAAGGTTGAGTGCTCTTGTTTTCTCTGTCTTTATTTCACTGCATGTGTTTCCAGGAGAGGTTCTCATTCCAGAAGTGGAACTTCAGAGGCAGGTGCTTGATGCCATGAACTGTGTCCTGTATGAGCAGCTGAAATACAAAGGAAATGAACTGGATTACTACAATTCACTGAATTCCTACATTCACCAGGTATGTGTGTGTCAGGCAAAAACTGAGAGACACTTGATTTGAGACACTTTATTTGTCTGAATATAGCCAGACAAATAATTCTCTGTGAAGAACAGCTCTTAAATAAATATGTTATCCTTCAGTGCATTTTCTGTCAAGTTGTATTTTCAGTTGTGAAATCAACCCATGAAATTCATGTTTTTGTTAAATCCCGCCTGTGTTTTTGTCACATTTTTCTCCCCCAGGTTTTGATCCGCAGGACAGGAATTCCCATCAGTTTGTCTGTGCTTTATTTAACAATTGCCAGGCAGCTGGGAGTCAAACTGGAGCCTGTCAACTTTCCCAGCCATTTCCTACTGCGATGGTGTCAAGGGAAAGAAGGGTGAGTGACCTGCTGAACTCTGAAATTGTGCCCACAGTGACAAAAGCCAGAACATATTTACAGCTCCAGACCTGTGTGAGAGTGTTTAATTGCATTCCATCTGCCTGTACAGAGGGAAAGATCAGACCTTTAGGAAAGTTTTCCTAGAACTCAGCTGCTGCTGCTGAATGGTAACAGATTTCCTGCTCTAGACTTTGAGGAGAATGTTTAATTATTTTCCCTCTGGAATTAAAACCTATAGAGAGGGAAAAACCAGATCTTTAGGAAAGTATTCCTAGAACTCAGCTGCTGCTGCTGAATGGTAACAGATTTCCTGCTCTAGACCTTGAGGAGAATGTTTAATTATTTTCCCTCTGAAATTATAACTTATACAGAGGGAAAAATCAGATTTTTAGGTAAGTTTTCCTAGAACTCAGCTGCTGCTGCTGAATAATAACAGATTTCCTGAAATAATAATACCCATGAGGTGATGTGAGAATTATGGAAAAGAGAGAAGGTACCAGCTAGTCTCTGTTTAGGAGGGAGCTGAGAAATGAAGGACACGGGTTGGAAGTGCTGAGGGAAGAACAGAAACAGCAAACCCTGCTTTACCACGAGACCCTGATGACAGTTTGGGCTCTTTGTTGCCTCTTCAGAAGCACAGATATTTTTGACTACACCTACATCGATGCCTTTGGGAAGGGGAAGCAGCTGACAGTGAAGGAGTGCGAGTACCTGATCGGGCACCACGTGACAGAGGAGTTCTATGGGGTGGTGACCTCCAAGGAGGTCCTGCAGCGCATGGTGGGGAACCTCCTCAACCTTGGCAAGAGGTGAGTTGAGGATCCATACCCTGGGGAAAAGGACCAGGGGTACATTATCTGCATGTCCAATATTGCTGCTTCCAAAAGGTGTCACTCACCTCATGAGATCCTGAAAATTCCGTGTGTCACAAGGCATTTTAATCGCCTGCATCTGAGTGGAAACAAAAATATTTAGTGAAACTAGTTCCTCTCAAGAAAATAGACAAGATATTTTATTTTCTCTGTGAAAAGCTGGTAGGGACTGTCCACCTTGAGAGCAGAGCCTTTTCCTGTCATGTGGTAGGCACAACCTCCATGTTCAAATGAGCATTTTCAGAGATCCTTGTAGAATATCAAGTTTTGTTTTCAAATCCTCCTGATAATCCCTTTCCCCAGCTGCCATAGACAAACAAGAGTGGAAGGACTGTTGTAGGTGGCAGGGGAACAAAAGGAAGTGGCTTGGAGAGTGAATTCTCTGTGTGGGATCATCTGGCCAAGGAGAAGAGCTGTGGGTGGGAGGGCAGAGTTCGGTGATCAGGTGTGGAGTGCTTTTCCTTGTAGCAGGCTGATATGGTGAGTGACAATCCATGCTGGAGTCACTGTTGTGAGCATGCTGTACCTGCAGCATCATTCTGGGGACTCCCCCTATCCCTGGGAGCTCTGGGGACAGGGTTGCAGAGCCTCACAGGTGAGTTTCCTTTCTGCTGGCAGAGAGAGCACTGACCAGTCCTACCAGCTCCTGAGAGACTCCTTGGACCTGTACCTGGCCATGTATCCAGACAATGTGCAGCACCTCATGCTCCAGGCCAGGTTATACTTCCACCTGGGAATCTGGCCAGAAAAGGTACCTGGGCACTCAGGGGAATGTTTTGGGGAAGGCTGAGCACTATTAACACTGGGCTATTGATTTTTGGGCTATGTCAGCCTGCATTACAGTCTGACACGAGTTGTTTCTGTAATAAATGCAGTTGGAGGAGTTCTCACATTGCAGGGAATCAATTTGAAGCGAGGAGAGTGGATGATTCTTGGCTGCCTGTCCTAGGGGAGAATTGGGAGCAGCTTTGAGTCATAATTTATTATTTACAGCTTGTCTTGCAACCAACACCGTGCACTGTGAATTATAAGAGCATCCTGTTTGCTCTGTGCCTAAATTGTGGTAAAACTCCTGCTGGGCTCCTGGAAAAGGAGCCATTACCTTATCAGAAAACTTTAGAAAGTTATCTTTTATAAATAAAACCAAAGCTGTGCTCCCAACCTTGGCCACACAGTCTGTGGCTCTTGTGAAAAAGGAGCTTGATATCCCTGTCCTTGGAATTCCTTTTCCTTCAGGGTAACAACTCCACTCCTGTTATGTTGGGAGTGTGGGAAAGAAGATGCAGAGATTTACAGGTTGTCTGGATCATCCAAGGCTTTCATTGAATCAGGAGAAGGCACAGGGAAGAGCCTGTAACTCAGAAAAGTCTGATTTTTTTAGTGTGTCACTGCAGCACAGAGGTTATTCCTACTCAGAATGCCCTGTGCTGGTTCAGTGGAGCTTGTGCCAGTTCACAGTTGTGAGGTTTGGGAAAGGGACAGGAATACTGGCTGGATAGAAGCTGAGCAGAAGCAAAACTCTTCCCACCAAATAACTGGAACAGAACTGCTGGAGAAGCTGTCTCCTTCCCTTTGAAGAACAAAGTGCTTAGCTTGGCCTTCCTTTCTTGTGGCAGCAAATTTTAGGGTCAGCACAGAAAAAAAACAGCACCAAAAATTGTGTATGGGAGGGACTCACTGAGCTGAAATAGCAACTGGACATAAATATGGAACACTGAAAGATCTTCCTGCCCCCTCCTGGCACTCAGGGATGTGTTTGGAGAGCACCAGACTTGGATTTGCAGCCCCCCAGCACACAGAACCCAACCCCAGGGCTGAGTTTTACTGGGTTCTCTGCACCAGATGCAATGAAAATGAGCAAATTTGGATTTTTCAGGACTGCATCCAGTCGTTCCAGGCTGTCAGGCAGGATTGCAGCTAACCAGAGAGAAAGCTGTGTCTGACAGGACACAATGTACCAGCTTTGACAGGAGCTGCCAGATTTATGGATGGGTAGGAAATCTAAAAAGTCCTGCAGAGCTACACTTAATGTTGCCCTAAATATTTGTAAATAACAGTAAATAAAACTCCCAAGATTCTCTGGCAGCTGTGGTTGCTTCCTTCCTTAAGGATTTTTCAGGATTTTCACATCCTTCTTAATTTTTAATAGAATTAAAGTGGCCAGTAAGCCTGAGCTGTGTTTCTTCTCATTAATTACTCACCTGTCCTTTAGTTAAATTGATTTTCCTCGATTTTTGGCTGCTGTTCATGCTGAACAGCCTGAGATTTCCATTCCTCTTCTGTTGCTGCTCTGAACTTAATGACCTATGATCAAGGAGACAATCCTTTTGCCAGGTGCCAAAGTGTGGCAGATTTTGGGACTTGAGCTATTTGATGTTGAGACAGATACCTGTCTTTTCCCAACATGTTTACATAACAGGCTGGGGTTTTTTTCCTTGCTTTTACCAAAAAATTAAAATTTGCTTTTCCTGCCTCTAACAAACTCGGCAGCAGGTGCTCTGATGTTGTGCCAGAGGGTGTTGGGAAGCTGGAATTGTGGATCTGCAGACCTTGCTGCTCTGTGTTCTTTAGTCATCCTGAGACAGCAGCTGTTCTGTCTTGTTCCTTGGGAAAGCATCATGGAGGTTATTTCCATTTCCTCCTCTGCTGCCCTATTTTTGCTCCTCACAGACATGCTGAGAAGCTCTTTTAAGTTAAAATATTAGTTCTCAAGAGCAGCAGAAGTCACCTGGAACCACTTCCCAGCAGCATTTTGGGACACTGGGAACTGTAATCTCATGACCAGGAACCTGGAGGGATGGCCTGTGGGCACGAAACAGGACATGATGAACTCGTGGGGCTGAGTTTAAAGGAGCTGCTGAGCTCTCCAGTGCCTTCCCTTGGAAGCTGGGAGCTTTACAAAGAGAAAAGGAATAAGAACAGGCTGTGTGCAGGCTGAACATGAAGCTATGGCAGAGAACAGTGTGGAAGATGTTGTGGCAGATCTCAGGGCACTTACATGCAGCTGACTCCAGCAATGTATCTCTATGTGCTCATGTCTTGGACAGGTGTCTGCCTAGGAAGGCAGGAGCCTCCCTTGAAATAGAAAATGCAAACCCCCTCCCTCTGAATTATTATAATTTTGAAATTAAAAGGCTCTCAGGCAAAGGTATGGGAGCAGGAATAACAGTTCTTTACTAGGAAAATTAAAAATACAAATGCAATAGTACAAAAACAAATAAAACACTGCCAGAGTGAGAGCAGGCCCTGGCAGCCTGTGTGTCAGGGTGATGGCAGCAGTCCCATTCCATGGTGGCTCAGCCCTCCTGCAGTGCCAGCTGTGCTTCTGCTGGAGCAGGATCCTGGACAAGGCTGGAGTTTTCCTCTGAAGCTCCAGGGCTGCTGGAGATGGGCCTGGGCTTCCTCTGGGAATGCAGTGGGGAAGAAAGCTGCTCCTCTGGGAATGCAGTGGGGCAGAAAGCTGCTCCTCTGGGAATGCAGTGGGGCAGAAAGCTGCTCCTCTGGGAATGCAGTGGGCAAAGGCTGCTGTGCTGTTCCAAGGTCAGATTGGATCCAGGTAGGAATGCTTGGCTCCTCCCCTGGGCGGAGCCTCTCCCCATGGGATGATGGAATTTTCTCAGCCATGCAGGGACACTCAGTGGCCATGAACAGGAGAGATCTCCTGGAGGGAGGATGGGCAGTGGGAGAGATAAAGAAAAAACTGCCCAAAGAACAGCAGAGAACTGCCCCAGCTCTGACAGATGGGGATAGAACACACAGCCCCAGCCATATCTTCCAACCTAAGACAGTTTATAAGTTGTGCTGCTGCAGGGACATGTCCTGAACCTGTTTTTGCTGTGCTTTGGAAGGTCCTGGACATCCTGCAGCACATCCAGGCCCTGGACCCATCCCAGCACGGGGCTGTGGGGTACCTGGTGCAGCACACCCTGGAGCACATCGAGCGGCGCAAGGAGGAGCTGGGCCCCGAGGTCAAGCACCGCTCGGATGAGAAGCACAAGGAGGTTTGCTTCTCCATTGGGCTCATCATGAAACACAAGAGGTGAGCTTGGAGCCTTCCCCACAGTCAGCTCTGTAGCAGCAGAGCAGAAGGGTTTGAGCTGACAGCAGTGAGACGTGGATTAGTGCCAAGGAGAAGTGGGAAATGCCAGGCACGTGCGTCTGTCCCGTGCAGGAAAGTGGGGGCAGCTCTGGGAGTGCCTGGAGAGAGCAAATGTTTGTGCTGCAGAGAGCCTGACTTGTCTGAGTCATCCTCTATCACACAGGTACAGAGCTCTCCAGGAAAGAGCAGCAATCACTTAATGAGGGACTGTGCAACAGAGTCAACTTCAAAATCGATCCTGATATTCCCAGGACAGCTTGTGGATGTTTCCCTGTGCTCTCATTCCCTGTTCCTGCCTGCACTGCTCTGCCAGAGAGCCAGGCCAGCACTGTGTTGCTTTGGCCACTCCTCTGACTCCCCAAGACATCCAGAGCATATTTGAGGGGTATCAGCAGTGACAGTTACAACACCTCACAATTAAGCCCATAAATATTCTGTAAATACTGATGGCTTTGTTCTCAGTGTTGGGCTTGCCATGTCTGTGTGATGAGCACAGGAGTAGTTGCACAGCCCGGCAGGGTGGTTGATCCTTCTTTATTTCTTCCTTCCTCTTCTGGCTGCTGACTTTCAGGTTCTTTGTCATTCTCTTTTCTTCCTCAAATTTGGTTTTGCTTTGTCTCAGCTGTTTATTCCTGTCTGTTTATCCAGTCATTCATAGTCACATCCCTCCACTTTAAAATACAAATCCAAAGTCTTTCTGAATTGTTTTTTTTTCCCCTCTTGCTCCTCTCCTCCTTGTGCCAGCTCTCAGGAGGTTCCTATCCTGTTTGTGCTCTGTTTATCTTGAGGAAAAGGAGCTGGCTCTGGAGTTTCCACAGCCTTTGTTTGCAATTTCTTGAATCAGGTATGGCTACAACTGTGTGATTTATGGCTGGGATCCTGCCTGCATGATGGGTCACGAGTGGATCCGGAACATGAACGTGCACAGCCTCCCCCACGGCCCCCACCAGCCCTTCTACAATGTCCTGGTGGAGGATGGCTCCTGCAGATATGCTGCCCAAGGTGAGCAGGGGCTCCTGTGTGTACTCTGCCACATCAGGACAAAGGGGTGCTTCATTGATTAATTAAGTGTGGCTAACAAGGGTTGTAAAGGTGGAGGTAGGAAGGAAATGATCCTGAGTTGTGGCCTGGTCTGTTTGCTCTCCATGAAATCAACACTGCTGGGATGGACAGGAAGGTCCACTCTGGTGTGATGTCCTCTTGCCCCAGAAGTGTTTTGGACACTCTCCTGGTGTGAACCTTGATTTGTGCTTTGAAAGAAATAATTCAGCTTCTGCTGAAGGCTGAAGGTCAGTCAGCAGCTCCTGACAGCTGTGCCTTGGACAGGACCTGGAAATGGGATTTAGTGAGGGGTTGCTGGTCAGGACATGGTTCTGGCCACTGTCACATGCCAGGATCCCAGGGGACACAGGTAACCTGGCTGCTAGTGCCACCTTTAACCAGAACAAAAATGAATGTCTCTTCACAAGTGCAGGGAGGTGTAGAAATCTCTATGTCACGTGTGCTTTATGCAACAAACCATAAGAGGAAGCTCTTGTCTGATGGTCAGAGTGTGTGGTAAGAGCTGTTGAACTGAGGTTCTGAAGAAAACTACAAAAGAGAAGCACATCTGTGACTCTGTACATGGTAAAAATGTTCACTTGCCTCATGTTTGTGTTCCCTCTGTGACAGGGAGTTCCCATCCAGGCAGGGCAGCTGCACAGCCAGAGTGGGTTTGGCTAAGGGAAGATGTGGAAGCTGCTGGAGAGAAAATGCTGAACAAAATGCTCTTTCCCTGGGTGCTCCCTCATGTTCTGGTCCCCTGAGTGTGACAAGAGGTGTGACAAGAGGTGGTTTTACAGACAGGGACACTCCTCCCTCTGTAGATTTAAAGTGCAGGTGTTTCCCACTGTCCTGAGATTGTTTTTTTTTCTTATGTTCAGAAGCCCAAAAAGATGAAGTGGCAAATCCTGATGGCTCAGAACAGGTGGGGCTTGGCTTCAGAGAGTCTTAAAACCAGAAATTCTCATTGTGTTATGGGTTGATATTAAAATATGCATCTTGGTAATTACCTAATCAGGTAATTGTCCCCAGTGCTCCTGGGGCTGAGTCATCACTTATCTTGTGTCTAATGATGTTTAAACAAACAGAACCCTGTCTGGTCCCACAGTTCTTGCAGGGAACTGACACTGTTATCGCTGCGTCTCTGTGGCCTCCAAGAGTTCTGATATTGCTGGGGAAAAGTGAAGGGTTTGTTCTTGCTGCTATTGATATCCCCTCTAAAACATCCTCAGATCATTTGGGAAGGATTATTTCATATCCTCCTGACCTGACTCTAGGGAGGGAGGGAGAGATTTTACTGAAAGAATCCTAAACAAATCCTCATGTGGAGTTTAATTTAACCAGCTCAGAAATAACCCCAAGCTTATTATAGATAAATGTACCTCAGTTTGAGGCCTTCCTGTGAATCTGTGGGTTGAGTGCAGCTAATTCCAGAACTCCTGTGTCATTCAGGGAGTTTAGTACCTGTCCACTCTTGTCTGTGTTTTGTTTGCTTTGTGACAGCACAGGAGAGAGATCTGTGGCTCAAAACTGCTCGTCAGCACCTTTGGGAGGCTCCCACCTTGTGCTGAATTTGCCTGTGTCAGCCTGTTCCCCTGCCAGCTGCTGTTCCATCCCTGCAGCTCCATCCCTGCAGCTCCATCCCTGCAGCTCCCCATCCCTGCAGCTCCATCCCTGCAGCTCCATCCCTGCAGCTCCCCATCCCTGCAGCTCCCCATCCCTGCAGCTCCCCATCCCTGCAGCTCCCCATCCCTGCAGCTCCATCCCTGCAGCTCCCCATCCCTGCAGCTCCCCTTCCCTGCAGCTCCATCCCTGCAGCTCCCCATCCCTGCAGCTCCCCATCCCTGCAGCTCCATCCCTGCAGCTCCCCATCCCTGCAGCTCCATCCCTGCAGCTCCCCATCCCTGCAGCTCCATCCCTGCAGCTCCCCATCCCTGCAGCTCCCCATCCCTGCAGCTCCATCCCTGCAGCTCCCCATCCCTGCAGCTCCCCATCCCTGCAGCTCCCCATCCCTGCAGCTCCATCCCTGCAGCTCCCCATCCCTGCAGCTCCATCCCTGCAGCTCCATCCCTGCAGCTCCCCATCCCTGCAGCTCCATCCCTGCAGCTCCATCCCTGCAGTTCTCCATCCCTGCAGCTCCCCATCCCTGCAGCTCCCCATCCCTGCAGCTCCCCATCCCTGCAGCTCCATCCCTGCAGCTCCCCATCCCTGCAGCTCCCCATCCCTGCAGCTCCCCATCCCTGCAGCTCCCCAGCACAGCTCCCAGCTCAGCCATGCTGCTGCAGAGCACTCAGCAGTGCAAATTGTTTTCCGCAGTGGTGCAGTATCCAAAAAGGTCCTTTGCAAGCCTCTAGGACTGCACCAGGCTGCTGAGGCATGGAAAGCTCTGGTGCTGCTGGCTGCACACCCTGGCATGCAGCAGCTTCAAAGAGCCTGCATGGATTAATAGGAATTCTCTGTTCGCACTAATGAACTGGATTTCAGAGACAGATTATTCCTGAATGACATTCTCTGCACCCCAGCGTGTTCCTGCCCTGCCCAAAGTCAGCCTTTGATCCTGATGCAGCTTTTTTTTCCTAGCTAATACTACCTGTTTTATCTGGCACAGTGCTGGAAAAAAATGACATCATTTGGGGAGTGCTGCAGGGCTCCAGCCTGTGGGATTTACTGCCAGTCCCTGCTCTGCACCGACACTGCAGAGCAGAGCAGCCCTTGGCCGGGGTCACCTTTGGGGTTCAGTGTTCAGGGGTCACCTTTGGGGTTCAGTGTTGTTTAACTTGTGCCTAATCAGGTTGTGCCTATCAGGAGCTGCTGTGGGAAAGAATCAGTGTGTCCTTCTTAGGGACTTCCACTGGACCTGGGGAAGTTTGGATTTAGGGAAGTTTGTTTTGCTGGAGGTGCATTCTGGGCTTTGGCATGGTGGAAACACAGGCTGAGGGAGGAAGCTCTTGGCTCCTCTGCCAGGACAGCCTTGTGCAGGTGGGCTCACCTTGGAGCATTTGAGGGGGATCTCTCCTAAAACAGATCCTCCAAGGGCTGTGAGGGATTAGAGGGGCAGAGCTCACTGCAGCAGCTTCTCCCCACGCTTACAGCTGAGTCCTGTGACCAGCAGAGTGGGAGCAGCATCCTGCTCCTCCAGCCTAATGCCAGGCAATCCCAGGCACAAACCAGTTGCCATGTCCCTGGTCAGTGGGGTCATCAGGAGGTGAGGCTGTGAGCAGTCACACTGACTTGCTCTGCCTGTTTTCCTGCATTAGGGTATTTTTTTCCTTTCAGGCGCCAGATTTGGTGTTTCTAGAAACACAGACAAGGCCTGAGAGAGGCCCAGGGTTCAGTGCCTTGCAGCAGGCTGTTCTGTGGTGGTAACTGCTGCTTCCCTTCCCTGACAGAGAACCTGGAGTACAACTCTGAGCCTCGGGAGATCCCTCACCCCGACATCGGCCGCTATTTCTCCGAGTTCACCGGCGTTCACTACCTGGCAAACACCGAGCTGGAAATTCGGTACCCGGAGGATTTGGAGCTCACCCGAGCCACGGTGCAGAAGATTTACAGCTCAGGCAAGGAGTGAGTGCCAAAGGCAGCCTGGGGACAGAAGCAGCTGGAGTGTAGCTTTACCCTCTTTGCAGAACTTGCGTGGGAAGCAAGTTTGGTGACAATCCTTTGGCTTAATGCATTGAAAACTGCACTGAACTTGGAAACTGGTGCTACAGCATCTTCCCGTTGTCTGCCTGCCCATCCTGGCCCAAAGACACAGGGACACTTTGGTACTTGAGGCCCAGCAGGAGGATCTTGCAGGGACAGCTGTTCCAGGAGCGTTGTCCTTGGGAAGGATCTGCACATTCTGTTTCTTCTGTGGTGGCCTTAGAAGGTCAACACAGTGAGATCATGCTGTGGAATATGGAGGAACCCCCTCTTCCAGAGAAGGAAGTTGCTTGTCCTGGCAGTATTTTTGTTTGGCTGAGTCTGTCTGGTTTGGTTTGAGTGTGTGTCCTATGCAGGCAATAGTTTTTAAAGTCTCTCACGTTTCACTGTTGTCTTCTCCGGTCTGATTTTCTGGGTCAGGTATTGCTTCATCTCTGTAGTCTGATTGTTCCTAGAGCTGCTGTTCCAATCCTAAATATCCTTCTGGGCCTGGCAATATCCTTATGGGCCTGGGAAAGAGCTCCAGCCACAAAACCAGCAGCAGTGAAGCTCGTGGGGTGGCAAGCAGTGCTGACCCAGGGGCCAGGTGGCCACCGCCCCAACAGCAGAGACTCCAAAAGCAGAGGAGGAGCTCCTGGCCCTTTTCCACGCCTGCTGACCACACCAGCCCATGTCCTGACCTTGTTCTTCGGTGTGTCCATCGTGTGTGTCCAAGGTGGGATCGGTGGCACAGCCATGAGTGTTCCCAGGAGGAGTTGGAGCCTCCTGGGGATGTTTGGTGGGACCTTGAGTGACTTCGATGGATGCAGAGCTGCCGCTCGCTGCCATCTCCAATTTTTTTTTCCAATAGGTATTTATGCAATACAGTGGAATGATGACTGGAACCTGGCCATCCCTGGAGTCAGCCAAACCATTATGGAAGCAAGGTGTTAATTCCTGCAGCTTGAGGCCTTCTTCCTTCTTGCCAAAAGAAAACGGATTCTAGGGGGGCGCAGACTTGGCTGCCTACAAGGGAAGAGCTTTAGCAGCTCGAGGCACGTGACTTTTAACCTTGACTTAAAGGCCCAGACAGAACCACTGCAGAAGAGGTTTTCCTCTGGGCTCAGGGGCTGTGGGGTGCAGAGTGACACAGTGTGTGTGCATATCTTTGTGGTTTCTGAAGCAATGTGTGTAGAGTAGCTGCAGCTCGTGTCTCCTGTCACTGTCCACTTGCAACACAGTAATTCTTCCTCTGAGCTGACAATTAGGGCCCTGTAGAGGTAGGTGGATGCTCTTTAGTCTCTTATGCACTACAGGTATCTCCACGTGGAATCACAGCCCTCCTCTCCAGCAATGCCTGCCCTGCATGTCACCTCCTGCAACCCTGAGCACTGGTTTGCTGTGGAAATAAATGCTGAGAGCCCAGCACTTTGGTGGTGGTGGTCTGCAGGGATCTGGGGCTCCAGGAGGAGCAGCCTGTGGGGAGAGAGTGAGCAATGCTGAGGGGGCTCTGCTCCAAGCACTCTGTCTTTAAAGAGTCAGAATCCCAGAATGGTTTGGGCTGGACAGGACCTTAAAGCTCCTCTTGTTCCATGGGTAGGGACACCTTCACTGTCCCAGGTTGTCCTGACAGGAACTTGAAGGGAGGAGGAGTTTCCATTGTGAAGCAGGGTAGGGAATCCTCAGGCAAAAAATCTTAAATTCCATCTCTTGTTCTTTTGAGGGTTGGAGTAGACCCCAGCCCTTGAAGCCATTGTGAAAGCAGATCCCAAAAGATTCCTGGCAGGGATACAAGGTTGGGAATGGGGCTGGTGAGTCCCAAGGTGGCTGAGAAGGGGCAGAGCAGGGCCTGAGCTCCCCATTCCCAGCTGTCAGCAAGATTCCTGGGATTTTGTGCTCCCTTCTGTTGCCACCTGGGCCTCTCTCCAGTGCACCCAGGGAATTGCAGAGCTCAGAGGAGCCCTCAGCATGAGGAGCTGCCTGAGCTACAGCCGTGCCATAAAAGATCCACAGGAGCCAGCAGAAAGCACCCAGAGTTTCCCTGAGAATGGCCAGTGCTTGCCAGCCCACCAGGAAATCTGCTGGGGCTTCAGGGGTCCCAGAGCAGCCAGCAGGGCCCTTTTTGTCCCTCTTCTGGGGCCACTCTGTGCTCATACCCTGAGAGGAGCCTGGCCCAGGAGGAAGTGTGGGAGCTGTTGCTCACCACAGACTGGTGTGGCCTGGGGTGCAGAAGGGTTGGGTACTCAGGGCAGCCCAGAAACTCAATTCCCATCCCTCTGGCAGGAGTTTTTGGAGGAACTGTGACCTCAGACAGCTCTGCCTGCTCTGGGTGCTGCCCACATCCACACCTGGGCTGTGGGTGTTGGGGTCACCCAGAGCACAAACAGCCTTGGAGGTGCCAAATTTGGAAAGATGGGGCTGTTTCAGTGTGTTTCCCACACAACCTCAGCCCAGGGGCCAAGTCAGATTTTGGGATTTGACACAAACCCAAAGGGAATGGTGACTTCCCTTGGTCTCCCATTTGGGACAGGTGTCCCCACTGCCTCCAGTGCTGCCTGCCCTGGGTGGAGTCTTTGGGCCTGGGGAGGAGAAACTCTCCTGTGAACACCTGCTGCTGTGGGAGGCCTCAGCCCAGCATCCAGGGTGGCCAGGGAGAGCTGGAAACCCCCAGGATACATCCAGGGTGGCCAGGGAGAGCTGGAAACCCCCAGGATACATCCAGGGTGGCCAGGGAGAGCTGGAAACCCCCCAGGATAGCTCCGTGTCCATGCTGGAACAGCCTCTTGGACTGCACATCCACGGCCCAGCACTGTGGGAACACCTCAGTGGGATGGTGGGGTGACATTTGGGGGTTGCCTGTGCCCCTCCCCTCCTGGCAGCACAGCACAGTCACCTTTTCCCCAAGGGGACAGCAGTGGATCCCAAAAGCTCCTTGTGTGTGTGTGGGCGATGTCTGAATCCGTGGTGTCCGTGTTAAAGGTGTTGCTGATGCTGTCCATGGGGATTTGTTCTGTCCTGTGTGGAGCTCTCCCAGGCTTTCTGGAGAAGCTGGAATTGCCTCCCCTTTCTCCCCCCAGGTGCAAAGCCAGGCCAGGTCTCTCCTGTGCAGTGCTACAGTCCTTGGGAGCAGGGGGTGAATTCCCTGCAGTCATTGCCCTGCTCTCCCTTTCCACGGCACCAGCCACCCCTCCTGGGGACAGAAGAGCCCCGGTGCTGGCATGTTCAGATCCAGAGGGTGAAGGAAAAAATCCAGAGAGGGGGAAGAGGAGGCTGGGAAGGGGCAGGAAGCCAGGAGTACTCACTGTCTGCATGGTGAGGAAAAGCCAGGGCTGGTTCCAGGCTTTGCCACTGGGTGCTGCCACTCAGGGGTGTTCCGGGCAGTGCCATTCCCAGGCAGTGCCATTCCCAGGCAGTGCCATTCCCAGGGAGCAGTCCTGTGGGCAGCAGCATCCCCGGGAGGTTTCTCCACCCTTGGAGGCCGAGGTCTGGGTGTGCTGCTGCTCCAGGCCAGGCTGAGGAGCTGCTGGTGCCCTCCTGGATCCCCTTGGGAAGCTCTTCCCACCCCTTTGGAGCCATCCTGACTCTGAGGGACACTGAGAGCACCCTGACACAGCCGAGGGCAGGCAGTGAGGCCTCTGACAAACCGTGGGAGTTTGTCTCCAATCTTTGCAGGAAAACCAAGCCCCAGGAGCATCCAGACCAGCCAGGCCTGCCTGGGGCCAGGAGGATGAGAGGAGCAAAGGGCTGCTCTGGGCTGGAGAAGGGTCCCTGGAATCTCTGGTCCTTTCCAGGCCACCTCCACCTGCACACGAGCTGGCTCCAGGTACTGTCCTGACCCTTAGGGCATCTCCAGGGATATCCCAGCTCTGAGGGCCCTGCCTGTCCCTGCTGGCTCTTCCCCATGGGGGACACGGGGACTGTCAGCAGGGACAGAGCGCTGCGTGTATTTCCCACTCCTGCCCTCCTTCTCCTGCCTGGAAGTGCCTGGGCTGGGCAAAATTCCACACTGGATGGAAAACTGCTGGCCCAGGAATGGAGGGTGAGGAGCCCTGAGCCCCAGGGCTGCTGACACTGACAGCTGAGGTTGCAAGATGGGGACATCTCTCCTTTCTCCGTTTTTATTTATAAACAGGTATTTTCCTGGACAGCTGGAGGCTGGAAATGATTTCATTCCTTTCCTGTTTATATTTGGCTTTAAACAAATAAACAACACTGACTTGCTACTTACTGCCGCGGTGTGCTGTGCTGTTTGAGCTGCTCCCAAACCTCTGCCTGCACTCCTGGAAGGGCTCTGCTCTTCCCCGCGCCCCTGGGAGGGTGACGTGTCCCTGCCAGTGCCAGTCTGGCACAAGGGAGATGGTGACAGAGCCCCCGCTCTGCCAAAGCTGCCTCATGGGGGTCCTGGCTCACCTCTGGGCGCCCCCTTTGTCTCTCCCGGCCCTGGGGGCACAGCCCGGGCAGTGCCAAGGCCGGGGCAGCCGGGGGGCTCAGGTGGGAGCTGCTGCGGGGTATCCGTGGGGAGACCCCGGCCCCCATTCCCGCGCCGGGGTACCCGGGGGCAGCTCCGGAGCCGCGAGCGGGGGCACAGCCGGGCGCTCCCGGTGCCACCAGCCGCTGCCGGGGCTGTCCCCGCTCCCCGAGGGTCCCACCCCCGCGGGCCCTGCGCTGCCTCTGGGCGGGGGCGCGCAGGGACCCGGGGCCGCCGCGCCGCCGCCGCCTCCCCGCCGCGCCCGCCCTTAAAAGCGGCGGCGGCTCCGGTGCAGCGCCCGCGGCGGCGCTCCCGGCACGGCCCGGGATGGGCTCCGCGCACTCCGTGCCCGCCGAGATGCGGGAGCTGGCGGACAGGACGGGCTGTGAGTACCGGGGACCTGCGGGGGCACCTCGGCCGCGCTGCCGCTGCCGCCGCCCCAGCTCATCCCACCCCGCCCCGGAGCCCCCGGCCCCGCCGCCGGAGGGGACACCGGGGGTCGGGCGCCGCAGGGGACACATCACCCGCGGGGGGTGCGGGACGTGTCACCCGGGGAGGGGGGTGCAGGAGGTGCCACCCGGGAACGGGGGGGGCGAACAGGAAATGTCACCTGGGTGGCCGGGGGGCTGCAGGAGGTGACGCTCGGCCAGGGCAGGGGATGCGGGACGTGTCGTGTGAGCCGCGGGGAGGATGCGGGGAATGTCACCCGGGAGGGTGCAGAGGTGTCACCTGGGCCGCGGGAGAGCAGGATGTGACACCTGGGGGATGGAGCGGGGGGAGGGGACGAGAGGGGAGGGTGTAGGACTGTCACCAGAGGGTGCCAGCATGTCACCCTGGGCGTGCAGCCGCGTCCCCGCTGCCACCATGCCACGAGCCAGGGCGTCGAGCGGCCACACGTGCGAGCCCCAGCCAGGCTCTGCCCACCCGCGCCACCGTGCAGGGCATTGTCCCCGCATTGTCCCCGCACGGCTGCTCTGCCCCGGAGCCACCGGGCTGTGACACCGCCGGGGCTGCTCCGGGGCGCAACGCGCGCTGCTTTGGGATCGAGGCACCGGCAGGGAAAGGGGCAGGGACAGCGAGAGGGAGCCAGGGCTCCCCGCAGGGGCCGGGCCGTGGGACGGGGTGGCCGTGGCCGTCCTGGGAAGTGTCGCCGCTCCAGGACGCGGGAGCTCCGGGCACGGGGACCGGGGAGCTCCCGCCTGGATCCTCCCGCTGCGGCCGTGCTGAGCCGCTGCCGTGGAGGGAGGGCTGAGGGGCGGCTCTGCCCACGGCCAAAGGGTCTGTGGGGGCCGAGAGAGTCCGGTGACTGTCCCCAGTGCTGCTGCTGCTCCTGGCGTCACATCTCACTTCATCTCTCCTCTCCTCTCCCAGGGAGGGCTGAGCCCCCGCACCCCACTGAGCCCCCCGGGGCAGACTCAGGAGCTTGGGGTGCCCGCGGGGTGCCAGCCTGGCAGCCCAGGGTGGGAGGAGGATTTTGGGGAACCCCCTGGCCCGGGGACCCTGCAGCAGCATCTCCGGCACAGGCGGCACCTGCCCGTGGGAGGCTCCTCCCCGGTGCCCCGTGGATCAACCCCAGGGCAGGGCTTGCGAGGGCAACACCCAAAAATCTCATCGAGGCCAGAGGAGGGAGGGCAGGGGGAGCCCACAACTCCAAGCCACGTCTGCGGTGCATGTCCTGTGCTCCCCCCGTGCTGGGGCTGCTGCCGGAATCCCGGGGAATTCAGGGGATTTACAGCCTTGCTGCAGCCACCCTCGGTCCCGCGGGAGGAGCCGGGACAGGGCAGAGCCACCTGGAGGTGCCCATGGCTCGTTCCTTTGCCTTCTCCCCCATGGAGGGACACCCTGAGGGGCTGCTCGGGGCCGCTTCCCCTCCCTCCCTCCCTCCGTGTGCTCCATCCCAAAGCTGCAGCAGCGGCTGCCCGGGGTGCAGCGGCTCCTCCCGGGATGCTGTGACCATTCCCTGCAGCCAGGCCTGTCCCACAGCGGGGCTGAGCCTCCCCAGTGCCCCTTTCCCTTTGCTCAAGCAGCACAAACCACGCAAGGCTGGGAACAGCAAGCCCGGCTCCCTTTGGTTTAAATCCCATTTTTCCCCCATTAGAGGAGGCTGCTGTGCTTGGACAGGGGCCTGCAGCATCAGGATGCTTCTCAGGGACACGAGCAGCCTCTGCTGCCCTTGAGCCAGCCCTTCTCCCAGCAAAGCTTTTGCCTTTTCTGCAGATTTTCCTTTTTTTTTCCCAGAAAGAAGCCGAGCACTGCCACCTTTACAGGACAGAGCAATGCTGGGAGAGCTGCCCCGGGAGGAACACCTGGGATGGGGAAAGAGGGAGGAAAAGCCTCACCCAGCCTTTGGGGGCCTGCCCAACCATGAGCATCCAGCCACTGACTGCAGCTCTTTGTCCCCTTGGTGCCTGGGACATTTTTCTGAGAGATCAAAGCTTTTTGGTGTGCACCCAAGTCCCAGATGCTGAAGGCTTGGTGGCCCAGCTGCTCCCATGGTGACAGCGATGTCGTCATGGCCGGGAGTGAAAGGTCACTTCTGCATGGCCAAAATTGGAAAGCAAAGTCCAGGGAAAGTCTCCACGGGACAGCAGCAGAGCAGCAGCCAGGAGGGACTGGGGGAGAAAGCAGCCAGAGGATGGATCAGTGGGGCCTGGGATCAGCACCTGGGAGCCAGTGGGGCCGAGGGGGGAGGTGAAGGGGGTTTGGAGGGCATCCTGCAGAGGTGCTGGTGACACCCAGGCGGGCTCAGGGCCCCGCTGATCCAGCCAGCCCAGCTGGGTTTCCAGGCTGTCACAGAGGGCTGAGAAGGCCCAGCCCCGCTGATCAATACAGCTGCTATTTCCAGGCTGTGAAGCAGCAGTGGGAAAGCAAAGGACATTATTTAAACATCATAAAAGGGAGTGAGGGAGGCAGCTCAGCCCAGCTCTGACCCTGCTGTCTTGCTGCAATTAACCCTTTGCAACCCCTCAGCCATGCTTTAATATGGTTTTATGTCTCTCCATGGTGCCAGGAGTGGCTGATTTCCAGCTGCTGGGGCAGCCCTGCCCCGTGCCCAGCCCAGCTGGGGCTGCAGGAGCCTGTGGGCCCAGCTGGTGCCCAGACAGACGCCCAGCTCACAGAGACACAGCTCCAAAGCACTTCCCTGGCTCCTGGGAATGGCCCCTGTCAATATTTGCACAAGAGTCAGGCTCTGGGGGGTTGGAGCTTGGTTACAGCCCCTGGAGAACAGTGGGGGAAGATAAACTCACCTGTGCTGGGGGGGCAGGGCAGTGGGGAGGTGCTGCTGAGCTCAGGCTGGAACCCCAGCACTCGTGGGGCTCAAAGGGAGCTGCTGGTCCCCCCTTCCAGCCCTCTGCCCTGGGATGGGGTTGGTGCATCCCTGGGGCAGTGCCCACCCTGATGGTTTGTGCCTCACCCTGAGCAGTGGCAGCAATTTCAAAGCCAGGCATTAATTTTGGGGGGCTTCTGTGCCCCCTCCGTGTCCTTTCCTCTTCCCTGGCAAGGGGAAGGTGGCTGCTGTCAGGATTTCTGATCCCAGAGTTATTTCCTGCAGCAGCCACGGCTGTGGATGTGGAGGAACCTCCTGGCTCCAGGCAGAGCTGGGGCAGGGGGAGAGGAACTGCCTGGGCACAGCTCTGCCCACGGTGCCAACAACCCCAAAAAAATGCCAAGCCTGTTCCAATGGGCTGGCACCAAGGATCCTGAGCTGGGGGTGGGATCCCACTGTGCCATTCCATGCCATGCTGGGCCAGGGCATTCCCTGCAGACCGGGACAGGGAATAAACCAGCCCTTGGCACCGTCCTTGCCACCAGCACAGGGCACAGGGACACAGGGGGACCTTGCAGGGTGGCACGGAGCCCCCACAGGGAAATGGGGGTGGCACAGCTGTGCCCAGGACCCTGCCCCACTGCTGGGGGTGTGGGGACAGGCACAGAGGGGTGTCCCAAGGGTCCCCTGGGGCTCAGCCCCTGTCACCTCTGTTCTTTCCCTGGCAGTCACCTCTGAACAGATCGAGCACCTGCACCGGCGCTTCAAGCAGCTGAGCCAGGACCAGCTGACGATCCGGTATGGGAATCCCAGCACAGGGCAAAATCCCAGCCCCAGGGCAATCCCAGCCCCAGGGCAATCCCAGCCCCAGGGCAAAATCCAGCCCCAGGGCAATCCCAGCTCCACTGCAATCCCAGCCCCAGGGCAATCCCAGCCCCACTGCAATCCCAGGCCCACTGCCGGGGCCACCCCCCAGCATCTCCCCCTTCCCTGGGCTGCCCCAGGGTGCCAGTCCAGGGCTGGGATTCTGAGTGTCCTTCCAGCCATCCCTGAGCCATCTCTGAGCCAGCTCCTGCAGCGTGGCCTTGCAAATATTCCAAGGAAAAACATACAGTGACACAGTGGCCTGGGAGCAGGGGCACTCCTGACAAACATCCCATCACTCCCCAGCTTTAAAATCAGTTTTGGGGAGGGAAGGGGGGGTTGCAGTTGCTCCTGTCCCTCTCCTCGGTGGCTGCACAGGGAATTGGGAGAGCTCTGAGCTCCTGCTGCTCTCTGCTCCCCGGGGTTATTTCTTGGCTCATTTGCTTTATAAATCCCAGTGAGCAAATGCCCAGCATGGGCTCGGCACGAAGCTGAGGGTGGACAGCAGGATCTCCTTGCTGTGCCTTGCTGAGCCCTGCTTGAGGCCTTTTTCCTGGGAAAACTCCAAAATCCGTGGCAGGTGGAGCCATGCAAAGGGCCCCGGGGTCATCCCAAGAGCTCCCCCAAGACCCATTCTAATGGGACAGAGTCCCTGAGCACAGACTTGCTCTCAGTCTGAACGGAAGAAAGAAGGGTTTTTATCCAAAACCCCTTTATTTTCCCGTGATTGCTTTGGAAGGAAGGGTTGGGTCTCTCGGGGGCTGTCAGAGCTTCTCCCTCCTCCCACCTCCCTCATGCTCCGGCCTCTCTCTGTCCCCTTTGCAGCAAGGAGAACTTTGACAGCATTCCCGACCTGGAGTTCAACCCCATCAGGGGGAAAATCGTCCACGCTTTTTTTGACAAGCGGTGAGAACCCCCCAGCACCCAGGGAGGGAGGATTTATCCTCTGGAAACGGGATGGGGCTGGGCAAGGACCTTCCCCCTAAAGGATCCGGGTGGAAAATGAGACATTTAAGCTGAATCTTAGGGACAAACCAGTCCTAGAGCTTTGCTGGGGGTGGCTGGGGGCTCCCCATCACCCTGGGCTCCGGCACCCCCAGGAACCTGCGGCAGGAGTCGGACGGGCTGGCGGACGAGATCAACTTCGAGGACTTCCTGACCATCATGTCCTACTTCAGACCCATCGAGATGAACATGGACGAGGAGCAGCTCGACCGCTTCCGCAAGGAGAAACTGAAATGTGAGGCTTTCCCAGAGCCTGGGCTTTGGGGCTGGTGGGAAGGGGCTGCCCTGACCCCGCCACCCCCTCCTGTCCCTCGCAGTCCTGTTCCACATGTACGACTCGGACCACGATGGGAAGATCACGCTGCAGGAGTACAGAAATGTAACGTGGGCTCCCTCCTGCCCCGTGCCCCGAGTCCCCAGGCCCGGCCTGACCCTCTGCCTTGCAGGTGGTGGAGGAGCTGCTGTCAGGGAACCCCCACCTGGAGAAGGAGTCGGCTCGATCCATCGCCGACGGGGCCATGATGGAGGCAGCCAGCATCTGTGTGGGACAAATGGTGGGAGCCTGTGCTGGGAGCTGCTTCCCTGCTCTGCCATGCCACTGAGGGGCTGTGGTGGCATCAAAAATGGGGCTGGAAGGTGTCCCTGCTTCCCAGGGCATCTCCCTGTGCCACAGCTGCTTTTGCTGGAGGCGTTTTTTGCAGGCAGCAGCTTCCAGGGTGATGTTTTCTGATGAGAAGGGGATCAGCAAACAGCATCCCATAACCCCCCATCCTTCCTGCTTATGGAAAGGGCTGCTCCTCGCAGTCGTGGGGGTTTGGGAACCTATTTGGGGCTGGCCATGGGGTGCAGGGCAGGAACCCCTGGGAGATGTGTCCCTCAGCCCCAGGGGACAGCCCTGGGCCACCCCTCCCCATCACCCTGGGGCAGCTGCAATGTTTCCTCTCCCTGCGGCAGGGCCCGGACCAGGTGTACGAGGGCATCACCTTCGAGGATTTCCTTAAGGTCAGTGACAGCTCCGCTGTGTCCCCAGCAGGAGGGGCCTGGGCGGGCACAGCAGGGACCGGGGTGTGGCCCTGGCCCCGCTCAGCCCCGTCCCCTGGCAGATGTGGCAGGGCATCGACATCGAGACCAAGATGCACGTCCGCTTCCTCAACGTGGACACCATCGCTCACTGCTACTGAGGAGGGGCGGCAGCAGCAGCAGGAGGAGGAGGAGGAGGAAGAGGAGGAGGAAGAGGACCCAGCAGCAGCTCCACGTCCTGTGTCCTGTGACCCAGCTCCCAGCTCCATGGCTCGTGTGCCTGTTCCATGCTGGGGCTGCCCTCTAGAAACATCAGAGGCTTTTATCTGTAATAAAAGATATTTCTCTTTTTAGTCCTCGCTGAGAAATACTCCATCCGTCCATCACTCCGTGGTGGGGTGTTTCCCGGAGCAGAAACCCTCTACAAATCCCGGCTGTCCCACAAATCTGGCGTTTAGCCTCTGCCAGGCGCTGCTGTGGGGAAGGAGCTGCCCAGCTTGGGCTGATCCCAGGCCGTGGGGAGAGGCAGGGACGGGGATGCAGAGGGGCAGGAGCTGGAGGCAGCACCCTCAGCACCTGCAAGGACAGCCACGTCCCACTCTGCATCCTACAGGGAAGGTGGTGGCAGCCACACGAGGAATAGTCCCGGTTTAATCCCAAACCAGCCCCCCCCGCCAGAGCCAGGCAGGAGGAGCCCCAGCAGGCAGCAGGGACGCGGGGACGTGGGCTCCTGGCAACCAGGTGGCTTCTGCCCCCACATGTTCCCGCTAGAACAAGGCACCGGAGCCGGGGGCTGTTTGCTGGCGTTAATGACTGGAAGGCTCCAGGCGCGTTTCTGTCTCTAAGGCAGCCTGAGCTGGGGGGGGGGGAGGCAGGGAAAAAAGGGCAATGGCTATTTTTAGGAAAGTAGGGAAGATTTATTTGTTTTATCAAAAACCGGTGACAGGGGCAGGCGCTGGGAGCAGCAGAGCCGGCAGGGGAGGCAGCGATGGGTGCGGAGCCACCCGGCCCTGTGGCACCCCTGGCTGGGGCAGCGATACCTCCTCCTTCTTCTTTCCCGCATTACTGGGGGTCTCTGCTCTGCACCCCCACACTGAGGGCGCATTTAGGGCTTCTGTCCCCTCCCAAGTGCCCGTGTCCGTTCGGAGCCGCTGGAGCCCAGCCTGGAGCAGCTGCCGGAGCCGCGGCCGCCGGGGAAGGACAAGGGCAGGGGCAGGCGGTCCCGGCCCGCACGGACCCGCACCGGCTGGCCCCGGGATGGAGCCGGTCCCGTGTCCACCTGGGAATGTCCCACGGACCCGCGGGACAGCGCTGCCGGCGCCGGTGGGGATGGAGCTGGGCTGGGCTGGGTGGGAGAGCACGATGGGGATGGAGCTCCCGGCTCTCCCGGAGGAGCCATTCGGGCACTAAGGGGCTCCTGGTGCTGCCCCACAGCCTGGGCTGCGTTTGCAGGGCTCCGGGACTCCCTCCTGCTCTCCTCGGGTCGCTCTGGGCACCCCCATGCCCCGGCAATTCCTCCTCTTCCTCCTGAACCTCTCCTCCTCCTCCTCCTCCTCCCCATGCCGGACCCTCAGTGCTCCCTCCTCACCCCATGCACACGAGGGCACGATATCCAGCTCCACCCCAAATCCCCAGGTTTCCACAGCCAACCCAGGCTCCTTTCCCTGTTTTCCCACTAAAATTTCCACCAAGACGCTGCGGGACCGCCCCACTCCCTAACGCTGCTGCGAGCTCCGTGCTCCCACTCACAGTCCCGGCTGCCTGCAAGGTCCTTTTCTGCCCCCAGATCTCCCAGCCGGGGCTGCAGGGGTTAACACGGATCACGGTCCCACTCCCCCTCCACACCCCGATTTCCTCGGAGGAATCACCCGAGAGGATCCACACCAGCAAGGGCAGGGAAGGGGAGGCCAGGAGGAGTGAAGAGGATGGATGAGAGGATAATTGTTATCCCCTGAGTTAATTAGCTATAACTCCCTTGAGTTAATTACACCCCCCCCCCCCCGCCCCGATATTCTAAGAGGCAAGGAAGGTGAGGAAGGTTGGGAAACAGAGGCAGGACCCATCACAAAGTGGCTGCAGCGCTCTCCCTTTGCCTGTGTTGGGAATTCCCTGTGGGAAATGGGAGCGGAGAGCAGGAGGAGGCTGGAAAGGGCAGGAGAGAGGGAGGGAGCAGGGAGTGGAGCCTGATCCTCATCCCAGCGAAGGGCTGGAGCTGGAGAGCCCCAGGGATGGGCAGGAGCATCATGTTACACACAGCAAACCCCAGCGAAACGAGGATAATCGTCCTGAAAATCACAGGGAAATCTGGCAGAGCCCCGGGAAAGCTGGCAAGGGCAAAGCTCCTGCCACAGCAAAATCCTGCAAAGCCCGGAGCGTTCATAAAGGAAAATGGTTCTGTTGTGGGGCCAGGACGCTGGGACGTGGCTCAGAGCTCTGCGGCAGATCCCAGCAGCGGTCAGCAGGGGGGAATTGGAAAACTGGAGCTGCCTTACAACACACTGGAAAACTCCAGGGAGGCCGATAAAGGCTGGGCAGCATCAGAGAGAGCAGCGGCTCTGGGATTGGAGAGGGGGACTGAGCGACCCCAGGAGTGCAGGGCAGCGACCCTGGGCAGGTGGGTGTTGGCACAGAGGTTGGCACACAGCCTCACCCATCTCCCCACCGTTCCCCCTCCTCCATCAGCCACACTGCAGCTTGGCAATGGCAGCAGAGACCAAACAAGGGGACACCTGGCCAGGAAGGGAGGGAAGAGCAGGAGGCAGCACAGACCCCACAGCCATGGAGCCAGGGCAGCCACCTGCAGCTGATATTTTTAAGCTAAAATTTGAGGAGTTCCTCGTTCCTTTGAGTAGCTGAGGCAGGGGTGACAGAGGAAACTCCCACCTGCAGCTCTGCCATGAAGAGGAATTTGGCCCAGAGGCTGGAGGTCCACGTTTCTGGATGAAAATCTGCCAGGTAAATCCTGACCTGGAGCAGGCCCTTTCCCTCAGGTTTCTGCTGCACCATCCACCAGGACCTCCAGCCCCTGCTGCCCCACCTCCCCTCTGGCAGCAGGGGGGACACCAGCTCCAGGTACCTGGAGTTTCAGGAGCTCCACAGAAGGTGGAAATGAGCAGGCAAATGTCATTGGAGGAGAAGAGGGGACAGGGAGGACATGAACAAGTTCCTCCACCACCTCAGAGCACCTATGTTCACCCCTCAGTGACAGCAGCTGGGACAGGGAGTGACAGAGGTGGGCAGGGCAGGAGAGCAGAGCTGGGTGGGAAAGGCCATGGGGCAGGGGGAGAAAGGGGTTCAGAGACCCCCAGAGCACCTCACAGAAAGCACCTCCTGCTCCTCCTCCCACCACTCCTCAGATCAGGAGAGGGATGGCAGCCCCTGAACCCCGGGGTGGCTCTTCCCTCACTGACTGAGGACACCAGCAGAGGCCAAAAGCACTTCCTGGGGCCTGAGCTGGTGGCTTGAGCCAGGAGCAGAGCAGGGCAGTGGGGATTTTCCTGCAGCCCTGTCCTGCCCTGCAGGATGGTCTGCCAGGCTCCCCTGGAGCTGCTCCCTGTGCACACCCACAGCTCCCCTTGATCCCACATTCCCTCTGGAGCAGGGATCCCTCTCGCCGGCACACAGACACCTCTTTTTAGCTGAGGATCGCTGCCACCAGCAGTGGGCACCAGGACTCTCAAGGCTTTTCTTGCCAAGCTGTTTCCTGCTGTGATGCCTTTCGATTCTGTAGCTGTCCCTGACCCCCTGAGGGCCCCCAGCCTGGCAGGTGGCACCAGTGTGAGCCTGACTCCAGCCTGACCTCTGCCAGCTCAGTCCACACTGCTCCAACGTGTCCTGACTGCAGCTCCTCCACCCCAGCCCCTGAGCCCACCCAAGGCAGATTTGCCCTTCCCAGTGCCCACCCTGACCTGTGGGGCAAAGCACTGGGCCCCTCCCTGCCACTGACTGGTACCAGTGGGCTGGGAAGCTCCAAGGTGGTTTCTATCCCCAGCCCAGCTGGGATGGTGACTCCGTTCCTGCCCTTGAAATGAAGGCAGAGGCTCCATTTCAATGACCCCTCGATGCCTCAGGGTTGAGCTTTTATATTTTCACATCCTGAGCTGCTTTAGTGTGTGGGTCTGGGCTTCCTATTATGGGATGGTGAGCGCTCTTCACAGAGTAGGGAGACAAAACAATTCCTTCTCTTGCTGGGGACCAAGGACAAATGATCCAATCTCAGGCCCAAGAGCACAAACAGCGTGGAATGAAGAGAGAAAAACAAGGATGGGATTGCATGGGCTAAAGCTGGAACTGGACAATGAACTCCAAAATGCAAATGGAGCAGAACTGATCAAAGTGAGAGCCCCTGTAACCAGCTGTGCATTTTGGGACCATTTTGTGTTCACCTGGGCTGTGGCTCTGGCTGGGCTCTTGTGCTGCCCAAGGTGCATCCATTAAGGAGATCCTTTTAACAAATCCCTGCTTTATTCTTTAGCTCTGTGCAGTCTCTGTTCTAGGTCAGCCTTCCCAAGGCAGCACCCTGGCCCCAAAGCTCAGCAGCTCGCTGGTGTTTGCTGCTCCCCAGCACTAAGGAGCGCCCGGGGCAGCAGGACCCCATCCCTTCCCAGAAAGTCCCACAGGGATCTCTCCAACAGCCCGAGTGCCCTCACCCACACTGCGAGTCACACACACACCCCTGTGCTGTGGTGCAACCTCCCTCAATTACCTGCATTAATTAACAGGGAAAAGGTGCTGCAATCCCTGTGCTGGCAGCCGGGCACGGGAACAGCCGGGCACAGGAACAGCCGGGAATGGGAACAGCCGGGCACAGGAACAGCCGGGAATGGGAACAGCCGGGCACAGGAACAGCCGGGAATGGGAACAGCCGGGCACAGGAACAGCCGGGAATGGGAACAGCTGGGAATGGGAACAGCCGGGCACGGGAACAGCCGGGAATGGGAACAGCCGGGCACGGGAACAGCCGGGCACAGGAACAGCCGAGCACGGGAACAGCCGGGCACAGGAACAGCCGGGAATGGGAACAGCTGGGAATGGGAACAGCCGGGCACGGGAACAGCCGGGAATGGGAACAGCCGGGAATGGGAACAGCCGGGAATGGGAACAGCCGGGCACGGGAACAGCCTGGCACAGGAACAGCCGGGCACGGGAACAGCCGGGCACGGGAACAGCCGGGAATGGGAACAGCCGGGAATGGGAACAGCCGGGCACGGGAACAGCCTGGCACGGGAACAGCCGGGCACGGGAACAGCCGGGCACGGGAACAGCCGGGAATGGGAACAGCCGGGCACAGGAACAGCCGGGAATGGGAACAGCCGGGCACGGGAACAGCCGGGCAGGGGAACAGCCGGGCACGGGAACAGCCGGGCACGGGAACAGCCTGGCACAGGAACAGCCGGGCACGGGAACAGCCGGGCACGGGAACAGCCGGGAATGGGAACAGCCGGGCAGGGGAACAGCCGGGCACAGGAACAGCCGGGCACGGGAACAGCCGGGAATGGGAACAGCCGGGCACAGGAACAGCCTGGCACGGGAACAGCCGGGCACAGGAACAGCCGGGCACGGGAACAGCCGGGCACGGGAACAGCCGGGCACGGGAACAGCCTGGCACGGGAACAGCCGGGCACGGGAACAGCCGGGCACGGGAACAGCCGGGAATGGGAACAGCCGGGCAGGGGAACAGCCGGGCACGGGAACAGCCGGGCATGGGAACAGCCAGGAATGGGAACAGCCGGGCACGGGAACAGCCTGGCACAGGAACAGCCGGGCACGGGAACAGCCGGAAATGGGAACAGCCTGGCACAGGAACAGCCGGGCACGGGAACAGCCGGGCACGGGAACAGCCGGGCACAGGCGGGGCAGGAGCAGAGGGAGCAGCAGGAACGCGTGGGAGCACTCCGGGAAAAGGGCACCACACAAACTTATCTGTTCCTTGCAGCAGGGAGATGGAGGAGGAACAAAGCTGTTCCCAGATAATGAGGCGAGATAAGGGGAAGGGAGAACAATGAGATGGGAGCTCTCCCTGCTCAGCACATCGCAGAAGGCACAGGGCTGGAGCAACCCCCAAAGTAATTTATGCTACAGAAACCATTATTTATTTGTCAGGTTTCAGCTGAACTCTTATCCAAACTGTGCATCCATGACACTTCCTGCTCTTCCAGGAATGGAGGGAGGGAGCTGGCTTCCCAGAAGGGTAGAGGAATAAAAAAAAGAAGAAGAAGACCAAAGCTTTATGAAAGATTAAATTTATTGGTCAGACAGAATGGCTTTGCCCCTTGCACTTTTTGTGTATCTATCACATGGAAAAAGGTAACTTAAAGACCTAAACCGTGACATTTTGGCCCAGGGGTCCTGGGAAACCACCCCAAGCCAAGAAGGAAAAGCAGTGAAACCCAGCAGTCTGCAGGGCTGTCTCAGTGCCTGCCCAGGGGTGAAGTGCCAGCCCAGCCCCTCTCCTGCAGGTCTGGGCACATTCCTCCACTTCTCCCTCGCTTCACACTGATTCCATTAACCCAGGAAAAAAGGTGTAAGTTAAAACTTAACCTCAATTTAAACAGAACTGACACAGCTTTGGTTTGCACCAGTAAGTTTACAAGGGCAAATCACAATAAAATCATTTCAAATCAGTAAAAAGATCCATGCAGGACTGGAGCTCTTGTTCCCCAAACTGGTTTTACCTGTCTGTCAGTGCTACCTGGGCTTAAGGTAAAGCCTCACTCTTTGTTTCCACCTGAGCAGCACCTCCTGCCCCTCACCTGGTGCTCCCCCACAGCTTTGGGGCTCAGCACCCAGGGAGGGCACTCTGGCCACTTCATCCCTTCTGTTCCATGATCAATTCCCAGCTTGGAAGCAAGGACAGCACTGAAAACCCTCCAGGTGCTGTGGAAGGACATGATCCAGCCAAGAACACACCTGACAACCCGAGCCAGCCCTTTGTCCCAGTGAACAGGGGTCAGCTCACCCTAAAAGGCTCAGGAACAAAATTCCACAGACAGATGTACACATACAATTAGAAAACATTTGATCCAGGATTTTAAAGAATTAAAAAAATAATTTATTCTAAAATAATTTTGATGTGTGTGTGCCCTGCTGAGTTCCCAAGCATCCAGCCTGGTCTAGGGAACCTTCCACTCCCTCTCTCCATCCCAACCCCTCTCCCAGCCACCTTCTGTGCATGGTCCTGGTGTCCTGTTCCCAGGCACATTCCAGTGCACTCCAAGGAAAACAAGAACCAGTAGCTCAATACCAGGACAGACATTTCCAACACGTGGCTCAGCACATGCTTTTTCCAAGTCCTTGGTGATTTTTTTCCTTCTTGGGGCAGGCAAGAACTCTTCTGAGAGCTCCCACCCCTTCAGTGTCACTCTGGCTTCCTGACCAGGATGGGACCTGCAGCATCTTTCCCACAAGCAGCAGGAATATTTCTGTTCACCCTGCACTGCTCCCTTTCCCTCCTCAGCCTCTCCATCCCCCAGGCCGGACCTCTGGACATGTCCAGAGTGACACGCTGCAGCAGGGTGCTCCAGGGCACTCCTGCCCTCTTCGGGTTCACATCCCCAGGGCTTTCTGCAGCCCGCAGCAGCCCTTGGGTGCTTGTCCCACATGGATTTTCCCTTGCCCTGGTGGCCCCAGAGGCCGAGGAGTGCCCTAGATGCTGTCGTAGGGCACTGCCAGGCCGATGTTGTAGTTGTAACCTGACACCTCATCGTAGGAGGAGCGGCAGATGGGGAGGACGCTGTCCACGGCCAGCTGGTCCACGGAGAACTCGTAGGAATAAATCACCCCTCGGTACCTGTGTGCAAAACAACCAGGACACACCGTTTCACCCCAGTGGGAAAGCAGGAATCACTATAAAACTGCTCTGAATTGAAAGAGGCGATGCTGCAGGAGCTGGATGAAAACCCCCATCCCCTCTGCGGGAGGCTGAGCACTTTGAACAGGGAAAGCTCCCTCCTGCCTCCTGCCAGGAACCCTCCCCGGGCTGGTGAATCATTCCCTCCAGCCCTGCAGAGACGTGACTGTCATCTGCTGAAACATCTCCAGGCTCTCCAGCACGGGGGAAGATAAATACATTGGTATTTGATAGTTCAATTAGCACTAACAGCCATTTGAGATGCAAATACCAAAACCTGCAGCTTAAATGCCAGTAGTTTTCCTTTAGGAGGAGACAGCATTACTAATATTTCGAGCATGGAGAGGGCTGCATTCCCTGCCTGGCTTCAGTGGACTTTATGTTCCCCTGCTGAGAAAAAAAAGCTGCTTTTTTTTTTTTTTTTTTGTGCTCAAGCAAATCAAAAGCCAATTCATCGCTTGTTTTATAAACCTTACCCTTAAACCCTTTTTAATTTTATTTTTTTGCTGCTATACCCTCTCTGTAAGTGCTCTGGGTGATGACTCAGGTGCTCAGGGTGCTATTTAAGAACACAGCAGATTGCTGCGGGCTGGTTTCTCACTTTCGGTGCAAGCTGGGGTCATCCTCGGTGATGCTGGAGCCTCGGGGGTTCTTCTCCTCGGGGATGTTGGCAGTGATCAGGCTGTGGGAATTGAACCACACGTGGCGCACTGGATGTCTGGAAAAGAACCCAGAGCACGGGGTGAGCGGGCACCTGCACTGGACTCCCAAAATCCGAGTGCTGGGAAAGGAATGCCTTTGGAATAAACACGGAGCGACTGAAACCAGCGCCCTCCCCGCGGCCAGAGGCTGGAACCTGCACTCCCGGCTCCTCCAGCCTGGAGCACATCCCACATCTTCTATCCCCATCTAGTGGGCTCTTCCCAGAACACACGAGGAGGCCAGAAAATGCTGCTGGAAAGCTGGCAGAGCAGCGGCTGGGAGGGATGGATGCGGGCTGGGCTGAGCTGGCTGCCCTGAGGACTGCAGCAGTCGCGGGAAGGGCAGGATGCTTCCCAAGAAAAGGGAAGGACACCCCACACACCCTGCACTGAGCTGCTTTAGAAATGCACGATAAGGCACAAGCTAAGAGCCATGGAGTGGGGAGGGACCCTCAGGGATCACTGATCCAGCCCCTGGCCCTGCTCAGACCCCCAACAACCCCACCCTGGGCATCCCTGGCAGCGCTGTCCAAAGGCTCCTGGAGCTCTGGCAGCCTCGGGGCCGTGCCCATTCCCTGGGGAGCCTGGGCAGTGCCAGCACCCTCTGGGGGAAGAATCTTTCCTGATCTCCAGCCTGACCTGCCCTGGCCCAGCTCCAGCCGTTCCCTGGGTGCTGTCCCTGTCCCAGAGCAGAGATGGGAGCTGCCCTCGGGAGGAGCTGCAGCCCCTGGGGAGGTCTGAGCTCAGTGTGCTCTGCTCCAGCTGAACAATCCCAGTGCTCTCAGCTGCTCCCCCAGACCCCTCCCCATCCTCGTGCCCCTCTTTGGACCCTCAAGTCAGGTCTTCACTCCTTTCCCTCCCACTGGTGAATAACTGAGCCCAAAGCCAGGACCAGCACTTTGTGTTCAAGCAGGAGTCACTTCTCTCCTCAGCTGAGGATGGCTCATCTCCACACCCCAAATGTGTCTCCTGTCACCTCCCTCAGCTCCTGCTCCTGTGTTCCATTCCTGGCAGGGGGCCAAAGGCAGGGATAACAGCACACACCTTATCTGGGAAAGCCTTTTGATTGAAGTGATCCCTTCTGATTACTCTATAGATTAAACACTGTTTTCTACCTGTTTCATCTAATGGTTTCACTTGGAGTGCATCCCCGAGCTCAGCCCTGCCCTGCCTGCCCTCCTCCTGGAGCAGCACTAATGAACATGCCAAGGAGACAATCAATGGAATATTGTCCTTAATGCATCAGCCACATCACAACAGGCTTTATCATTCCCAGGGTCAACACACAAAGTGATACTGGCTATTAATCAATGACAACTCCAGCTTGAACTTCCCCGGCTGTAAATACCTCATCTAGCTCCTCTTTGGGGAAGATGCATTAAGAATAATATTAAAAAAATGAAATCAGGATTTATCTGTTCATTTTATGGATATCACTCAGACTTACAAGGGGCTAAATCCTCAAGTCTTTATCCAGACAAAGCCTGGGAATTGTGCTTTGATCAGGAAATCTTCACTTATCTGTACACAGTGCCAGCTCCAGGATGCTGATCTCTGCTTGTACTTTCAGTACTGTGCTCCTTGTGCTCAGTACAAACTGATATTTCAATATTTAAATGAGTTTAAATGCTTTGATCCTCACCATTAAGGGAATGTGTGGATGAGGTGAAGAGAAGCACAGGGATTGTGATGGATACCCTGGATGGAGACAGCCAGAACCAGTCCCTCTCAAAACAGCCAGTCCAGCATGTCAAACCCAACATTCCACAACTAAATAGGGGCAGGGAGAAGTCACTGACTGAACTTCATGGAAAATCCAAAATTCCCTGCTCCCCAACACCAACTGGAACACTCAGCTAATGAGTAAAAAGGCCATGACAGTGATGCCTCAGGTTTTAGCTTTTATATTTTCACAGCTTCTGTGCTGCTTTAGTGTGAACTTCTGAGCTTTCACATGAGGGGATGCTGAGCTCTGTGCACAGAGCAGGGAGACAAAACAATTCCTTCTCTTGCTGGGGACCAAGGACAAATGATCCCAATCTCAGGCCCAAGAGCACAAACAGTGTGGGCTGGAGAGAGAAAAACAAGCAGGATGGGACTTCATGGGCTAAAGCTGGAATTGGACAATGGACTCCAATGTGCAAATGGAGCAGAGCTGATCCCAGTGAGAGCCCCCGTGACCGGGTGTCCATTTTGGGACCATTTTGGTTCATCTTGGGTGCAGCCCTGGCTGAGCTCTTGTGCTGCCCAAGGTGCATCCATTGAGGAGATCCTTTTAATAAATCCTTGCTTTACTCTTTAGCTCTGTCCAATCTCTGTTCTAGGTCAGCCATCCCAAGGCACCAACAGCTGAAGGGTCCCCTCAGAAACACACAGGGCTCCAGGTGAGGAGACAACCTGTCCCCAACCCACACAGAATTCCCCCAAAACTCTCTCATTGCCACATCCTCCTTCCATCCCTGGCAGCCCCGGGTTCCCCCAGCCCAGGTTACCTGGCGTGCATCTCCCAGAGCTTGGTGGCCATGCGCTGGTCCCACACGCACACCAGGCCCTCCTCCCCTCCGCTGACCAGTTTCCACTCGTCCATCTGCACGGCGCACACTCCCAGCTGGTGGCCGTGCACGGAGCACACGGCCTCGCCGCGCCGCAGGTCGAACACCCTCACCCTGGGGAGACAGGGAGAAATGAAGCACGGCCAGACGAATCTTCAGCTAATTAATCCACTGGCTAATCCAACTTCAGCTAATTAATCCACAACTGGCTGCATGGCCGGCCCAGAGAGCGGTGAGCGGTGCTGCATCCAGCTGGGGACAGTCACCAGTGCTGTCCCTCAGGGCTCTGTGCTGGGGCCAGCTCTGTTCAATGTTGTTACTGATGACATGGGTGAGGGGATTGAGTCTTTCATAAGCAAACTTCATAAATGAAGTAAATAAATTTCATCAGTAAATGTGCAGATGACACTAAGCTGGGAGTGTGTGTCCATCTGTTGGAAGGTAGGATGGCTCTGCAGGGAGACCTGGAATGGTTGGAGGGATGGGCAGAGTCCAATAAGATGAAGTTTAATAAATCCAAGTTCCGAGTCCTGAATTTTGGCCACAATAACCCCCTGCAACATTATAGGCTGGACAGTGCCCAGGCAGAAAGGGACCTGGGGGTACTGGTCGACAGCCAGCTGAACATGAGCCAGCAGTGTGCCCTGGTGGCCAAGAAGGCCAATGGCTCCTGGCCTGGATCAGCAATAGTGTGGCCAGCAGAACTAGGGAGGTCATTCTTCCCCTGTACTCGGCACTGGTGAGGCCACACCTCGAGTGCTGTGCCCAGCTCTGGCCCCTCATTTTGGGAAGGATGTTGAGACGCTTGAGCGCATCCAGAGGAGGCAACGAGGCTGGAGAGGGGCTTGGAACACAAGCCCTGTGGGGAACAACTGAGGGAGCTGGGATTGTTAACCTGGAGAAAGGAGACTCAGAGGTAACTTTATCACTCCCTACAGCTCCTGAAGGGTGGCTGTGCTCAGGTGAGGTTGGGCTCTGTCTCCAGGCAGCACTGACAGAACCAGAGGGCACAGCCTCAAGCTGCACCAAGGGAAATTTAAGTTGGATTGAGGAAAAAGTTTTTCACTGAAAGAGTGCTAAACTTCTGGAATGGCTGCCCGGGGAGGTGGTGGAGTCACCACCCCTGGATGTGTTTAACAAAGCCTGGATGTGGCACTGGGTGCCAGGGTTGAGTTGAGGTGTTGGGGCTGGGTTGGACTCGATGATCTTGAAAGTCTCTTCCAACCCGGTCATTCTGTGAGTCTGTGATTCTGTGGATATTTATTACAGCGCTGGACACATGGGGAGAACCTCCCAAAGCCATGTGCAAAAAGTCACAAACTCCTGCTCTCTATTTATCCAAAAAGGTTTTACATATTCAGATGGGTTCTATGATGCTTTTACATAAACATGAGCTCTCGCCTGTCACCACTGAGTCAGAGACGAGGGCAGTCGGATGACAGTAGAAGGCAAAGTGGCAAAAAGCCTCGTTTAGTTCAGCCTCCCTTCTTTTATAACTTAGTTTGCTACAGATGGACCTGATTGGTCATTTAATCAATACATTTCACATGACTGGCTAATTAACAATTTGTAAACAATCTTATGAGGAAAACAGAAAAACAGATTATTAGAAAAATACCACCTGCAGGTTGTTTTTAATATTTGGCTATCATTATTTATCTCCAGCTCCCTAAAGCTTTCCAGACTGATTCTGGGAAAACTTATCTAGCTTCTCTCTCTCTGACCAGGCTATCACATCCACACTCACCTCGTATTATAATTATCTGAATGTCCATTATGGCTGTGCAATTGTCCCCTTTAATTGGGTCAGTGGGCTTCTGAAGAGGAAGTAAGACCTCTTCCTCATGCTAAACTCTTCACCTGTGTCAAGCTGGTAGGGCTCCTTGGCCTGCTGGTCACATTCCAAACCTCCTCTCATTCTTACAACCCAGTGGTATTTATGGTTTCTACACTCTCACAATACTCCATATATCACCTGTCATTCCCAACCTTGTTTCAGTTATTAAATTAATTTCCTTGTTAAGTTCTCTATGATCTTTGCTAACTACATTTCCAACTCAGCCCCTTAATTCATTTAAGCTCTTAGTTGAAATATACATCTATTTTTCACTATCTCAGTTGCATTCCCAGCTCAACCCCTTGCCTCATAAAGACAGCTCTGGACACGCAGCCGCGGGTTCTCGTGGAGGGGGCTGACAGCTGGTGTGTGAGGCAGAGAGAGTCAGCTGGAGAAGAGGGTGCTAGGAGTCCCTTAAAGGAATGCTATCAAGGTCATGGACATGGAAACTGAAAAGAAGAAAAGATAAACGAGGGGGCCTGCAGTTGGCTGAAAGCAGCAGTGGAGAGCACTCTGTGCCAGTGAGCACTGTGCTGATTTCTTGTGGCCAATGAATAAATATCAGCCTTCTGAGAAGGTGTAACAGACAGCATGCTGTTAAACTAAACAGAGAGAAGCCTTCTGAAATGCTCTTCTGTGGATTGTGATGTCTCAACAGTGACAGGTTCTGACAGCACAAGGATTTGGGGTTATGGAAACACATCTGGGACAGCAGCAGTGCCACTGCTGCTGCACAGCTGGAAAACCAGTGAGGCACACCCTCCTCACCACTGACTTTTCACCCTGACTTCTGCTATCAAAGATCTTCTTCAGGCAGATTTCTCCCACCACACAGGACCTTTCTGAGTCTTTGCAGGTTCTAGGACCTAAAGAGGGCTCTGGGGCCCAGCTCAGGAGGGACCTGGAGCTGCTGGAGTGAGACCAGAGGAGGCACCAGAGATGCTCCAAGGGCTGGAGCCCCTCTGCTCTGGAGCCAGGCTGGGAGAGCTGGGGGTGCTCACCTGGAGAGGAGAAGGCTCCAGGGACACCTCAGAGCCCCTTGCAGGGCCTAAAGGGGCTCCAGGAGAGCTGAAGAGGGACTGGGGACAAGGGATGGAGGGACAGGACACAGGGAATGGCTTCCCACTGCCAGAGGGCAGGGATGGATGGGATATTGGCCAGGAATTGTTCCCTGGCAGGGTGGGCAGGCCCTGGCACAGGGTGCCCAGAGCAGCTGTGGCTGCCCCTGGATCCCTGGCAGTGCCCAAGGCCAGGCTGGGTGGGGCTGGGAGCACCCTGGCATAGTGGGAGGTGTCCCTGCCCATGGCAGGGGTGGCACTGGATGGGCTTTAAGGTCCCTCCCAAACCAAACCCATGTGTGATTCTATGAGTTATGATATAAAATAAAAGTGAAATTTGGAGAAAGCTCCTCTCTCTGTGTCTGAGGCATGCCACTCCCATTTTGGACACACTGCTAACCCATGCCACCCTGGGACACACCCCCATCCACTATGGACCAGGGGTGATATTATTACCAGGATCAAGGAAAGGATTATTATTGCAAACATTTCAGAGGAGATTTTATGTGTGGCAATTCAAAAGACAAGACAGGGAATTACAGGTTCATACTCTTGACTTAATCACCAATATTCAAAGCAAGCACCCAGCAACCAGGATCTGCTTTGCTTCAAAAATGCAACTGACTGTGGCCAGTTTTTAGGTACATCTGATTTTTGGACATTATTGACCACCCAGACAAAGCATTTTGAAGATAAATAAATTGAAGACTCAGCCAGAAGCAGAACTACAGACAAAGACCTTAGGATTCCAAGCACTGCCACAAGGGCACAATACCAGTCAGAGCTAATGGTGTTAAGTTTTAAACCCAGCTCATATCACATAGGAGTGTGGGGTTTGATCCTTATTTATCAGGATTAAGAGATAAAGCAAAGTACATAAATAAACAAAAAATGCAGCAATTGAGAACAGAAGGGGAAATACTGATCTCAGGCTTGAGAAGAAGCCAGAGCAAGTTCCTCCCAGCTGATGGCTATCAGGAACAAACCCATCAGGTAGACATTAATTCCAGAAAAAGCCAAAACACACTTGTTCCAACACATTAACTGTACTTCATTCCATACCCCTGCTATGATCCTAATGGTGCTGCAAGTCCTTCCTCTCCTTTTCTCCAGCGGAGATTGCATCATATGATTTTACAAATAACACATTTCAGGGACTCAGAGACAAGGCAGCAGAGCAGGCCAGAGCTCCAGCAGAGCAGCATCCATCTGACAAGGAAGAGAACACACTGGAGAACGCTCCGTGTGCAACAGCCCGTCCCACAGCGTGGGGGGGCAAGGATTTCTCACTCCCCAGCTCCAGCAGAGAGGAGCTCTGGCTCCAGCCTGGGAGAGGATGGGGTGTTTGGAAGGGCTCGCTCCTGGAGCTCTCCCCATTCTCCTGTGTGTGCTCTCCCAGCAACCAAAGCTGCTCCTGTTTGGAAAGCACAGCTGGAAGCCGAGATCCGAGCGAGCCCTGCTTATCCCACGAGGAAGCACCCAGCTTTCAGGCAGGTGTCCATGCACACCCCTGGGAGAACCAGAGGCACACTTGGCTGCTCAGATGTGCCTTAAGGAAGAAAAGGAACGATGTTTTGCCAATCCCACGTGATGCTGTAACACAGAGCTGGCCCAGCACGTCCTGCCTGGACAGCTGGGCTCAGTGGGAGCACTTCGGACTCGTCCCAGCTCCAGGGAGGTGTTCTGGAGGCCAGGCTTGGCCCCTCCTGTCAGACTGCCTTGGGAGTGAGCTGCCTGGCCTTCAGGAGAGCATGGAACACGTTTGGATCCACACCTTTCTGGGTTTGCCATATGTTTGCTTTCCCAACGCTCCTCTCCACCCCAGCTCCCACCAAGGAAAAGCAGGATCAGCACACGCTCCCTGCTAGGAGAGGAAGCCTCTTGCCAGAGCAAAGCACAGCTCAGGAATCAAATCAATCAGCAGTGCCTCAGCAGGAATTTCAGATGGAAAGACAGATTTCACAGGTCCTACCAAAACCATTTCCTGAGTATTACTTTTCAAAATCATGGTTTTGAGTAAAAGAAGGGCAGATTCAGGTGAAATTGGGAAATGGCTGTATTTAATTCAAGCAGTAACTGCTCCCTCTGGCCAGCAGCAGCCTGAGCTCCCATAGCAAGGTCCCTGTGTCATAAACACACTCCATAATGTGGCCATGGAAATTCCAGTCTCGCTCCACCTGTGGATGTCCAGCACCTTCCTGCAGCATCACAGGAGGATGTGACCTCTGAGATGCTCTGCTCCTGCCTCCTGGATGCCAAATTTACCTTCCCAGCTATTCATCCCCAACTCCTTGCTGTTCTAGTGACATCCAACCCCCTGAACTCAGCCAGTGCTAAAGCTGAAAACCCCTAAAGCTTTCTGGAGGGGAAGGGCACAGACACCCACTCTGCTATAAAGGGGAAGGATATCAACTCCAGCTCCTCTCCTGTCATCATGAAGGAGATCAAAACTGGAGGTAACTTTACTGGGGTGCTTTGGAAAATCAATTATCTGCTTTTAGAGGGAAGAAACCTCCCAGGGATTCAATTCCACTTGTCAAACTTCAGCTATTTCCTTTATCCTCCTTGCTGAGAAAGTGTGAGGCTTGCTCACACTCCCTATTCTCTGGGAAGGAAAAAAAAAAAGCTGTTTGACAAAATAATCATTTTTGCAAGCTGCTGCACTGGCGGGACAGAGGTCTGGGATTTGGCAGAGGGAAGTGCCCGCCTTCCAATCTGATCCCAGCACCAGAGCAGAGCACCACCTGCAGCCTGGTGCCCAGTGTGGAAAGGAGGAGGGAAGGAAGCAGGAGCCATTAGAGACTGGCTCCTGGCCATCCCACATCTCCTTTGGTGCACTGGATCAGACCCCACAAATGACTCGCCAAAAAAAGGAAATCTAAAAATTGGACTCAAAGGGTCTTTTTAAGCACTTTAATCCTTTTGCACTGCCTGTTCCCAGCGCGGCCATTCCTGGCAGCAGACACTGAGCTGGGAAAATCCTACTCCCCAAGCCAAGGAGTTAAAGAGAAAGCTGCTAATCAGCTAAATAGAAGCTGGAATCTGTTCATATGAAAGTCTCTTTTTTTCTCTGTCACCTGAGGGACATCACAGTGTTCCGAAATACACTTTTGACATCATTTGGCAGCCGGGCCCATCTCATCCTCCATGATTCATCCCTTAGGTTATTTTTTTAATATCAGAAAGTGAGCTTTTAAATGCCAAACTCATTTTGCGGGTGGCGGTGGGGAAGTGGAAGAGGTTCCAAGTGGTCTCGCTGGGCTGTGCACCAACTGCCTCCACCAAATGGCTCAGAAAGCTCCTCTTCCCATGGAGCTTCCCAGACAAAGCACACTGACAGCCACATCCAACTATTACCTAATAGTTTGTTCCTCAACTTCATGGAAACACAAGAGGAGAAAGCAATTCCAGTAGGGCCAGATGTAGGACAGGGAGCTGGAGATGGGAGACTGGAGATGGGGATCACCTACCTTCTGTCCTTGTTGCCTGCCACCAGCATGTTGGGGGGGCTGCTGTGGAGGTTGACACATGAGAAGTCACCTATGGAGTTGCCCACCTTGGTCACACACTGGTTTGTTTCCAGGTTGTAAAGGAGGATCTGGCAGAGAGGGAATAAAACACCACATAAATTCAGCAGGAGCACTACAACAACGTTTTGCTGCCCCACAAAAAGCAGAGTTGTGACCACCAGAGGTGTTCTGCAGGACTTGCTTCTTGATGTGTAAAACAGAACCAAGAGAAAGATGCACCCCTGTGAAGAAAGGCAATGACACCCTCAGAAATAAGGAATTCAGGTTTCCCAGTGGGATCCAGCAACAAGCAGGGATGCACCCCCAGAATGGCCAGGCACAGCTCTCAGGCAAACCACACAGGTGAAATCTTTGGGGTTTCAGGAAAAGCAAAGGGTTTCCTCATCAATTTTAGTGTTTGAGAGAGCAGTAAAAGCAAACAGCACCAGCCCTGAGGAGGTTTGGACAGCTGGACAGTGAGAGGCAGGTCCAGTCAAGTGCAGCAGGAACTGCAGGGCAGAGCTGAGCACAGCCCTGCTGAGAGCCTGGGTGCCCTCACACACACACACACACACACACACACACAAATGTCACATCTGAAGTGGCAGCTCAGATGGGAAAGGCAGAAAAACAACTCTGATTTTAGGCAGCATCTGAAATGATTCAACCAGAGCCTGGATGAGAAGCACGAGTTGTTCCCTGTCCGTTCCCACTCCTCTCCTCAATCAGTTTAATCACGTTTGCTGTCCTTCCTGTGGGCCAGATCAGATCTGTCTGCTTGGGCCTTTCAATTTAGGAGAACAAGTATTTTTAGAAACAGAAAAATGCACTGGTCAAAGCCCAGTGGAGCTCAGTGCTGCACCTGGCCTTATATAACTTCATAAACATGATTAAATTTCATGGTGATGCTTGTTTAAATGAAAAGAAACCTTGTGACATGAGAAGAGTTAATGGCATTTAAAACATCAGAAAAACCCCACAGCTTCCATGGCAACATCAGCATGGCCATGTCAATGTCACATCAATACTCTTTACTTCTAATTTGCTGATTATAGCCACGTGCAGCTCAATAAGTATTGCACTATCTGGATGTATTATTTCAACATTTGCCAGAACAGCAGCACTGATGCTGCCTGGCCTTTTATTTCCTATCTGTGCCATTTCAGAGATCTGAAAGGTGAATTAAGAGAGCAGGAGAGGATCATTTTGTGATGGAGGCCTTTGGGCAACCAAAGTAAAGCTTTAAACATCTCGAGGACCAGGGCAAAGAGAGACAGAATTTGCAGGTTTCCTCCACCTGCCATTCTCCCAGGCAAATTCAGACCTATTTCAGCTCCCTATTAGGATCAACACATCCAACTTCCTTAGGTGTTCCTAAGATTTATAATCTCCCAATTAATTCTTTGTGGAGCTGTCTCAAACAACATGACATTTTTCATCCTTAAGACCCCAAAAAACAAAGCAAAGATGACCTTTGTTGGAAAACCTAGGACATAAAAGTTAAATTTAAATAAAAATTAATTTAAACTTCCACTCCAAGGAAAAAGCTGCTACAAATTCATGGAAATGTTAGTGTTTGAGGCAAAAACCAGTTTACAGCCTGTTCTCACTTCAGCCCAGCTCCCAACAGCTCAGTAACCAAACCCACAGATAATGATGTTCTGGCAAAGGCACCTCGAAGGGTTCTCAGTGCAAAGGAAATTAATATCTGTGCCTGGCAACCCAAACTTCTCCTTGGAAAGTTTGGAACAAAAGACAAAGGCAATAAACTGCTGAATTCAGCTTAAGAAAGAACGGACAGGGTCAGGAGCAATGCATTCCAGCTCCCAGTTGGGCCCTTCCCAGCTGGATGTTAAAACTCCAGAGGGGAGAGGGCCAAAAGCTGCTTTCTTAAAAGTCCCCTGGGGCTGATTCTTGCAGTGAACATCCATAAACTATTAATTTATCTAAATGACCAGAGCTCCCATCTCTGCTATAAACATAGGATACATACTTGAACATCCAGCCATGGCCATGAAAGGCTGGAATGAAAAATCGCTTCCATGGAGCACTGGAAGATTCCCATGCAACATTTTCCATTTTACATTTGCTCTGCCTGCAGCCCTGTGGCAAAGCTCACAGGTAACAGCAGCTGGAAAAAAGACTTTATTTCTCCTCACATAACTTGTAGGTGGCCAGCAATTTAAAGTGGTTGCATCTAAGAATCTGTAAAAAAAAATATAAGGGTTCACACCCACAGAAATGGAAGAAAAGCTTATATCATCTTCTCCTACCCCTTCAATTCCTTCTCATGCCCATCTCTATTATTTTAAAGACTGGTTATTTTAACCAGCAATAACAAGATTGATGGTTAAAATAAAATTTCTTTTTAATTTTATCATGCATAAATGTCTTTCTAACCAATTAGTCCCATCATTGGAAGAGTCTCTGTGATTTTCAGTATCCAGGTTTTGCCTACCTTGAAATTCAACCTGTCTGGAGCAGATCCATGACCTGCAAATGAATTTCAAACCCTTATCCTGGCCAATTGATAAGTAAAGAAGCTAAAAGCACTCAGAATGCTTAAGTCTGAATAATAATTTCCTGGAGACAGGGATTTAAAAGCACATTGATGACAATTCTGAAGTTGCTGGAACACCTCTGATGAGCTCTCCTGTAATATCCCAAGGCAAGAAGGATTTTCCTTACAAAGGCCAAGGAGAGAGAATGGAAATACCTGGTCAACAGGGACTTGAAATAAGGGCCTGTGTGTTAAAGGGCAGATAAAGCATAAGATCTCTGGGAGGTTTATAATCCTATAATGCACACTGCAAAGGGATTACCCTTTTAAAGGTATTTATAATCCTATAATGGACACCCAAGCCCAGTGACCTAATAGGTACTGAACTGAGGGAAGTGAACCAGGAGCATTTGGGTGTGAAATGAAGAACCCTGGGATAACACACTAATGAGCAGCCCTGGCCCCTCTGGGACCTCAGGCAGGAAAAGCATTAAAGACCCCGTGCAGGCAGCACCGGGATCCAACGCCCCAAATAAAAAGTGTCACCTATTAACATTGGCCAAATGAAAAGTCCAAGTTGTTGGCCAAGAGCCAGGCAATCTCCCTGAATGCTTAATAATTCAACAAGCCAGGAATAGCCAGAGCACCTCCAGCATTCTGTTTAGTTAAAGACCACAGAGATTAGCAAACACATTATCCATCTCCGAGGCGATCCTTTCCCTGTTACAAGTCCCTTAACGACCTTTACCATCCCTCCCTCTCTCTCTCTCTCTTTTAATAAGGCTGAGCAAATGGGACTTCATTTCAGCCCACTGCCACAGACTGGGGGGATTAATTATTCATGCCCATAGTCTCCCCTTTGTTAAGGCAGTGCATTAGACTAATTCCCCTCTTTACTGGGTGACTTGGGCACGGCTCAGCCTGTGGCCGCTCCTCCGGGAGGGACACGCCGGGAACTCGGCAAAAGCACGAGCCCAGGCACAGGAAAAAAGGCAAAGTTACTGTTCTGCACAGAATTGCAGAGTGGTGGGGACAGGGAACTCTCTTTAAATGCTGTCCAAGAACTCGTGAAAGATGCCTGAAATGAATTCCCAAAGAATTAAAGGCTCTGGAGCCAGAAGAGCTGAGCTGTGAGCTTTGTTACTTCTCGCTGCTAAGTGAGGTCAAGCGTGGTCGATGCACTCTGCTGGAGACACTTCCAAGAAAAACCAAGGAACTGAAGGAAACGCTGCTGATGGAACTCTTCCATGCGTGGCCAAAACCCCAGCAGGTGTTTTGGGATGCTGTGTTGTTGGAGATGTCTCTTTTGGACAGAACATTAAAACAACAAATCCCTGAGCACTTGTTATCAAAGAGCCTGTGGTACTTTCAACAAGAGCTGGGGTGTCCATCCCACTGTCCTGGATGGCAGCCAGCACACGCCTGCTCTGGGAAGAGCTGCTTTCCCTTTCCCTTTCCCTTTCCAGCCCATTCCTTCCTCCTGTCCACAAGAACAGCGTGGGGCAGTTGGAGACCAAGCTGTGTCTCAGAACTGGCTGAATCCCTCTGTGTGTTGATTCTTATTATTCTTATTCTCTGAATTTGGGTCTTATTTAGATGCAGTATTGGAGGGAGGACCATAAATATCAGCAAAAAGCACATTGTAAAACCACATTCAAACCCTATATCCTTCTCCTCACTGAGCAGCACACAGGATCCATTACAGAAGCACTTTTTCAGAAAGAACCATCCAGGATTGAGGTTTCTGTCATTTCAAGTGAAATAGAACCACCCTGAGTTGCTCAGAGTGGCAGAGGATCAAGCAGCAAGCCTGAGAACAGAATTTACATTTATTTTCAGATTATGTTTCTCCCCTTTGCTTCTGTCCAGCCCTCTGCCAATTGGAAAAAACATTGCCTGAATACACACAAATATTGCCAATGAAAAGGGGTTGTGAAATTCCAAGTCCACCATAAATAAAAAGGGATCTGGTTTCTGCTCAGGTCAAACCCATCCAATCCAGAGGGTACCTACAAAATATGCATTTGTGGGGGAACTCATCAAATTAAACACAACATATGGTACACACTGCTGCAAGTTGGGATTTTATTTCTAAAGTGATGTGGAAAACAAGAATATTTTTAAAGTTTACAAGCCCCAGGGGCACAGTTTCCCAGTGCAAATGTATTGGATTGCCTACTGTAAATATGGCACATAACACTGCAACAACAACAAAAACAATCTGACTGTTAACAAATGCAAGGTCAGCACGCTGATACTTGTGCACACAGATAAGTGTTCTGGCTCCATAAATTTCAAGATGAGCTAAGATTTAAAAGGAGTAGCTGAAGGAGACAGACAGACAATCAGAGAGGAAGAAAAAGAGTAAATCAAACACAAAGCAGCCAGTTAAAAAAATAAATAAATAAAAAAGCAGTTAATATCCATGAATAATGGATGTTTGATTTAAAAGCAGTTTACTCCAATATGATGTAATTTTTGACAATCAGCCAGAGAGACTATTTTTCAAGTTCTTGCCAGATATAAGTCATTGTGGGGAGCTGGAAACTCGAGTGCTTCTCTGAGCATGTGGAAAATTGACTTTCATGCCATCCTAAAGGTGACTTTTCCTGGCAGACGCATGCGCCGGGCGATGCCTGAAAACCCAAAAGCAGCACAGCTCCCAGCAAATCCAGCTTGAAAAGCAGCTCCCTGCTCCTCCCCATGCAACACCTGCTGCACAAGTCACACACTGAGCTAAAGACAAGAGGAGTTTGCTTTTCCCTTTGAAGTTTCTCTGTGCCTGGAGTTGCAGAGTGAGGCTTCAGGCTGGTGGCAAGAAGGGGAGCCAAGCGCTGCGCTGGCGCTGCCAACGCACCTGCAGCCCTGGGCACTGCCAGCCCCCGGGGCTCTGCCAGCCTGGGATGGGCTGGGATGTGGGCAGATGTCTGCTAGGACTGGAATGGGGTCACCAGGCTCGTTTGACTCGTGGCTGGAGCCTGGCCTAAGAGCTCCAGGGCCCGTGGGGAGGATGCTGCGTTTACCCACCGAGCCACCCACACACTCAAAAAACCCCTCTGGCCCAGGGACAGGTGTTCCCTAACCTGAGGGAAACCTTCACCCATGGAAAAGGGAGGCAAAGTGAACCTTAAAAGCTGAATTAAATCCCTTGGTTTCATCACCTGGAATATTCATGGCACATCCTAGCAGCTGTATTTTCCAAACCTGTCAGCCCATTCCAAACTCAGCCATCATGCCAATTTTGAGGCACTCACACGACAGCACAAACAGGGGGAAAAAAGCAGAATGTCCTTAATGTCAGCTAATAGAAAGGGATGGATTTATTTATTATTTATTTAATCTTTTATTTATTTCAACTTGCAAAATTATTCCTGGTCACTTAGAGCGTTTGATCAAGAAATCATGCAAAATGTAGGCAAGGAAAAGTTCTGGACTCTGTGCTGGTCTCTTTTGCTGGTAATAGTTCAGTTCCTCAGAGAGCTCTGCCTCTCTGACGTGCTACTAAAGAACTTATAAACAAAAAGGTATTTAAAACACCTTTCAACACCTCCAAAGATCTGCTAACACCCTGCAGCTCCTCAAAGAGAGACATTTGGGCAAGTTCCGTCTGTTCAGACACCTGCAATCCCTGCCCTTCTACTGGTATGAAAACAAGGGTTCATAAAGATGAATTTGTTGAAAACTGGGCTCTTTACAAGGGTCATGGACACCAACAGAAGTGAAAAACCCCACATTTTTTAAACAAGAAAAACTAAGATTAAAAAAATGGAAGTCTTTGGAACTCCATGAGAACTGGAGACATTTGACACCAGAAAAGACAATGCAGCTTCTCAGTTAGACGGATTTTTAGTTAAAGTAAGGTGTAAATAAGTTGTAAAAGCTCACATAAAGCAGCCATGAATTAAATATATCATCCAAAAATGACTGTAAAGTATGAAACTCAATGTCAAGGAGTATTTACTGTTGTCCAGAGCAGCTGTGGCTGCCCCTGGATCCCTGGCAGTGCCCAAGGCCAGGCTGGACAGGGCTTGGAGCAGCCTGGGACAGTGGGAGGTGTCCCTGCCCATGGCAGGGGGTGGCACTGGATGGGCTTTAAGATCCCTTCCAACCCAAACCACTCAGGGATTCTGTGATTTAAAATTTGTTTTCACTCACTGTCGCTGGTTAATTTCACACTCACATTTCCGAGCAGCTGAAGAATTGCATGGAAACATGAAATCTAGGAGCAAACCCAGGCAGTGTTTCAATGGCTGCTGAGAGGAGCCAGGTGAGGTTGAACACCTTTCCTCAAGCACAAGCCAATCAGCAGCTCCAAAGAGCTGCAAAAGCAACAGCATGAACAAGCAGCACCTGAGAGAGCTGATCTCAGCACATCCAGCCTTCTGCCTTGGAGCTGGAAGCTGTAAAATCATCCCTTCCCTCCCCTCTTCCCCATCCACCAGCCCCGGAATCAGGCTCACGTTTTGTGCACAAAGCAACCAAACCCACACCTGAACTGTACCTGACAATATCTGTAATAAAAATCCTCATGCATGCTGTATGAAGCTTCTTTGGTAGAAAAACCCCCAAATCCTCCTTTGTTCATTGTCTCATATCCCCAAGAACTACTGAACGTGTTAAAAATACTGAACAGAATTTGAAATACAGGAGAAAGTTGTGGTTTAGGATTTTTCCCCTCATCTCAGGAGAACAAACACCTCTAAATTCCATAGAAATAATCCACAAAGCTCACCTGAGCTATAGTAGGAGACCAGACTTACCTGACAGCAGATTCAGGGAAGGCTATAAAGGCACCAGCTATGAGAAAAGCTCCAGATTGCATCTGAAACCAGATGAACTCAAGCCTAACATTCATCCTGCTGCCTCCTTATGAGGTTTAGAGCCTGACATGAAGAGGACCAAAGCCAGTCTGTGGATTTAATCTACCCCATGGTGTTTAAACCCAAAATTCCCACAGGTGAATGCCCAGCCTTGGTGGTGCTGCAGCAGCTCTGTGACCATGGGGCTCCCAGCTGCCTGCCACAGGGGATGTGTCACTGGCCTGACAGCATCCATCCCTCAAGGAATGTCCCCTGGATGCCCTGGGAATAAGGATTTCCCCCATGGGTCATTACCTGGCCTATGTAATTAGCCCTAGACAAGCCTAGATGGGAACACAGGTCTCAGAATTTGGACTTGAAGAGATTTCATGTTGAGTTAACAGAGCTGAAACAACAAAATCTTTCAGAGCTTAACTTCAACAAAGAGTTCCAGGAGCACTAAAGCAGAAGAACTTTCAAGAAACAGCATCACATTTAGGTTGTCTGGTGCTACTAAAGTGCAAGCTGAACTTCTCAGGGATGAAGCATTTCTGCTCTCCCCTCCCTCCTGCACGGGTGTCTCTCATCTGACAGGAGCCAAGTCTAGGCCACGGATTTGATGTTTTCCTCCTCTCCAACATAAAAGTTCTCACAAAATTTATGCCTCAGATCTCAGCTCTGCTGTCAAACATGGATAAAATTAGAAAATGATTAAAAAAAAAATAGAGGGAGGGAGGAAAAAGATGGTTTCCCTTAAGTGTTTTCATCAGGAAGCAGGTTACTAGGCAGGGATTGCCAGAAGGAAAATAATAACCCAGAGGAAAACAAAGAAAACCCCAAAGTGGGGAGGAACACAGGCAGCAGCCAACGGGGCTGGAACCCTCCAGGATTCCATTTCCAGGCCGGGGAGCTCTCCCAAAGCCACACTGTCACCGTGTGCCCAGCGTAATCAGCCGCTGCACAGTCCCTTCACGTCTGCGCGAGGCCGCTCATTATCATAATAGACATCAGTAATTAATTTCCGGCGTGATGTCAGCTGCAGCAGCAGTGCCAAGGCAGTGTCCTTGTCACACCCCCGGCCGTCTGGGCCCATCTCCCTGATTAGGATGCACCAGGCTTAATACAATCTGCCAGCAAGAGCCAGGCAGCTCAGGACTAAATTAGGAAAGATGTCCGGCTTTGCTGAGCGGCATTCGGGGCCTAGGAGGGTTTCTCTGTTCTTTATGAGGCACAAAAGTGATCACTGGGGTAATGCCCCCAAATGAGGCAATTTTACCTCCTGACCTCCCACCTCTGGAGGGAAAAGAGCTGGATTAGGACAGCAAAGGAATGAATAAAGTCAGCACTGCTCGCAGCATCTCAGCCCTCGAGGTATTTATGGTGAACACGGGGTTTAAGGGGAATGAGATGCAGCTGGACACATTTATCCCTTACAGAGGAAATCCTAAATAAAGCTTTCCCATTCCAGTCACTTGCCAAGGGAAATCCTGCATTTTTACACTCCAGACCACAGTGGTCTGCAGTGGGTGCTCCACTCCTGCTCCCTCCTCCAGCTGCCTGAAGCCCCCTCCTTCCCTCACTGCTGACAGCCTCAGTGTAACACAAAAATGGAACGAAACCAGGGCGTGGAAAAGGGAGGCAAGGGGCAGGAAAGAGACAGGAACTCTTCCCAAGGCATCTGGAAACACCACAATCTCTTCACAGTTTGGCCAAATACTCAAGATCACAGCAGAAAAAGCACCCTCCTCCTAAGGGTGCTCATTTGCCTGACACTGCTGAGGATCCCTCACCAGAGAGGCTGAGGGATGGTTTGGGATTTTGGGTTCTTTACTGGGGTTTTTAGGTGGGTTTTTTGAGATGAGTTCCCCCTGATGCCATTGATGCAGCATAGATTGAGCTGGGCCTTGCTGAGGAGCAGAGGATGCAAAAGTGAACCCAGCTGGCTGAATGTCAGATTATGCTTTTCTCTGACCTAGAGATGGGGCAACTGAGCAGTGTTTTAAAAACTTCTATTCCATTTTTAGTCTCATGTGAAGGGTGAGGCAATACAGGTATTATAATTTACACTATCACAATTAGAAGCTAATTATTTCTTAATTACAATACAGTATAAGTGTTTTTTACTTATTTTTACCACACTATGCTGTAAATGTCTTAAAACCGATCATATAAAAATTACTCTTCATAAGTCTTAATACAATATATTTTTCATAATTCTATTTCTCTAAAGTATCTAATCTTATTTATCAAACCATCCTTTGAAACTTGTTTCTAGATCTATTTATCTCTCAACAATATCTATCTTATTCCATAGTATTTCTAAGTCAATATTTCCTATCTCAAAGTTTAAATACAGATACATACTATGTAAACCTTGTGTCAAAACTTTAAAAATTCTCTTCAAATTCATTTCCCACAGCTGAACAATAACCCCTCACTTCAGCCCACAGAAGAAGACAAAGCAGCATCAGACTATTACATTGAATTGTCTTCTCTCTACTCTCAAAAGCTGGAGAGCAGGGAAAGAAGTCCTCAGCATGAACTCTTTTTTCCTTAATTACAAAGGTATAAAAATCTTCTCAGAAAATAATGACAATACCTGGTTGGGCTCGTTCAATAACCAGCCAAAGGTTTTGATGCCAAAGGCTGCCTCGTGAGCAGCCACATCGAGGCAGGTGACAGGCTGACCATAGACAGAGTGCAGAATTCTGCCAGGATCTTCTGCTTTCAGGAGATAGACAATGTCCTCTGCAGCTGCCACTGCCACTGGGCTCCCCGTGACATCTGGAACCAGATTAAGGAAGTTGACCTAAAAAGAGCAGACTTTTTATTTTATTTTTTATTTTAATTTATTCTAATACAGTCAAAAATTCTTTTGCATCACTAATGCCACATGCTGAACTGAACAAACTACTCATGTGTGTCCTGAATCATCTCAGTTATGGATTAATTCCACACAAAACCAAACATCAAGCTTATTTCTGAACTGTAAGACTGACTTAGCTTTGGAGGGGGGATTCATCAGGAGTGGTTTAAATCACTTCACACCCTTTAACTGCACAGCTTCCTCCTACAGGAGAGAGGCTGCAAGACTCAATTATTCCTACACACTTCCCCTTTCAAACAAATGCTGATACTCCGAGACAAAACAAAACTTCAGAAAATTACTTTTAATTACAACTCTCAAAACTTCAGTGACAGAAGGTGCAACCTAAAGAAGCTGCATGAGTAGTTACAGCTTCACAAGTGACACTATTAGGCTGCCTGCAATATCCTGCCTCAGAATTAATCAGATAGTGTGGATCTGGAATGAGACCTGGAGTTTCAGCTCCAATTCTATGCGAGAAAACTGATTTACAAAATGAGCCAGCTTAGTTTACTGTTGACAAAAAAAAAAAAAAAAAAAATTTAAACCCAGCCAACCTCCTGCACCATATGGACTTGTGTTCATTTTCACTCCTAGCTTAAGCCAGCAGTTCACCCTTGCTCTTCAGGGATGGAAGACTCACCCCTTAGCCTGCTCCGAAGTCAGAGCCTCGAGCTGGTAACGCCCTGATCTCGTTCAGGCTGTAAGACTTTTATAAGAACCATCCTAACCCTACCAACAATAATTAGTGGATCAGGAGCTCCTTGAACGAGGAGCTGGAGACTCACCAGTTTCTGGATTTCAAAGGTTCCTGGGGTTTGCCAGAATCCTCTGTCGTCAGGGCTCTCCAGCCTGACCTGGAAGCCGGAGGCCGTGGCCACCGCGGTGCCGCCCGGGGCCAGCGCCAGGGCCTGGATGCGCTGGTTGTGCTGGAAGTGATGGATGGGCTCCTGCCCCAGCAGCAGGCTCCAAACACTGACAGTGCCTGCACAGGGAAATGGGCACTGGGGTTAGCTCAGCCTCCGACACAACCTTTGAGCGTTTAAACAGCTGCAAATGGAGCTGGTGGAACAAAGGAATACGTGGGGAAGAGATGGGGGCATCTGAAGTTCAGCATGCTGTGGCTCCTCTGGCCACAGGAGAATTTATGTGCTCTGGCCTGAAGCTGAAGGAGGGGATGTATAGATGGGATATTGGGAAGGGATTCCTTCCTTGGAGGGTGGGGACAGGGTGCCCAGAGCAGCTGTGGCTGCCCCTGGACCCCTGGAATTGTCCAAGGCCAGGCTGGTCAGGGTTTGGAGCAACCCGGGATAGTGGAAGGTGTCCCTGGCATGGCAGAGGGGGATGGGATGAGCTTTAAGGTCCCTTCCAACCCAAATCCATCTGTGATTCTGTGATTCCAGGCTCTATTGCTCTGTACCTAATTCCTAATTTCTCACTGTCCAATAACATTAGCAGCTACTTTGAGGAAGACTCTTTGACTTCTCTCACATTTCCATGTTTGGAGATCAGATGTAAACAGACACCTGAAATTTCGTTCTATTATAGAGAGGCCCTCAATTACCCCAAATCAGTGAGGAAGAACCCACATTCCAATTCTAAGTCACTTTGCTGCACAATTCACAGAATCACAGAATATCCTGAGCTGGAGGGACCCACAGGATCATCCAGTCCCAGCCCCTGGCCCTGCCCAGACCCCCAACAACCCCACCCTGGGCATCCCTGGCAGCGCTGTCCAAAGGCTCCTGGAGCTCTGGCAGCCTCGGGGCCGTGCCCATTCCCTGGGGAGCCTGGGCAGTGCCAGCACCCTCTGGGGGAAGAACCTTTCCTGATCTCCAACCTAAACCTCCCAACACAGCTCCATTCCCTGTCACCACAGAGAAAAGCTAAACAATGCAAATCCTAAAGAATAAAGAAGTGTAAGTCAAAAGAAAACATATTTGTAATCGCATTTTTGCCAGCCTGCTCCCCAGTTCTCTATTTAAAAGCATCATCATCTGAGTAAGAGCAACCTGAGGCAATCAGGAGGGAACAGAAGGGAATTGGAGCCTTCTGGGCCACCTTTGCACTGAACTGAGCAGCAATCTTCCAGCGTGACAGGCAGGGCTGGAGAAGCCTCCCTTGCAGAGGAGCACGTTAATGATGAAATGATTAATGGCAGCTCTTCCTTCAGAAGGAGACATAAAAGCCCTGACAGACAGCTGTGGATGGGCACCACTGCCAGTTTGCAAACACTCCTCCCCAGTCCCAGAGGAGGTGAAGCAAGAGTGTGGTAATGAAACTGCACATAGTGAAATGGTAGCTAAATGAGTTTAAATTGATTTATGGTAGCTTTTGTAAAGATTATTTGGTATCTGGAAAGTGCTACCGATGTGAAATAATGCAGATAATCCTTAAGATCCCTGTCTAATGGCACTCCCACTGAATATTTATATTCCTCACCATGGGAATGAGTACCATAATGGGGACCATTTTTGTTTTATTAGGGATGAATATTTAAATTAATCTGCTATTTGCCTAAACAATTAGCCGCCTCTGTTTGTTTACACAAAGCCAAAACTGCAATTAGGCTTCCATCAGAAAGATAAGTCCCGACTAAAACTGTCCCGACGGAGTCGTAAGGGCTCAGAGCAGAACTTCCCAAAATTACTTCTTAGCATAATGGTAATTATGTTAATTGCTTAAAAGGTAAATAACTGCTGAACTGGGTTTGCAAAACAGACTGGTTACACACAGCTTAAAACCAGTTAAGAAATCCAAGAGGGCAGCACAGGCTGCGCCCACGGCAGGGCTGAGCTGAGGCTCCTCTTCCCCAGAGCAAAGGGATGGGGAGGTCTCACCTCCAGGAGAGATGATTCAGCCAGGCAAAAAAACCCATCAGTGATAAAGTGGTATCAGACACAGGGAGTCAGAACTGGACTTTTGTGTCAGACCCTGGATTTGGCTGCCAGGCTCCTCCAAGCAGGAGGATTTTCAGGTTTTGTTCAGCAGAAAATGTATCCCAACTAAAGAGCAGGTTCATGAAGGGGAAAAGGGAGGCTCATTTGCTTTCAGTGAAGCCTTTTGTTTGCATATATCTGTGATGAACAATCCACTGGGTTTAACAGTGTCTAAATGGATGACAAGTTCTGGAAAACTAAAAAAAAAAATATTCTGACCACAGGAGCAAACTGAGAAAGCCAGAGCTCAGGGTTCTGCTCTCTAATTTTGGGCAACAAGCCACTTATTATTATTATTATTATTATTATTACTATTACTATTACTATTATTGCATCTCAAACATGACAAAATCTGTCCAAAATAAAAGATTTTAACCAGGCAAACACAGAGTGCACAAACACAGATATGTACAGTGTATTGCCCATATAATGATACATGATATGGGCAATACATTCCTGGTAATCTAAAAAAAAAAAAAAAGTGACTTGTAAGGTCACAAATTCACATATGATGAAGGAGCACAAAGTAAAGAGTAACAAGGAGAGTTCAAAGAATATCCTGAGTGTAAAGGGACCCACAAGGATCAGGACAGAAGGAAAACAGAAAAAGAAACACTCCACTGGATTTATAAATAGGTAAAGCTGCTATGAGGGTTAAAAGTGCTGCTTAGAATATTCTGCATTTCACTGCAGAAACAACAAAAGGTATTTATGGGTGTGCAAGTCCTTGCAGCAGTCAATCACGTTTGGGTAAGAGCAAAAAATCCCACACCATTCCAGTTCAGGTTATTAGCGTGGCACTAAAAAAAAAATCAGGCTAAGATTTAGCAGTGCAGATGAGATCACTGCTCTCCACAGTCTGTCTTCCTGCCTCCAGCACTGCCCAGCACCTCATTTCCACAGCAATTCCTCTGCTGAGGTGAAGTTAAGGTTGCAGTCATACGTTATCTTTTTTTATTTTTTAGAATACTGAAATCTTACTAAGTGTTAGAAGGTCATGAAATGAAAATTATAAGCAGCGGTTTCACGGCACGCTAAAAGCCGCCCCATAATTGTGATTATTCCAACTGAACTCTAACAATAACTCCCCACAATTATTTAGAATTATGAGCAAGCTGGAAAGTCATCGTGGCTCATGAAAAGAAGTGCAAGAAGCTGCTGCTGCTGGTGTAATGCTGACATTCAATGTGACAATCACTGCATCAGCCTCATATCTCACTTTGCCCCAAATTTGACAAAAAATTCAACTCCCAACCCAACATATTTCTGAATTGTGGCCCGATGAAAGGCCCATTTATTGCCATTCACTCCAGACTGGAAAGTACTTGGATAGAACACTGAGCATGAGGCTGTTGTGCCTCAGAGAGTGCAGTGCTGATCCTGACTGAACTCCAAATTTCGGGAGCATCACCAGCCTTGCACAGCTCTTGCTGTGTCAAAGGTGGGAGGCTGGAGGCTCCTTTCTCTCCATCAGCAGCGCTGGCAGCACAAAAAACATCCTGCTGAAGCAGCTGTTACATCTGTTTTCACACAGGTTTTTCTCTGCTATTACAGGCAACATGTTTGCTACAAAATTAAACAAACCCAAGTATCTTTTTTCCTTTAAAATCCCCTAATCCTCCGACACGGCAAGGCAGCACAACCACAGAGCAAACAGTGTTAAATCTCATTTGTAAATATTATCCTGGCTGTGTCTGGCAGTGTCACACAGCCTGTCTGAGCCCCTCCTGAGCTGGGCACAGCACAGGGCACTGCCCACCTGAGCTGCCTGCTGGGGGAGCTCGGGATGGGAGGGCTGGATGTGGGTGTGGAAGATGCCAGCTCGGATCCTAAAGACCTTTGCATCAGCTCTTCCACATTAAAACCAGCATTTGCTGTCAGCTGGTGGCTGCTGCCAGCTTTGGAAGAAACGTAAAGCAATCTACATGTGCATTATCTGAAAAAAGAAAAATTTAACACCCCAGGATTTTTTCTGTGCTGGAGCAAGGAATCCAAATGTGCTCATGGTTTACAAGCTCATTCCCTTCAGCCTCTAAACACCATGGCCTGGGAAGGCCAGAAGGTGCTGAATTCACACCATCTCCATGATGCTTGTTCTGTTTCAGGGTTGTGGTCTTGCCACCTTGATTTAAACAAAACAAAGCTCTATTTCACCTTTTGAAAACCCTTGGACTTGATGATCCTTGTGGGTCCCTTCCAACTCAGGCTATTCTATGGCTTCTTACAGGTGCTTTTTTTTTACTCCAAAGTGGGAACATTAATTTATTTCCTTATAATTTTTAGCTATATCATATCTCTATGAAGCACAAGCAGTATAAGAAAAGCATGGGTGGAAATGAGCACCAGCCTGAAGTATCAAAGTATCAAAGTATCAAAATTTGTTGCTGTGAATTTTGAGTTTCTCCCAAAACCATTTCTAGTTGAAGGAGTCAATTTAACCTTAGTAGATACTTGAAGTTCATTAACCAACATTTTACATTTAATTTTCACTTCCAGCAGGTCCTGAGGGTACAAAGAGTGAGAGATCAGACCTCAGTGACAAGAGCCTTTCCCTCACACTAGCATTAGCACACCAGTTCCCACCAAATGTTCTCAGATTTTACCTCCACCACCCTTCTTCCAGGGATTTCCACACAATACCATCCCTGGACAGTCCCTCAGAGAAGGCACAGACCCTGTTTCATTCCCAGTGTTGGGAATGGGATGACTGGGATGGGAAATCACTCTCCACTCGCCCAAACCAAGAGATCTGCACCCACAACCACCAATGGGAATAAACATCCCAGCCCCTGCTCCTGCAGTTTTCTTCTGACAATTTTCCTTCACTGCAGCCAGCCTGGAATGCTCCTTCTCTCCTGGAGCATGTCCTGGCACTCAGGGAAAGGCACCAAACCCATCACTCTGCAAAGAGGGTACAGAAGGGACAACACCCCCAGGGCAGCTTTAGGGTCATCAGAAAGGACAAGAGCACAGAATTCCAAAAAGCAGCGCTGGGCAAAATTCCCCTCCTGGAGCCTGCAGCACCTCTGATCCCTGCAGCAACCACCCTCCTCTGCATCCTCTGCAGCTTGGGAGGGGCCACCAGCTCCTCACAGTGGGCCTGAGGGGGTACAAGCAGGGCAGCAGGGCTGTGTTCCTCACCGTGCCTGCAGCAGGGTGGCCGTGGCATTTAAAGGACAGCAGGACAAAGTTCTGCTCTCCTGTTGCTGCACATCGTTTTCCAGTCAAACCATGCAACTCCAGAGCGCAGGGGGGAGAGGGATGGCTGAAGTAGACTGCTGTTTCCCAAAAGCTGTGGCTCCCAGCCAAAGGCAGGCAAGCATGGAGCAGATGGAGTCCTGGCAAGGCCTCTCCTGTCCCTGCATTAGCAGCATCTGCTCATTACCCAGAACCCTCGCCTGCTTTATCTAATGCTCCAGGAAAAGCATTTTGATTTGATTCATTTCAGTTCGGTAACGTGCAACACAATTAGTGGTAAAATCAAACTGGAGCACTGCCAGTGCTGACAATAGGAAACAAGGCAGAAGAAATATGAGGCCAGTGGGTTGGAATTCAAAAATCACAACTGTGGCTCGAGTTGCCAAGTCCCGTTGCCCCAGGTGTACATCCAGTGCCCCCACTGAGCGCTGGCACGGGCACAGGGAACTTCATTTGCTCCCCATCCATTCCTCCCTCCTCTCCCTGTCCCTGCAGCCCGAGGCTGGCACCATCAGGAACCTCCACCAGGAGCCACAATCCCATTTTCCTCCAGGGCCACCGTGGAGTGACAACCCACTTCGGCCAGGGCATCCCAGGAGGACAAACCTGTGTCCTGGCTGTGCCTGGGCAAGGAGCTGAGGAGCAGAGCAGAGCAGGCTGTGCCTGCCAGCCCTTCCCTGGGATGGGGAGCCAAGGCCAGCGCCGCGGGAGCCCTGCGGGACCGGGAGCAGCCGATGGTGTCGGGGCGAGCCAGGGATTCGCCAGGGAAGTCTAGACTGCCTGACAGCACCACCTCCAACACGAGCAGATGGTTTCTCTGGGTTAGTCAAACTTACAAACAAAGAGGAAAGAGAGCTGGAAAAGTACAACAAAGAACAATCAAACACATTATCTTCAAAGGCGTCCGCTCCCTCCCCAAAATTTAAAATAACTCTCTCCACCAAACTGTAAATATGTGCTTTCAGCTTGCAGTTAGTAAACACTGCTAAAATGGGTCTTTTTATTTCCCTATTCCCATAGAAACTAAACTATTCTGACCAAGGCTTCTCAAATCAGAGTAACTGCCATATCACAGAGCCTATTAAAATCTCTACCCAAAAGAATAAAAGATGCCGAGCTTTATGCAAACTAGTTCAGTCACAGCGCTGACAGCAAGGGATATGACAGGCAAAAAACCCAGACAAATTATTAGATTAGTCAGTGGGAAACTAGAAAACAAACAAAAGACTCTCTGCTAGTCATTGTTTGGAACACTGGAAAAAAAAGCCAGCACTTAAACCTCTGTTATAGTTTCCTATGACTCCAGTAAATAATATTAATAACACCAGATTTGCTGTTGTCAGAAAATGTTGCCTATCAAGAATTTTTACCCATAGAAAACCAACCTGGCATGATCCAAGCTAGAAAACCAGCTAAGGATGTTGAGAATCTTAAAACACATAAAGCATTTAATTTACTTCTAAAATAAAAGTATGGATTAGGGATTTTGTTTGGATTATTCACCTTCTGCTTTGTTTTCACCTGTAGACATGCCAGGATCAAAGACAGTATGTGTACAAAGCTCTCTGAACTTACAAATATTCTTTCTTTATACCCAAGGAGACACTTTAAGTATCAAATTTTACATTTTAAAGAAAGATTATGGGAGTTGAGTTCTGCCTGAGCCCCTCAGTTTAGTATCCCAGTTGGCCGGTACTGTCCAAACCTGACTTTTTAAATTGCTGTTCCCAAATCCAAAAGATGTTGGTCTCTGGCTCTTGTTGTCCATTACAGAAACCCTCCAAGGATATTTAAAACAATGCACACAACCAGGCTTTTATGAGGGTTTCACTAAATATTAGGTGAAAGCTTTCATTTCTTTAAATCCAAGTATATAATAACAACCCAGCACTGCAAACCAACACTTCAGTGCATCCACACACCACGCCAAGATCGAGAGGGATGGGGATTAATCAGGCATCCAAGTTTACCACCATCCCCATAACAAAGCTCCACAGCACCCCAAGGGAGTTTTGGCCAGAGGAGAAGGCTGGTGGAAGAATATTTAATATTTTTATAGCAAAACAAGTTATTTGCTTAAGATAGCTTGGCTGGACTACAGCCTGGCACTCAAGCTTTGTGCAGCAGCTCCAGTAGGAATTAAAGCTCAGTTTTAATGGGTGCTATGTTCCAATGCCTCCTAATGCATTTAGGGTTATTGGCCAACTTTCTCACATAAAAGCAAGTGTGTGCGTGTGTGTGGATACACAGGATTACAGACACACAAAAAGCTGAGCACAGCTGCTTCATTTTTGTAAAGCCTTTTTTTTTTTTTTTTTTTTTTTTTGCTGTTGTTTTAATAGGGAGGAGAGTTGTGGTTGCTCACCGTCCTCGTGGGCAGCCACGGCCAGGGAGCTGTTTATCCTCACAAAGGAGACGTGTGGCGGGGCTCCAGCCCCTCCAGGGCCTGGCACTGCTGCCAGCACGGGGGCTGTGTAGTCCCAGGTGCGGGTGTCCCACAGCCTCACCTCCCCTGAGGTGTACCTGCAAAACAAGGGCAGCGGTCACCCCGATGGGAAATGGATTGTAGAGAATTCTTACAGCTTGATAGAAGGCTTACATAGGATGTATCTGTGTGCAAGCTATGCATATAATCACAGTTATAAAGAATTTGAAGGATTGTGTTGTATAACTTTATCTGTTGTATAAATTTATCTGTTCAGAGTCCATCCACAAACCACTTCAAAAACGAAATCATTTGACAAATCAAATTAAAACAGACGATAGATCATAGTTAGATGACTTGTTTAAAACATAAAGTTTTACACCTTAACTAAAAAAAACTTTACAAAATAAGTTTCTATGCATTGATTGTTGTAGTGACAATACCTTGTGTTCGTGTTAGTGACAGTACCTTGTATACTTCATTGTGCACAGCAAACAATAAATAAAGCTGTCAAAGAAGTTTTTTCCGTTCAAGAGAGAGGGGGAAATGTGGGAAATGAATTTGCAGAGAATTCTCCAAGCCTGACAGAAGGCCCACACAGTGAGCATCTGTATGCAAACCTTGAGATAAGAAATGTTGACTTAGAAATGCCATGGAATAGGGCAGACATTGCTGAGAGAGAAATGGAGCTAGAAACAAGTTTCAAAGGATGGCTTTGCAAACAAGACTGGATACTTTGGAGAAATGGAACTATGAAAATGCATTGTAGTGGGACCCACGAGGGGTAATTTCAGATCATTGGCTTTAAGGCATCTACAGCATGGTGTGGCTAAAGCTGATAGGCCAGGAAACACTTACAGTGTTTTGTAATTAGGAAATAGTTGGCTTCTGATTGTGATGGTGTGAATTGTTACACCTGTATTGTCTCACCCTTCTCACCAGACTGAAAATGGAATAAAAGGTTTTAAAACGCCTCTCAGTTGCCCCATCTCTGGGTCAGAAAAGGGCTTAATCCAACAACCTCACAGCACCTGCAAGGAGGTGGCTGCAGCAGAAGGGAGGAAGGAACAAGGATGGGTTCAAACAGCTCCAGACTGATCCTCCCCCAGTCCTCTGTGCACAAAACCATCAGCTTTGCCCATTTTAGTCCCATTTACTGAATGTGGCACCAAAGTCTACCAAGGCAGGCAGGTAAACTGAAATTGGAGCTGCAAGGAATGGTGTGGCCAGCAGGACCAGGGCAGTGATTCCTCCCCTGTGCTCAGCACTGCTGAGGCTGCACCACCTTCAGTGCAGTGTCCAGTGCTGGGCCCCTCAGTTTGGGAGGGAGATTTAGGGGCTGGGGTGTGTCCAGAGAAGGGCAACAAGGCTGGTGAGGGGCTTGGAACACAAGTCCTGTGAGGAATTGTGAATCCTGTGAGCTCCTGAGGGAGCTGGGGTTGTTTAGCCTGGAAAAAAGAAGGGTCAGGAGTGACTTTCTCACTCTACAACTCCCTGACAGGAAGCTGCAGCCAGGGAGGGTCGGCCTCTTCTCCCAGGCAACAACTGACACAAGTTGAGCCAGGTGAAGTTTAGGTTGAACATCAGAAAAGAATTCTTCACTGAAAGAGAGACTGGGCACTGGAATTGTCTGCCTAGGGAGGTGGTGTTTCATTGTCACAGCTTTTAATGAAGGGATGGGACCACAGATGGGCTAAGAACCATTTATTGCTCAAATAAACATCAGTTTCAGAGGCCATGAGATTTTAGAGCAAGCAGTTGGCCATAGCTCAAAGTAGTCACAGGCTCCTTGTTACAAACCAACATAGAACTTTCTAACCCAATGAATAGATGCCACAAGGTTTATTTTGCTTTTCTAACCTATCACCTTTACTTACTTCTGCTGCACTGTGGGTACTTTTGTCCAATGGCTTCTGTCTCACTTGGACATAAATGCTTCTGTTATAACTTCTAAACTCTCAGTTTATTCCATACAACCACACCCCTACACTATAAACCCTTCACCATCTTATCAGTGCAGTTTCTCACTTACTTAAGGCATATTCTTACAACTATAGAAACATAAGTTTATTTCTTTTTTCTGCTAAATGTCTGTGTATTGTATTTTTACATCAATCCAAGCTTCTTCTAAGGCTGCAGATCAAACCCTTCAGTGCCTGTGGAAGTTTCTGTTGTTCCAATTCCCACAGTGGTGGAGTCACTGTCCCTGGATGTGGCACTCAGTGCCATGGTTTAGTTGATGAGGAACTGCTGGGTCACACGTTGGACTTGATGTTCTCAAAGGTCTTTTCCAACCCACTTCATTCTGTGATTCTGTGACACACAACTCAGCCACCACTATCAGTGTGGAACTTTGCAACTAACATAAAAGGAGAGCCAAGATCAAGAGGAAAAAGGAAATCAGGAACGAGCCTAAATTACATCATGGCAAAACTTCAAACTGGTTCTTTTCAGTCTTTCAAGATTTCTGGTTGTGTTAGAGCAGAGCATTTATCTATGACCATACAAGCACCCACCCAACCTACTGCTCTTTATAGGAAGAAATTTCTTTTTATAGAAGAAATTTCTTAATGTCTCATCAACAGATCAATTTACCTACGTCTCTGAAGACTAATTAATTAATTGATTCAACTAAGTGTTGTCTTTAGAGTTAAAGCAATGGTTCCTTTTTTTGCAGCAGGCTCACTAAAATACCACAAAAACTGTAATTTAACATCAGCTTGTCAATGAGGAAATAAAGAAACAGAACTAAACTTTCCAGGTAATATTGAATATATCTGAATGAAAGAAGGTTGTTACACAGCAAACAATGGATAAACTGCTCTGGGCCATCTATGACCACACAAAAGACTAATAAAGGAAAAAAAAAAATCACAGAAAAAGCAGAAAAGCTTCTACAACTGGTCAAAGACCATAGTTCTATAATTATTTAAGGCCAGTTTTGACAAAACTGTGATAATTAACATTGTCAGATGCCTTCCTCTGGCACAGCTGACACTTGGATTCTTTTGGAAAATCAAAGGTGCTTCCTGCTCTGTCACCTTTGTTGTTACATCCTGATTTTTGGGGGAGAAGTATCATGGAAGAGTGATTCTTACCAGCCTCAGAGGTCTGGTGGTTGGGAATCTGGCTGTGCTTATGAGGAAAAAAAACCCAGTTAATTACAAGAAAAAGAAGGAAAGGAAGGTTTAGGAGACGTGGGAGTTGCACTCAGGTTTCCCAGTTCTCTGGGCAGTGCCATGCCTGGGCACGAGAGCAGATCCCTCCCAACATCTCCCGGTGAAAAGGCTCCAATTTACAGCAGGAATTAAAGTGCCCAGGGGGGTGGTGAAATCTGTCAGGCAGAGAGAGGTGCACATGAATTCCCTGCACTGATCAGGAAGAGAGGGAAGCCTGTCCTTGTCACCTGCCTCCTCTGCTGTGCCTTACAGGGGAGCACCCAGGGAAATGAGAGAACAGGGTGGGACACTTCTCCCTATCGCTCCCTCTGCAAATGAGGCCCAAACCTCTCTGAATCCTGCTCTCATTTCCAATTTACAGCAGCACAATCTAAGAAGAACAGACCAAGAAAGAAGCTTCCCCAAAGCAAAATGTTTCATGTGAGATTGGACACGGAGCACGGATCAGATCACAACAAATCTCTTCAGTTTGCAAAACTGGAAAGGGCTCATTTTGCTTCAAAATCTGGATATAAATCGCAACAGGACAGGTGATTGCACAGATCTGCTGCACTCCCCTTCAACAAGAGGCACGCAGTGTTTTGGAAGCATTTTAATTTTGAACTGATTTTTGTTTCCTTATGTTAGGGTTGGTTGGGGTCGTGTTTTCGAGCTTCTCCTGACTGCCAAGAGCAGCAGATTCTTCCCAAGGGAAGCCAAAATTCTCTTGTCACTGAAAAGTGAGTTTCAGGGGAGACATAAAACACTGGTAGACTGGACAGAACTCAGTGACAGAATATTTGTTTTCATCTCTAAATAAACAAGGAAGAACAGCATCTCCTCCTAGTGTAGGTCTCACACAGTCCAGGCTGGAGATGTAAAAACAAAAACTGAGAGAAGGAGAAAATGGCAGGAGAAGAGGAGAGGCCCAGGGCTGGATAATTCTCAGGGCACACTGCACCTGGTTTCCCTACACAGCCTGGAACACAAGGGATCCAGCAAAAATAACAATGCATTGACTGCAATCCTGGAATTAAAGAGCCAACATCACAGGATCACACTAAATCCTTACATTAATTTTATCTCAGAATTCAATCAAGTCAAAATTTAGTTTGACCCATTCTTTGTTCATGAAGAACCACCTGAACCTGAAGCTCAAACTGGAGCAGCACCACCAAACACTTCTGGCCATTGCTTTGAAATCAATTTGATGATGAAATCAATTCTGATGTGTTTTTGCTGGAACCTGTTTGGCAGGGTCTGCACCAGCCCACCCTGCAGCCTCCTTCTCCTCACTCCTCCACTCCCTGGTGGATCAGTTCATGCTGGAGACTCCCACTCCTGTGCCACGAGGCCACGCTGCTCTCCCAGCCCTTGCCAGGAGCTGCAGGACACCAGAGTTTGTGCCCAGTGGGCTCTGACACTGCCCAACAATCCCTGAGAGCATCCTCTGCTCCTCCAGTGACAGAGACCAGGGAACTCCACGTGCCAGGAGAACCCTGCAAGAGCCCACCAAAGCTCCCCCGTGGCTGCCCAGAAATCCCAGCAGTGCCAGCACAGGAGAAGTTCCTCAGGAAGGTTCCTAGGGCTTCCTGTCTCCCTCCTCCCCCATTTCTCACCATTCCCATCCTTCCCAGGGCAGTCCCACACAGCAGAGCAGAAGGATTGGGAGAGATGTTCCACAGGACCGTGGTGGGATCATGAGTGGAGCTCCTGGTCTGGGCAGGGAACCAGCCTGGGAAATGGGAGATATAAACCAGCTCCTCCACTGCCCATTTCCAGTGTGCACTGGGCCTGCACCAGGACTGAGCTGGAAGAATTTCAACCACAGATGAATCCAATTCAGTAGGAAAAAAAAATGTAATGCTGTCATAAAGAGCACCACACTTTCAATTTGTAACCACAACAAAAGGCTTTTAAACTATTAAAGCACTGCCTTGCTGTAAAAAAAATAAAAAGGCTGCTTTATTGCAGATAATTGGCAAATCTGCCCTATCAACAGAACTGGCTGGAGAGAGGAACACACTGCACTATTTCTAGATATTTCAAGATTTCTATTCATTTCCCACCACAACTTTTACATTTTGCCCTGAAAATTTCATTTGGATCACTCAATGAAATAACCCCAGATGCAAGTCCTGCCCAAGAACAAGCCCAGCACTCCAAATCCACTCAGTTACTGATTCTTCTACCAAGATGGTAATGAAATGCCCACTTAGCTTTTTGTTGGAGTAAAAAAACACCCAAACCAACTCAAAACTGCCTTCCTGTTTAATACAGCAATGATCACACCCTGTTTGCTCTGACACCAAGAGCATTCAGCTGCTGCTGCTTTCCCCGATGGGGGCCATGAGCTGAATACTGCAGTGGCAGGTAAATCCTCCAACACCTGATCCCACTTGCACTGAGCACACCCAACAACCCAACCCCAAACCCTAAAATAAGCCACATTAGAGACCACACCTGCTTCATTTCATTTAGAAAGGCTGTCCAAAGTCTTGCTCTCCTGAGCACAACAGGGAGCAACAAGAAGCCTGTTGCTCACAAGGCCAATTTCCTCCTCTCCTGATACCCATTCCCTGATTTCTTCCATCCACACCACACCTGGCTCCCAGCTCTCTCTACTCACAGACACATTTTTCCTTCTCTGATGTTCAACAGAGCCTCTCCACCCAAAAACTCAGCTTCTTTGGTGGACTCACATTCCACTTTGCCCTTGTTCTTTGGAATATTTCAGTATAGACACATGAGAAGCAGCAGCAGAGACAAGCTGTATTTTTCTAAATATACTTCCCCTCAAGGAGCCCATTCTGTAATTTTGGCCAGATATGGATCTAGCTGTAAAAATTAGCCTGTACATTCAACTTAAACTTTACAGAGATGCATCAAAACCTTGCTGAAATGGAGCAACAGTAAGTGGAATGCATATGGCATAGAAAAACTGGTAAAAATTAAATTCAGATAGAATAAAAATACCTACTCACTAACCAAAAGCATTGTGACTACTTTTTAGTGGCAGTAATGACATGGACATTTTGCTCATGCCCTCCCACATGAGTGAAGGCAGAAGGAGCTGGGGGTAAAAGCTGCTGCTGCCCCACGCTGAATGTCTGGGAAGCAGGTGGTGGAGTGCAGAGCACATGTGGGAGGAAGCAGAGCTGGAGCCTGGGCACAGCTCTAATGAAGTGCTGCTGAAGAGGCAGACGATTTCATAAGGAGAAAAACATCAGGAAACTGGTCAAAACACAGAATCTCATCTGAAAAAGCTCCACTGTGCTGGATAGCAATAGCCAGAACAAATTTGGGGAAGAGGAGGAGGGGGAGGCTGATCCCTCTCCAGAGCCCCAGATGTCTTTATGGTTGCCTAATGACAATTATACTCAACCAATTAAGACACTGCTATCACAGTTGCATTGTTAGTAAGGCTTTGGCCCTGAGTGTTGATGGCTGTCTAATTAGTGTTTGTGCAAAGTACAACTGCAACTAATATATAAACTGACAAATACACAAAAGAAAAACTGTTAACAGGAACATTTTCCAAACAGTAGAGGCTCTGCTCATTCAGTCCATGGCAGCAGCAAAGACAAACTGCTTTCCTTCATGGCTGGGGTACTGCTGGCACTGCAGAATTTCACTTCAAACCACAGGGTCACTAAGACCCTTGCTGGGTTTCTGTTCAGACAGGATGCTGGTGCCACTCACTTTTGGGCAGCCTCGAGCACAACCCTCCAGGGCAAGGCTCGCTGCACCAAATCAGGCTGGTCACCAAAGACTTCTGATAAAACCCACCAGAAACCAGTTTACATTTTCCATATTTTCTCTAAAGAGTCTGTAGCAAGGAAAGGAAGGAGAAAGAACCCCCTTTGTTTCACAGTCAGGTCTGATTTCCAGAAGGCAAAGTCTGTTCAGTTTCCAGATACCTGCGGTGATCAACAAACCAAAAAAAAAAAAAAACAACAACTTTGTTTCAGGCAGTCAGTGACCATCTGTTAATACTCAAAAGATCTTATTATGAAGTCCTTACAATGTCAGTGCATTTTATTGAAGTCAGTAGGAATTTTGCTGCAGTAACAGTCTCTGTTTAAACGGATGCCTGTTGATAAGCAAGTAAAATAATGAGTATTTTGCACTGTCTTGCTCCAACAAGCACCTCAGAGCTTTCATCCTTATTCCACCAAAAGCAACTCTCCAGTCCTTCATGTGTTTAATTAAGGTATCAGCTAGTGCCCCCCCTCAGCAGGCTCAAGAATAGGCCCAATTAAAGATGCAAACCCAAACCCCTTCAAATTGGTTCAAATGGCTCCTGAGCTCCATCCTCTCTCCAAGGCTCAAGTGAGACAGTGGCAACTCAATGTCCACTTTCAAAACACCTCTTCATCAGAACCATGGTACACTGGGAGGTACCTCAATCACAGTGAAAAACACTGGAATTCAAGGCATTCTAGCACCTTCTTTGTACTCCCCTGAAGCCAGGGATGAGTGATGGACAGCTCAGAAACCTCTACCACAGGGTGAGGTGCCTCTAAGACTGGAAGAGGTCAAAGTTCCCAGTTCTCCCTGCATTCTCATTCCCAGGTATTTGGATACATTGATTTGGCCAACTTTAACCAACAGGTAGCTTGGCTGAGGGATTCCTTAAAGAAAGGACTCAGGAAAAACTAATAGTAGCAGAAAAGAGCTACTTCATATGGCAGAAAGGAATATAAATAGAACATAACAGCCAAAAATAAAACAAAAATGGAACTGGGAAGAAAAAATTTTCAATTACATAGCAGAAAGCTATACCATAAAACACAAGGAAAAACAGATGGGGGTAAACCAAAACCAGAGTCTGAAACAATCCTAATGCTGGTAGAAGAATGGGGAGTAGAAAATTAATCTCCCTGATTTCATCCAAATGTACTTTTGAGTTGCTTGATACATAAATGCAGCTATGAAAAATGTGACTAATGTGTCCCAAAATGGATCTGGAAGCAGTTTTAGATTTAGCATGTAGGAAATCCATTCTGAGCATCCTCATGATCAGTTCCCAAACTCTTCTGCTGGGAACCCAACTTTCCAATTTACCAACCCACGCCCATCTGTGGGCCCCTCACAAATACGAAGCTGCAGAGAGCTTCTAGCTTCATTTTTAGGGCTTTATTTAGGAAATTATCCCTCAAGAAAGAGAGTTAAGCTGCTGGAGTGTGTAGTTCTGCAGCTTAGCACTGTTATCTGTAACCAAATTAACATTTCACCATCCTCACTGCTTCTGCCTCACCTTCTATATTAAGTGCATGCAAATGTCATACCAAGGGAACAGAAACAAGCCAAAGGGTTGTACTGTAAGGAAAACATTTAAATGAACATTTATAAAAGCAGCAATTAGAAAAAGCCAAACTGTTTCTAGTAATTTGTTTTTTAAAGCAAAAAATCTCCCATCCCATAGCTCAAGGTTCCAGTGGCTTGCATCAGCCCAGGCCCATTAATTAAAGCAGCTGCTCTACCAAGGAAACAAATTACTGTGGGTTCAGGAGAAAAAAAAATATCTTTTCCATAAGAATTCAGGAGGCATTATGATGCAATTTGGGAAGGCTCTGCTCCATCAGCCCTATTATGTCACAAAGGACAAAGCACAGATAAAACAGTGGCTCCAGTTGCAGACAGAGGTGAGAAAACCCCATTGGAGGATGCTGGAAATTGATCTGTTTGCTCTGGAAGGAACACAAACTGCAACACGCTGCAAGCAGCAGAGAGGAGGAGCATCACCTGAGCTCCAGGCACTGATGGTGACAGCCCAGAGAGTAAAGATGAAATCTTCAAGTTTAGTAGAAAGAAGGATGGGTTTGTCTGGCCTTAGTAAAAAAACAAGATTTACAAGCTCAAAATTACTGCCTGTGCCTGAGAACACCAAAGGCATCACTGAGCACATCCCTGCAGCAGCGAAACCCAGAGGTAAACCAAGAGCTCCAGGCAGGCTGGAAAAGCAGCTTCCAGAGTCAGATCAGGCTTCATAAGCAGTTGGAATGAAAAAAACACCCAAACCAAGTCAAAACTGCCTTCCTGTTTAATACAGCAATGATCACATCCTGTTTGCTCTGACACCAAGAGCATTCAGCTGCTGCTGCTTTCCCCGATGGGGGCCATGAGCTGAATACTGCAGTGGCAGGTAAATCCTCCAACACCTGATCCCACTTGCACTGAGCACACCCAACAACCCAACCCCACTCTTTGTATCACCTGAAAGGCTTTTTTCAGGAGCTAACAGAAAAGCCAGCCTGCCTGTCACTAACACAACCTTACCTAAGCCCCGTGCTCATCTGTCACCCGAGCCCTCTGAACTCATGATGTCATTCCCCTCTTCAGCCTCCTCAGGGTGAAAAGAGGAGCCCTGACACTGCTCCTTAACAATGACGAGAGTGAGTGAAGAGAGCACAAAAGGTCTGGGGAAGGTTGAAGAAAAAAGCAGTTATTTTCACCTTCTGCTTTGTTTGACACCTTGGCTTGCAGTCACTGGGAGGGGAGCGAGAAACTATGAAAGTTGTGGCATCACAGAAGTGAAATTTAGGCAATTAAAGAAGGCAGGGCTTTATTCAGGCTGTTGGAAGTCTTCAGTTTGTTAACTTTGATTCATTTTCATTACTAATTAATATTTTGGTTTCCTCAGGTCTGCACACTGAATTAAGATGCAAGAGCTAATAATAAATATCTTGAGAATAACACACAAGCCCTATAGCAAAAAATCCAAATTAGATGAGAGTCGACATGAAGTTTTAAAAAGTGCAGGAAAGCGCTTTCAAGCCTTTCGGGCTAGTTTCACACATCATTATGAAACTAAAGAGAGTGGCAAGCCCAGCTTCTAAAAAGTCATTTGCAGGTCACCTTTGAGCAGGAGCAAAGTGGAGTGGGAGGTGATGGAATAGAACAAAGGAACTCACCATAAAGGAGCAGCTACCTGTGTGTAGATGTTGCTCAAAATGAGTTAAACTGAAAGGCCCAAATTGTTTGTGAGTGCTCCCAGAATGAAGACGACTGTATAAATCATTTCAGCATTTAGGATGTCAGCATGAGAAATGAATGTCCAGATTCCCCTAACAAACCACACAGGATATTTAGGAAGTTCTTCCTTAGCTTCTCATTGCCTTTATCAAGCATCACTTAGGGAAACAGCACCTGTGCCAGGTGTGCTCCACCCTGAAAAGGGAGGAAATGTGAATCTGTTGGTTTATCAAGGCAATCAGCAGATGAGTCTCACCAGTCCTAACTCCTCAAATCTCAGGAAAGCTGTCAGTACTTACAGGGGAAGGAGGAAAACATCTGAAATTAAAATTTCAAGAGAAGCCAGGGCTGATTTCCCAGTCCGTAAAAGGTGCAGGGACATCTCACAGCATCTGCTAGATCAGTTTGTGGCCAAGCTCTTCACTACCAGGCCACCACTCAGGCATGGAAAACTGAAGAAAAAAGAAAGGAAAAGATGATACTTTATAGTTCTGGGTCTTGGGAAGGGTGGTCTGACTCTGGGCCTCTTTTGTTTACTTATTTTCAGAGCCACCACCAGCAGCAGTGAAGCCACAGTGCTTTTTCTGCAAGCACTAAAAAATGAACACATCCCCCTCAAAGCCCACCTTGTGTGGTTTTAGGGGTGAGCCATAAGGTGAGATGGGCACCAGCAGCACAAGGCAAGCTCAGCCCAGGGCTCAAGAACAGCCACAGGTGAGTAATTCAGAGCCAGTCAGGAGCAACAGTCTCAGGACATGCCACGGGCACGTCACACCACAGGATCCTCTGGAATGACAAGGTCAAATAAGGACCAGATGCATGTTCTGAGATCACTCTGTCCAGGAGGACCCAACCTCCGACTACACTGCCAAAAAAAAAAAAAAAAAAAAGAAAAAAAGTAGCGATTTTACTGTCTGAACATGCATTTGCTTAAAAAAACCCATATAAATCCAGATTTTAGTAAGAGAAAGTGAAGCAATCCAGGCATTCTGCACAGTAAATGACAGCATTCGGCACAGGGAGCCTCATCACCAGCAGGAATTTCTAAAAGCCAAGCAAGCAGCTATATAATTACTTTAAGTAAGCTCTGACTTAGGGCTCAAACTCCATTTGAATCGAGGATGAGGGGGAGAACATCATCCCTTTAGAGAAGATCCTTCGAGACATGTAACTGTAGAAAGGCTGGCAAATACAACATTGATTGGGAGTGAGGTAACCACAAACACCACTGGCTCAAATGAAAAGGGATTCAGGGGCTGACCCAGAAAACAAGCCTCGTAACCACCGGGATGAAATTTTAATGACAAACACAAGAAGCTCTGCGTGCAGGCCAGATTGAATTATCTGATGTCAGGCAGCACAAAGGGGAGCTGCTCGCAGCCACCTCCGCTCCCAGCTCAGGTTGCACTCAATCAATCCTTGATATTCTGCCATCTCCTGGCTTCAGCCTGGCCAGCAGCGTGGGGACAAGTGGAGAGTGCACGGAGTAGGAGCATTTCTCTGTGTAGTGTGCCTTTGCTTCCTCCACAGATTAATAAAGAGCTGCTCCTGAACCAGCTCAAACTGTGCCTCTATAAATCACAGCTGCAGGTTTAAGTCACTCTGCCCACAAGCTGTATAAATTCCCTTTCAGAAAGATTAAAAAGCTCTACAGCAACTAAAATAAAAATTATTCCGCTTTGCAGTAGAGTTTGAAGCAGGACAGTGAAGATGACAAGATCCTGCCTAACACAGCACAGGTTCAAATCAGTGATTCCAGGCTTGCTCCAAGATTCCCAAACACACCAACCCCTGCATTCCTGCTCTCTCCAACCAGAACTCCTCTCAGCCCAACTAGAACTTAATCTGGCTGCTGCCAGAAAAAGAATTAAAGATGTTTCTAGAAATACATCAGCAACAAAAGGATTGCTAAGGAGAATCTCCATCTTTATTGGATCAGGGAGAACCAGTGACAAAAGATGAGGAAAAGGCTGAGGGAATTAAGGCCTTGTCCTCGGGGTACCCAGGCTGGAAAACAGGGACAGGGAGCAGAACGAAGCCCCCATGATCCAAGGGGAAATGGCTGGCACCCTGCTGCAGCACTTGGGACCCACCCCAGGGTGCTGAGGGAGCGGGGCAGAGCTCACCCCAACACCTCCCAGCCTTTCCCAGCAGGGAGGTCATGGACCCTCCTTGGCCAGGGGACTGAGCTCAGCAATCATGATGCCAATCCAGAGCTGGGCTGGAAGGAGGATCCAGGGAAACGCTGTCCTGTCAGCCTGACCCCAGTGCCAGGCAAAGTTCTGGAACAGAACATCAGCAGGGCCAAGTGCTGGGTCCTACCCTGGGCCACCACCACCCCAGGGATGCTGAAGGCCTGGCAGGAGTGGCTGTACCAGGTGGACAAGGCCCTGGAGGTGCTGGTGACAGCAGCTGCTCACCAGCCCAGGTGTGCCCAGGTGTGCAAGAAGGCCAAGGGCACCTGGGCTGTCCCAGGGCAAAGCACTGGGCACTCCTGGGGCACCTCCAATCCTCTGTCCAGTTCTGAGCCCCTCAGGACAAAAGGGACCTGGAGGGGCTGGAGCACCAGGAGTGCCTGAGGGAATTATGATCAAAAAACCTGCTAAAAACTCAGCAGCCCTGAGCAGCAGCCTGAGACAAAAGAAAGGTGATGTCCCAAACCACTGGGTAGAAAATCCTTAGGAAATGTCCCACAGTTCTGGTTTAGCAGCACCAGGCCTTGCAAACTCACACGCTCAGACACACAGGTCCCTCTGTAATCACTGATTATTCCCATGCAAAGCTGAGCACACAAGTGTTTGTGAAACAGGAGAGAGAATCATTAAATGTAACAGATAATTGATATTTATACTGAGAGGAGAATTGACTTTGTAAACCTCAGCTATTAAATTACTTCTTCAGTACTGAAAGAACGCAACAGTTTGCTATTGATCACCAGATTCATTACACTTTTATGACAAATTTGAAAGCACAATGCCATTAAGTTCAATTTTATAGGCTGGGAGAGACAGAGGAGGGTTATGGTGGGATTTAAAAAAGCTAAAACACAGCAAACAACAAACTCCTCAATATCCTAAATTCTTACCAAATGCACATAAAGTATTTCTCTGCACAATTTGCTGATGCCCTCTGAAGTTTGAGTTATAACTTGAAGTCTCCCTTGTTTGATATTTACCATTTACGAATTTAAGAGAAAAAGCAGAGTGAAGGACAAGCAGTAAACAGCAAAGGACAACATAATTTTTGTGTTCTAATACTCTAAACTCTTCATTTACTAACCAGGCAAATTCAAACAGCTGAATTCTTATTTCCTCATGTTGTTTTATCAAACACATGCTCACAGCTTCATAAAGAGAGAATTCATTTTTCAGAGAAATGACTGGAAAGTCATTTAAGTGAACATCATTTTTTCTAAAGGATACACACATCCAGGTTTCCCTCAGTGGTCTCTTACCTGCTCATCTATTTTCAGGAACCTGAATTATTTAATTGTACCACACCTCTGATGTAAATTCACCAAGAGAATCAGGAGATACTGGAAGAACTGGAGAACCAACATGAAAGGAGTGTGTGCAACTGTCAGAACCCAACTCCTCTAATACACCAAGCCAAAAAATGGACTATTTGAGCTTAATATGCAGGATTTATAACCTTTGTTTATTAATACTTCAGAAATGTAATTTAATCTGCATAACTTCTATCTACTGCACTGTTTGGATATAAATGCAAAGGAGAAAATGAAGGAAAAGAAGAGCTGGAGGTTTTGGCAGCAGCATGGAGATAACTGGGTTTGCTGTCTGATAGTTCAGAGTCCTGCTCTCAGCTGTCCAAGGGCATTCAAAAGCATTTCCACAAATTAGAATTTTCCAGGCATCTTTCTTATAACCAGTCTGTGAATTTTGAAGTATTTTAGAAGCAGTTTTCTTAGTCCCACACCATTAACATGAAGTGTTACCATAAAACATTGAACTCAGGTATGTCAAGGACAATGTCCCAGCTCCCCAGGATATCATAATTTTTATTTACTCATGTCATTTCTGGAGGGTTACTAATTACTGAACCTGTGAAATTCAAACAGAACACAGTAAAGCCTCACACTTACTGGGAGAATCACTGTAAGCTCTTCTAAAAATTTGTGACTCTTAAAATTGTATTTAAGAGTATAAACCACATGAATAGGTAACATTAAACCAAGGTCCAGAAAACTTCTAAATTAGGAAAAGAGAAGTTTGAGTTTATCTATTCTGAGTGGGTTATTTTCCTCCCAGGTTGTCTTTTAAGTAAGAATGAAGAAAAGTAACAGTCCTTCTAAAGTTATTTTTGTGCTGTGACAAGATACCCTTGTGATTAAGAGATTTTTATGAAAAAACACAAAAAAGGGGGATTTTTTCAGTAGATGTGTAAAATGTTTAATACATTCTGGGTGCTTCCACAGCAAAACTGATGGAATTCATCAGAAAGCACCTGAGTATTTGCAGGGACTACTTGTACATGAGATAACCTTTGAATAGTTCCATAAAAATTTGACCTGCTGAGCTAAATTGTAGATAAACATCAGTAGATAACAATTGTAGATAATCAGTCACTTAAGGACAGCCTGTCTCAGGAACTGCAGGTGAATCCATTCTTATGCTTCAAACAGGTGCTGCTTTTGAATTTATTGAAAGAAGCACCTGAGATTTCAGATGGTGAAGGTGGAGTGAGCCCTACACAGACTGGTAAAGGTGGAGTGAGCATTACACAGCCTGCTAGAGGCAGAGGGAGTATTACACAGCCTGGTAAGGATGGAGCAAGCTTTACACACTCTGTTAAAGGTGGAGTGGGCATTACACGCTCTGGTGAAGATTAAATGAGCATTACACACTCTATAGAAGGTGGAGTGGGCATTACACAGCCTGGTAAAGGTAGAGTGGGCGTTACACACACTATACAAGATGGAGTGGGCATTACACACTCTGGTAATCGTGAACATTATGCACCCTATAAAAGGTGGAGTGGGAATTACACACTCTGGTAAGGACAGAGTGGCACTACACACTGTTGCAGGTGCAATGAAGTTACACATTCTGTAATACATGGAGTGAACATCACACACTATAAAAGATGGAGCAGGCATTACACACTCCATAGAAGACGGAGTGGACATTACACACTGGTAAACATGGAGTGAACATTACACTACCACTCCAGAAGGTGGAGTGGGCATTACACACTCTACAGAGGATGGAGTGCACATTACACTCTGGTAAACATGGAGTGGGCACTACACACTCTACAGAGGATGGAGTGCACATTACACTCTGGTAAACATGGAGTGGGCACTACACACTCTACAGAGGATGGAGTGCGCATTACACACTCTGTGCAAGGTGCAGAGGGCATTACACACTCTGTGGAAGGTGCAGAGGGCATTACACACTCTATGAAAGGTGCAGAGGGCATTACACACTCTATGGAAGCTGCAGTGGGCATTGCACACTCTGTGGAAGGTGCAGAGGGCATTACACATTCAATGGAAGGTGCAGAGGGCACTGCACACTCTATGGAAGGTGCAGAGGGCACTGCACGCTCAATGGAAGGTGCAGAGGGCATTACACACTCTATGGAAGGTGCAGAGGGCATTACACACTCTATGGAAGGTGCAGAGGTCATTGCACACTCTATGGAAGGTGCAGAGGACATTACACACTGTGTGCAAGGTGCAGAGGGCACTGCACACTCTGTGCAAGGTGCAGAGGGCATTACACACTCTATGGAAGGTGCAGAGGGCATTACACACTCTGTGCAAGGTGCAGAGGGCACTGCACACTCTGTGGAAGGTGCAGAGGGCACTGCACACTGTGTGCAAGCTGCAGAGGGCATTACACACTCTATGGAAGGTGCAGAGGACACTGCACACTCTGTGGAAGGTGCAGAGGGCACTGCACACTCTGTGGAAGGTGCAGAGGTCATTGCACACTCTATGGAAGGTGCAGAGGGCATTACACACTGTATGGAAGCTGCAGTGGGCATTGCACACTCTGTGGAAGGTGCAGAGGGCATTACACATTCAATGGAAGGTGCAGAGGGCACTGCACACTCTATGGAAGGTGCAGAGGGCACTGCACGCTCAATGGAAGGTGCAGAGGGCACTGCACATTCTATGGAAGGTGCAGAGGGCATTACACACTCTATGGAAGGTGCAGAGGTCATTGCACACTCTATGGAAGGTGCAGAGGACATTACACACTGTGTGCAAGGTGCAGAGGGCACTGCACACTCTGTGCAAGGTGCAGAGGGCATTACACACTCTATGGAAGCTGCAGAGGGCATTACACACTCTGTGGAAGGTGCAGAGGGCACTGCACACTGTGTGCAAGGTGCAGAGGGCACTGCACGCTCTATGGAAGGTGCAGAGGGCACTGCACACTGCGTGCAAGCTGCAGAGGGCACTGCACACTCTGTGGAAGGTGCAGAGGGCACTGCACACTCTATGGAAGGTGCAGAGGGCACTGCACACTGTGTGCAAGGTGCAGAGGGCACTGCACACTCTGTGCAAGGTGCAGAGGGCACTGCACACTGTGTGGAAGGTGCAGAGGGCACTGCACACTCTGTGAGAGGTGCAGAGGGCATTACACACTCTGTGGAAGGTGCAGAGGTCATTGCACACTCTGTGCGAGGTGCAGAGGGCATTACACACTCTGTGAAAGGTGCAGAGGTCATTGCACACTCTATGGAAGGTGCAGAGGGCACTGCACACTCTGTGCGAGGTGCAGAGGGCATTACACACTCAATGGAAGGTGCAGAGGTCATTGCACACTCTGTGGAAGGCGCAGAGGGCACTGCACACTGTGTGGAAGGTGCAGAGGGCACTGCACACTCTATGGAAGGTGCATAGGACACTGCACACTGTGTGCAAGGTGCAGAGGGCACTGCACACTGTGTGCAAGGTGCAGAGGGCACTGCACACTCTGTGGATGGTGCAGAGGGCACTGCATACTCTATGGAAGGTGCAGAGGGCACTGCACACTGTGTGGAAGGTGCAGAGGGCACTGCACACTGTGTGCAAGGTGCAGAGGGCACTGCACACTGTGTGCAAGGTGCAGAGGACACTGCACACTCTATGGAAGGTGCAGAGGGCACTGCACACTGTGTGCAAGGTGCAGAGGGCACTGCACACTGTGTGCAAGGTGCAGAGGGCACTGCAGACCCCGCTGCAGCTGCAGTGGGCAGTGCCAGCCCCGTGCTCACCCGGCCATGACCACGCCGTCGCAGCAGTGCACGTCGCACAGGACCCGGCCGGGCTCGTAGCGCAGCTGGCTCACGGCACCCACGCGGTTCTGCAGAGAGACACAGGCCTTGGTGTTCCCATTCCTCCATCCACCAAAATCTGCTGCTGGCAAACTCCCAGCTTTGCTACTGCTGCTGAGAGAAGACACATCTATCCCAAAACCCCCCCAGCAGCTTCCAACTGGGAAAGAGGAGCTGCAGAACACAACACCAACTCTCCTCTCCCACTTGCTCAAACCAGGTTCCCATTTTTCCCCATTTCTCCAAGGAAATTCCCTGTCACCTTCCAGTTGGTTTTCAGCATGTGCTCTCTGGCTCTGCAGTTTTTGAGGGCGAGCTTCCAGCAGGAATGGTCAGAGATGCTCATGTCCAACAGGTATCCCTCCTGCTGGCACAGCCGGTACCACAACACTTCGTCTTCTGCAAGGATTTTCCATGTCCTGCTGACCTAGAAATCAATGTTTATATATGGATCTCTCATAAATGGACAAGGAAAAATTAGATTTAATATGAAATATTAAAAAATATCTGAAATACAAAGATATAAATTAATACAGGCCTGTAGTAAGATGGAAGTCTTACTTAAACAAATATATTTGTTCAGTCTTTATACACCTGAGTGTATAAAAACCCCAGACTTTTTAACAAAAGGCTTGTTTTCTGTGGTTTCTTCAGGAAATAACTGAGTTTATGCTCTACTAAAATTCCACATAACATGAATACCAGTTTAGTGGCCATACTGTCAACCTGAAATATCAGTGACTGGAAAATTTTGACAGGAAAAGCAGCAAGAAAACAATTAAGAGAGAAATGTGAGCTTAGAGCAAAAATATGAATATATTTTCATATTTGTAGCTAAGAAACCCTCTCAGATCACAGCACCATATCTCTGAAGTCCCACTGACAATGCCTGATTAGGGGTATGACATTAGTGATTTATAACCTATTGTATTACAGTATGCATAAATAGGAATGAATTATTAAGTTTTTCAAGCAGCCTCAAGTTGCTGCCCATTCCAGAGAGAACAGCTTCATCACAATCAATTGTGGGCTCAGAATTAAAGATTCAAGAGGTAAGAGCCAACTTAAGTAGCTTTTTTTTTTTCCCTCTGTAATTCTTAATTTAAAAAAACAGACGTAAGCAATGAAAGCCACGACTGGTGAAAGCAGCAATCAATTGTGCTCTGGTTCTAAAAAGATTAAAAGAACCTTCTGAGACTGACATCATTTTTAGTAAGTTACAATTAAGCATCTAATGTTCATTTCAGTCCCCAGATTATGCCAAGAATCCAAGCCTCCCATGGACACAAGCTCTCCCAGGACTATATATTTATATTTATTTGCCATTTTTTTCCACAGTCACACACACAAAAAATGTTTAATATGATGAAAGTAGGGGTGATCTGAGTAACCTGCAAGTGTTTTTAAGGTTTGAGACCTACAGAGAAAAGCAGTGCTCAAATAGTAATATCCAAATGCAGCAAAATGAACATTCTGAATCACAGAGACCTCAGTGCAAACTGGCAGAGGGAGACAATCCCCTCCCATCCTCTGACAAAGGAAACAACCTGCACAGGGCAAGAATAACGCCCTGAAATGACAGAACCAGCACTGAGGCTCCTGCAGCAACACACAGCACCCTGGAATCAAAGTGTTGAGTGCTCCTGTCCCTAGAGGGACACACTCAAACTTCAAAAGCACCAAAAAGAGGCAACCCCAAATCCAAACCATTGGAAATTTGCTCTCAATTTGATTTGAAAGTAGGGTAAATATCTGTGTTATTGCTCCAAGAATACAAAAAAAAAAAAAAAAAAAAAAAAAAAACCCAAAGCAGCTTTCTGCTGACACACCAAAAGAGCAGCTGTGGTGCAGGAGTGGAGCTCCCCAGGCAGAACCTCTGCCCCCTCCCCAAACAGCAGCACATTTTCCTGACAGGGACAGGCTGAGCACACGCACAGGGAAGCACAGCCAAACCAGGCCAGCTTTTGCCTTGCTTTCCAAAAGAAAAATCAAAAATAAACACACACCTTTCAGTCTGCCAAAACAGACAACATTGCACAGACCTTTCAAGTTTCAAGGTCTTAAAAGCATTTTATAAAGACAGTAAAACAAAAGAAAAGGAGGGGGAGCTACATAAAATTTCAACTGCCTTTTCAACTTTCAGGGGGAATAAAGATCCTATCCTATCCTGATTTTTTTTCAATCAAATTACAGCAAACCCTGCTGCTTTACAAGCCTGAATTTCCAAAGGGTCCCTAACCCAGCCTTTTCTTACAGCCCCAAACTCGCATGCCAATCCCTTGTAAAACCCCACTGAGCGAGGCTCAGCTGCACGAAATCACTAATAAAGAGTCTCAAGCATTTCACTTTACAGCACCACTGTGAGCTGCAGCATTAAAACCAGCCATTGGCTTCAAGTCAGCTTTATTAGATCTGCTTGACTTGGAGTTTCAGGTGAGGCCCCAAAAGCCAGGGCATTGTGGCTTTATTTACCTGCACCCAAATGCTGGGTGCTGGAGAGGAGCTGAGATGTGCAAAGCTCTTGTTAAAACTGTTTCCAAATCTAAACTGCACAGAAAGTCCAGCAAGGATCAATGACAACATCTTACAGACTTGTTTATAGATTTGGAGTCCTGAATTTAATTTTGTCTTCAGTGTTCCTATTATCTTTTTACAACTCTTCTCAGCAAAGAAAGTTTGGGTTCCCCTGAGCTCCACAGAGGGACAGTTTTATATTTTATAGTTCAGCAAGTAATAATGTTCTGAAGGACTTCAAAGGCTTTTGCTGACATAGGCTTTGCTATTTGGTTTTGCCTCTGGGGGATATTTTTCCCCCTAAAAAACCCCACCTCTTCCATCAAATCCAAAATTTCTTCTAATCCTATCTAAATCAACTGGCTCAAATCCTAATGAAGGTTTATTCATCCCTCTGCATCTGATAATGGGTTTTATTTCACTAGGTTTATTTTCTTCCCCAGACACACAAAGGCAGAGTCAAGGCTCATTTGCTGGGACCAGGGGCCTCAATTAGAACTAGCTGGACTTTGAGCTCAGTACAAAAAATAGTGCCAAGTGTTTAATCCAAAGCCATTCTGATGGAAGCTGCTCATCTTTTCTGTTCACAGCCTGAGCACAAAATGGTTTGGCCTGGAAGGGACCTTAAAGACCACCCAGTGCCACCCCTGCCATGGCCAGGGACACCTCCCACTATCCCAGGCTGCTCCAAGCCCCCACCAACCTGGCCTAGAACACTTCCAGGGATCCAGGGGCAACCACAGCTGCTCTGGGAGTTCCATCCCAGCCCTTCCCCATCCTCCCAGGGAACAATTCCTGCCCAATCTCCCATCCATCCCTGCCCTCTGGCACTGGGAAGCCATTCCCTGTGTCCTGTCCCTCCATCCCTTGTCCCCAGTCCCTCTCCAGCTCTCCTGGAGCCCCTTTAGGCCCTGCAAGGGGCTCTGAGCTCTCCCTGGAGCCTTCTCTTCTCCAGGTGAGCACCCCCAGCTCTCCCAGCCTGGCTCCAGAGCAGAGGGGCTCCAGCCCTTGGAGCAGCTCCTCCTCTGGTCTCACTCCAGCAGCTCCAGATCCTCCTGATGTTGGGGACCCCAAGCCAGGGGCAGCTCTGCAGGTGGGGTCTCACCTGAGTGGGGCAGAGGGGAAGAATCTCCCCCTCCTTTCCTGCTGCCCCTGCTGGGGGCTCAGCCCAGGGCAGGGATGTCCTTATCCATCCATTCCTCTGCACTCTCTGGGAATCACAAAGAGGATGGATGATGGCTTTTACCCATAAACAACCTTGATGCAAAACCATGCTCAAAAAACCACATTCAATTTTCTTTTTATAAATGTATAAACATTAAAGCCTCAACAGTTTGACAATCTCAGAAGCCCTGGAGGCAAGCAGCTGAAATTCTTGATTTATGCATGACAATTCATTCCTAAATTCCTAGAAACACTCTCCCTTGCCCTAGATACATACACAATTCCTGTGTTGGTAAACACTTCTAAACCTTTTCTAAGATGAAAACCTAACAGGTCAAGGGAAATTCCCACTGATCTGTTTAGAAATAAAACTGCCAAAATTCAGTGCTGCTGAATTCAAACATCCCCTCATCACCAAGCTGAACCATAAAGGCCAGGTTCCCAAGCCATGGGTAAAATTAATGTATCTACAGTATCAGCCCCAAAAGACACAAGGACATTTCACTTTGTCACATTTGTGGTGTCCCAAGGCATTGATTTTCCTTTCCCTCTACATCCTGACCAGGAGGAAGCAGTGACTGTTCCCAAACCTGCTGACAGTCACAGGAGAGCCACTCATGGTACAGATATTTCTGCCACTGGTCAGAACACAATCAGAAAGTGCTCACAGGGCAAAATTCTGCATTACCCTGGCCTGTTCTGTGCTACATGAAGCTCTGGATAGTTTTCTCCCTGAATTCCAAATGTGGGATATCAACAGGGACTGGTCTGGTGGATGCTACTGAATGTCACTCCCCTACTGCAGACCCAGCAGAGCTCAGCACTGAGGACACTTATTTACAGACTTTTATATTTGCAGTGCCACACAGACAGGTTGTGGTTTACAGTACTAGTTCCAAAAATCAAAGAAAAGCTGTGGGGGAGTGAGGGAGAGGGAAATATCAAGGTGAAATTAAAGTTCTCCAGACAGTCTGTGGTGTGATTAAATCTCAGAGAGGCTCTGCAGTCAGGCTCCCTTCCTGTTAGCTGGTTACCAATTTGGCATGAAGAACTAAGCAGACAGGTTTTCTCCAAAGGCACTCACATGGATCATGATGCCAATTCCACCAACTGGCCCAATCTCACTGAAATCCCAAGGCACTTTAATAAAAAAAACCTTTCTAGGATAACACCATAAAGCAGCAGGGTTTTCCATGGAACAGAAGAGGGCTCCCCCCCTTCAAAAACAAAACCACCAAGAGAAAAATGAAAATGCTATTTATTTTTATGGCTCTGCTTTTTATTTGAACACTTAAAAAGAAGCCAGCTCTGCACTGGATATTCATCTGATTGGGAAAGCCCTGTGAAACACTGGCCACTTGCTCAGCTACCTGTCAGCTGCCACAAAGGAACAGTGACTTGGGAAGAGGAGAATGAGAAATGTGGAAAATTGTCTGTGTTAAAACACATCTCAAGAGAACAGGTTCAAGCTAAAAAACAAAGTGAAGGAGAGAAGAAATCCAGTGCAGCCCTAAGCACAGGGAAAAGGAGCGGCCTTACAGAAGCCAATCTTTTCACTATGCCATAAGGTAAAGTGATCATGCTTAAGGAGGGGGGAAAAGAGAGTGAAAGAATAACCTTAAACTAATCCACTTCAAAAATGCAACCCTGTTCCATGTCATGGGCTGTGGCCTTTACTGATGGCATATCTCTACCCCAAGGGACAGAAACTTGAGCATATCTGAAAGCTTCCCTGTCCTGGACAGCACCAAAAAGCAATCCTAGAGAATTTTCCCCTCTGCAAGAGCAGCCCTGCACAAGGAATTCATTTTCTTTAAACAGTCTCTGTTCCTAAAAGGCATTAGCAAGTCAAAAATTAAAGCAACAACCACTTGTAGCTATTTAACACTGCAACATGCTCACACTGAACATTAAAAGCCCAATTTCCTTTCAGAGCCTGGGCCATTTGCAGAATATTTGAGTTTAGTTTACCATCCTCAACAGACCCTGTCTGTCACTTCTCAGTTTTCACACATTAACATTTTTCTCTTCCACTCAAACCATGCCCTAGACTGTCTGTAACACAAAGAATGGTTTTGGTTGGATTTTGTGAGTTGCAAGATGTGCTCTGCAGTAAGAGTTAATGACCACCAGCCTGGAGCCCTAAAGAGTGGTCACAGGAGAAGCTGGAATTATATCTACAATATTCTGCTTCATTTCACAGGGTAATCAGCACTTGCCAATTAAGTTTGCTTTGAAGACTCACTCAGAGAAGAGGTTCATCATTCAGTGGGTGAAGAAAAGAAATAAAGAAGCCCAACAGTGTGGGCTGAACAACCTTGAGTAGAATGAGGTGAGAGTGAGTGTCAGTAAAGTTCTGGAAGAGACAGGCAGTTTACAACTACATGTAAATTAAGGACCATGCCTGAGTACAGACTGCTGAGAGCATTACCTGAAAGTATCAGAAAAGGAAAATATAAATCCCTTGCAGGGCTAGGGGGAAGAAATTAAGAGTCATTTAAGAATTTAGCCTCACGTGGAAATACTACAGCCAAAAAGTTACTACTGCAATGTCTGTGGCTCAATCCCACAATGGAAACTGGGAGGAGCAGCTCTTGCCATGCCCTTAGCACTGCCAAGTGCTGAGTCCTAAATACTGCAAGACACTGAGCTGAATCAAAAATGCTTCAGAACACTCACTCAAATCAAAATATCTTTGCACTATTTATTTTCAGTTTTAAGGCTTCGCTGCTGCCCAAGCCACAGATGTTTTATTTAACTCTGCTCAAGTGCAGCTGTAAATCCAGCTCATGTACCATTACATTTTCAATATCCAGCTTTGGAACTGTCTCCTGTGAGTGAAAGCACAACCAGCTGAGTTCCTTGGGCTACCACCCCACTTGCCTATGTGGAGGTGCCTGGTTTTTCACCATTTCTGCCAGTTTTAAGTGGTATCAGAGCAGCAAACTGCCAGCAGCACTCACCTGAGCACACCTTCCCAGCTCAGCCTTGCCCAGGTACTGGAATATCTTCAGTGCCAGCTCGTAAGGCAGCTGCACGTCGAAAAAAGGAACCTCATTGATTTCATTCTGGAAAGGAAAAAGGAGATAATTGGTGAGGCTGGTTTAACACACAGTTTGACAGCAGGAGAAGTTACCATGTGTGGAGAGGGAATTATGTGTCCTCAGGGCCATCACAGCTCCATGAAAACATCAGTTTTTCTGCCCCTCCCTTCTTTCATGGCCCTTTAAAGGGCAGAGAAAGGCAAGACACAAGTTCTAGTAAAATAGTTTGGCTAAAGTGCCAAAAACACCCAATAAATGATCACTTTGAAGACATATGCCCATTAGTAATTAGTAATTGCAAGATTTCAATCCCATATGATGGAAAAATGAACAAATATTTTAAATAAAACTGAATGGAGATTATGTTGGTTTCTTTCATTACTAACATAAAAATGTTTTATTAATATGAAATGTTCCTCCTTTAACTAATTGAACATCTCAAACAAAAATTTGAAGCCAAATCCATCAATTTAAGCTAACAGCTAAATGCAGCACATAGATTTTTTTCCTAGATGCATTTTGTTTGGTTTGATTACATAACTGTTACATCTTCTTTCTGCAGCTATCACAACAAGATTTATCTTCACTCTTATCCTGTCTGGATATTCAAAATTTTTGTATTCTGTAATAGAGAAAGAGCTAAATAGCTGATTCTGACTACTTTTATGTCACCAGTTTTGCTCTCCAGTGTTTCCTCTGGCTTCTGTCCTCCCTCCAGGTGCTCCTGAGCATTGTCCATCAACCCTCAGGTACAAAATCAGCTGCTCAGTTAAAACCCATCTCCACTGTTTGCCTTCAGAAGCTCAGGTTCATCTCCTGTCTCTTGGCACTTCCCTATCCCTGGTACCTTTGTTTCTTTGTAGGTCTCTCCTACAGCTTCTCATTGAAATCTGGGCCATTTGCAGTACCAAAGTAGAATAGAAGGGATATTCTGGGTTTATTTACAGCAGTTACTCAGGGAAATCCCAATATAATGTGGTGGTGTGGTTTTTAAAGCAAAAGATCTTCTACCCTAGGCAAGTGTTTAGACAACACAAACATTGGCAATGCTCCCATCAGGTCTTTCAGCAACAAAACATCACTGCACACACACTGGAACCTTCCCCTTGTTCTAAAGTTACTGAAAGCAGGAGCTGCAGCCCGCCCTGCTGCTGCCCTCCCTCCTCACCCCCGATGTCCCTGCACAAGCAGCTCCTTTTCCCTGCCCTGCCCCGGGGCCGCCGGCTCCGCTCCCCGCCGCGGACCCGCGGGATCTGTTTTGTTTTCGTGTGCTGTAAATCCCACCCGTCTCCAGCGGGGACACCCAAGGAAAACACCAAGGGAACCTCTCCGCGGCCACATGCAGGCAGGCTCCGAGCTGGCCAGATGTGATCCCGCTCGGCTCCAGCAGCCACGGAAGCGCTCGGGAGCCACGGGCTGCCCAAACAAACCAGAGGAGCCATCGGGCAAGGATTGTTAGCTCCAGGCTTATGAGCTCAGGCACGGCACCACCGCGATCTGCTGCTTCCAAAGAGGGCTTGACTCGTGTCCAAGCAGCAGATCCTGGGCTGGCTGGATGCCCACAGAGGTCTCACTGCAAGGACTGAGGGCTGCAGGCTCAGCAGTGCCCACACAAGGCTCAACACCAACGGTGCTCTCGAAAGCAGGGGAAAAGAGTAAAAAACACCTACACAGGCTTTTTATAAACTGAGCTGCAAGAGGATTTATACCCTGCTTCAAATAAACCCAGAAGTGCCTTTTTTTTCTGCTTTGGTGCTGCAAAGGGTCCAAGTTTAAATGAAGAGTAGCTGTAGAAGAGACCTACAAAGAAGCAAAGGAATGGGGGTTAGGAAAGTGCCAAGAGGGAGGGGATGGTCCCGATTTGGGATCTGCCTGAGCTTCTGGAGGCACAGCACAAACTCATACTGATTCCACTCTAATGCAATCCTAACATTAGGGGCAGAGCCAGGTCTCCCCACACCCCAAAAGTTCCTGCAGCTTGTCCTCAGCACAAGGAAGCAGGGATGTTAAGTCAGCATCAGTGTGTCTAAAAGTCTACTGGAGTGAGTCCAAAACTCAAATACAACCAGCCCCTCTGAGACAGATTCGGGCTCCTGTGTGCTAATGGAGCACTAATTCTGTAAAATGGATTAATTTGTGCCTTGCAGACAGAAATTTAATCTGTTCCTTTTAATTTTTTTAAGCAAAGACTAATTAGTCACAGTGAGGTTAGTGAGAAACAAGAAAATGGGTTTCCCCCCTAGTTTTCCTACACTGTAAATAACATCTCTATGGCATTTAGAGGATTTACCAAAATAACTTTTATGTGGTTCAGAACTGTATTTAACACTATTTCCAAATTAACTCTTTATTTAAAGAATTAAAGCTTGTTTTCTTACTACGCTGCTGTGTAACAAGGCAGGATATCCTTAATTACTGCACCCGCATCAAACTGCCTGAGTAAACAACAGAAATCTTAAGAGGAAAAAAGATATTATTTCATGGAGTCACAGCATATCTCGAGCTGGAAGGGACCCTCGAGGATCACCGAGCCCAACTCCTAGCCCCGCACAGGACACCCCAACAATCCCACCCTGTGCCATTACACAGGACAAGCAGATTCTGAAGGGTTAAAACTTTGGAAAAGGACCTATATTCAGAAGCTGAGGTTACAAACAAGCACACAGGAACACAAATCCAACGTTCCCTGTGCTCGCCGCCTCCCAGCGGCCCCTCAGCCGAGCCCCTCTCCGTGCTCCGGCCCCACCGCGACCCCGCGCCCGCCTGGGGCCCGGCCTGTCCCCGGCACAGCCCCTGGGCCGCCCCCGGCCCCGCGCAGCCCTACCAGGTCTCGGATCAGCTGCTCCAGCAGATCGTCCCCATCTCCGGCTCCGTCACCCGCGGCTTCCCCGGCGGGCCGGGCGGGCGCCGGGCTGCGGCGGGCCGGGGCGCCGCCGGCCAGCAGCCCGCAGGCCAGCGCCAGGTACCCGGGCTCGGCCGGGCCCTCCCGCGAGGTGTCTCCCGGTCTCTCCGGTGGCTCCTGAGGGGGCTCCTCCCGCCGCCGCCGCTTCGCGCCCCCGGCCCGCTCCTCCTGCTGCCGGGGCCGCTCCCGCTCCGCCGGCACCGCGGCCATGGCGGCGGGGCCGGCCCGGCGCGGCACGGAAACCGCGCCCCGCGCCCGCGCGTTCCGCCGCCACAAGGTTCCGCCGCCGCCGGGACCGGGGCCGGTGCCCGGGAATGAAGCCGGTGTTGGGGCCGGGGCCGTCGTTTCGTGGTCCCCACACGAGGGCGGCGATGGCGGCCTCAGGGCCCGGCCTGGCTCTGGAGAGCGGCGGGCGGCCGAGCGAGGCTGTGGCGACGGCAGGGTCGGTCTGGGCTGCGGCCCCGCTGGGAGCCCTCGGCCCCCTCACAGGCATGGCCGGGGACAGGGCAGGGCCCGCTGGGCACCCAGAGCCGCCCTGGGAGCCCTCAGCCCCCTCACAGCCATGGCCGGGGACAGGGCAGGGCCCGCTGGGCACCCAGAGCCGCGCTGGGAGCCCTCAGGCACGGCCGGCCCCGCTGGGAGCCCTCCGCCCCCTCACAGCCGTGGCCGGCCCCACGGGAGAAGCCGCTAACACGGGAGGGTTGTTGCCCATGGAAGTGGCCACTCTGAGTGACCGATGTACCTCTCTGAGGCCATTTTTCCCTTCCTCTTGGCCATGTCTGGAGCTGAGCGGGTGGGCAGGGTTGGCCCCACCGCTGCTGTGCCCACCACACCTGCTGGGAACGTGTTTTGCTGCTTGAATCACACCCACCTCCTGCAGCCACCACAGCCCAAGAGCTGCCACTTTGATGGCGTTTTGGGGAGGACACGAATTTGGCTCAGTTCCTCTCCACTATCAACACACCTTGGTGATCTAAGGCTGCGTTCAAACGATGCTGAACCGCAGCTGCAAAGCTTCTGCTGCTTCAGCCAGTCCAGCTGCCCAGGAAGCAGAGAGGCCATGAGTACTCAAGTCAACAGAATGATTCCTGAGGAGCCCTCAAGGAAACAGAGCAGGTAAGTGATGTGCTGGTGTAAGTCAAACAGCTGGTCCTTCTAGAACAGACTGTAAAACACAGCCCATGCTCTCAGCAGCAGCTTGTGCAGTCACCCCCACCCTGGTGTCCACCTCTGCCTTCCTCACTGGCCTCTTGCTGGTTTCCCTCCTCTACGGCTTGTTGCTGTTTATAAAACCCAACTTAATGAACATGAACAGTGGTCCAGGAAGATCCCAAACTACCTCGTTGAGGGGAGGAACTCCTGTATGTAGAAACCCTGCAAAAGACAGGTGGGTGAAGGCTGGCTGTGCCTTGGCCTGTGTGCTGGACCCCAACCCCCCCCTGCCCTGGGCTGAGCCCCCAGCAGGGGCAGCAGGAAAGGAGGGGGAGATTCTGCCCCTCTGCCCTGCTCAGGTGAGACCCCACCTGCAGAGCTGCCCCTGGCTGTGGGGTCCCCAACATGAGAAGGATCTGGAGCTGCTGGAGTGAGACCAGAGGAGGCCACGGAGATTCTCCAGGGACTGGAGCCCCTCTGCTCTGGAGCCAGGCTGGGAGAGCTGGGGGTGCTCACCTGGAGAGGAGAAGGCTCCAGGGAGAGCTCAGAGCCCCTTGCAGGGCCTAAAGGGGCTCCAGGAGAGCTGGAGAGGGACTGGGGACAAGGGATGGAGGGACAGGACACAGGGAATGACTCCCACTGCCAGAGGGCAGGGATGGATGGGATATAGGGCAGGAATTGTTCCCTGGCAGGGTGATGAGGCCCTGGCACAGGGTGCCCAGAGCAGCTGTGGCTGCCCCTGGATCCCTGGCAGTGCCCAAGGCCAGGCTGGACAGAGCTGGGAGCAGCCTGGGGCAGTGGGAGGTGTCCCTGCCATGGCAGGGGGTGGAATGGCACGAAGTTCAATATCCTTTCCAGCCCAAACCAGTCTGTGATTCTGTGACTTGTTTTCCCTACAAAACAATCACTTGCAGGGACTTAGAGGAGGCGTCTCCCTGGGGTGCACGTGCTGGTGAGCCCTGCCAGTGGTGGGATTGCACACCAGGAGCTGCCCCTGCAGCAGCTTCTCTGCAAAGCCAGGGGGATAAGGGGGCCAGTTTGGGGTGATTCCTGGCCCACAGGGAGCCCCCGTGTCCATCCCAGGGCTGGTGTGTGCAGGGAGCCCTGCCCGGGGGTGCCAGCCCTGCCCCCGTGCCCCGGCAGCCGGGGAGGCCCCGCGGGCCCCGGGTCAGTGCCGGGGGCCGCGCGCTCCTGCCTCGGCCACCCGAAATGTGATCCGAATCCGTAATGCTGTGGGTGATGAAATCGGCTCCAGCTCTGTGTAATCCCCTCACTGCCCCCCTGCATCTCCTCGCTGTCCCCTCCTCCAGCCCACAGTCATCTGCAGCCTCGCACTGTCCCTCTATCCCCACGCCATCCCCTCTGTCCCCTCTATCCCCACATTGTCCCCATACTGTCCCCTCTATCCCCAGTGTCTCCTCTGTCCCCAGTTCCCACACTGTCCCCTCCATCCCCATGCTATCCCCTCTATCCCACACTGTTCCACCTTCCTCATACTTCACTTCTATCCCCAAACTGTCCCTCTGTCCCCACTGTCTCCTCTATTCCACACTGTCCTCTCTGTCCCCAAATTGTCCCTCCATCCCCACGCTGACCCCTCTGTCCCACCTTCCCCACTGTCCTCTCTGTCCCACATTGTTCCCTCCATGCTCATGCTATCCTCCCATTCCTACACTGTCCCATCAAACTCCCACCCTGGATACCAGAATCTTCCACCACACAAGCACTGTTCCCTCCACTCCCAGTCCCACACTGTCATTCCATGCCCCGTGTCCCTGCATCCCTGTGCTGTCCCCTCTGTCCCAACACTGTCCGTCCATCCATCCATCCATCCATCCATCCATCCATCCATCCATCCATCCATTCCCATATGCCCCACCGAACTCCCACCACCCATCCCTGGATACCAGAATGTCCCACTACACAAGCACCGTTCCCCCCCATGTCCTTCCATCCCCACACCATCACCTGCATTCCCGTGCTGTCCCTCCATCCCCACGCGACCGCCCATCCCTCCGCCGTCCCACTGAGCTCCCACACCACGGCCGGACACCAGACCGTCCCACCACCCGACCGCTGTCCCCCTGCCCCCCACCCCCGCGCCGTCTCCTCGCTCCCCCCTCTCCGCCCGCGGCCGAGCACCGCCCCGCGGGGGATGATGTAACCCCCCGTCCCCCCCGTGTCCCGCCCGCGTCCCGCCCGCCGCACACTCGGCGGGCTCGGCGGCGAGCGGACGCAGCCATGTGCCCGTGCGCGCTGCGCGGCCCCCCCGCGCCCTGCAGCCCCTGCGGCCCCGGCCGCGCCGCCCGGCCCGAGGCCGCCGCCCGCCGGGTCGCCGCCCGCCTGCGCCGCCTGGGCGATGAGCTGGAGCAGCGGCGCAAGGCGCGGGGCCGCGGCCCCTCGGCCGCCCGCCGCCTGGCCGCCGTGGCGGGGCTGCTCTGCGCGCTCACGCCCGCGGCCGCGCTGGCCTGGCTGATCCGCAGGAGGAGCCTCTAGGGAGAGGGGCGCTGGACGGAGCGGGGAGCAGGCGGGACGCGCAACAGGTGGGCGCGGGACGGGGCGGCCGGCGGGGCTCGGCTCGGCGCGGGGTCGGGACGGCAGCGGGCGCGGGGGCTCGGTCCGGCCCGGCGGAGCGCGCTGTCCGCGGTACCCGCGCCGAGCCGGGCTGCGGGGCTGACCGCGGCAGCGCACCGAGCCACGGGCTGCTCGTGTTGCCGGGTCGTACCGATCGCTCTCCTTTTCCTATTCCTCTCCCTCTCCCTCTCCCCTCTCTCTTCCTTTCCTTGGACTGCCGGTGCCAGGTCGCCCCTACCTGTCGCGCTCACCTCTCCCCCCTGTCCTCTCCCCCTTTCCGAGGACTCCTCAAACGCCCCCTTTCCCCTTCCCCAAACTTTTCACGGCTTCCACCCCTGTGGCTCCCCTCCGCCCGCGCCACCCGTGCCCTCGTGGCGCAGTTTGAGCTCCATGCCTGGCAGCGGCGCGGGGCAGCTCAGGGGAAGCCGAGCAGGTCTCGTGTTGCCCCGGCTGCCGGTCCCGAGAGCTGGAGGATGCCCCGCACACCCGTGCCTGCCAAACCTCCAGCCCTTTTTTGCATGGAAGAACTTTCCCTGGGTCCTGTCATTCCCTGGCTTTAGACCCACGGGTGCTGGGGGGCACCCATTGCTGAGGTCACTGGGTGGTGGAATGTCCCCGCTGGACTTTCCAGTGGGGTAGCTGGGACATTGACTCTGCGTTTTGGATAATGCCTTGCCCAGTGTTGGGGGTTTTCCCCGAGGGGGGGTCCCAAGCCACTGGCCAGGAAAAGCACCCAAGCCCAGTTACTGCTGGTTCTGTGCTCCAGAGCCACTGAGAAAATGAGCAGCAGGGAACCAGGACATTTCTGGTCCTGTAACCTTTGTTGTTGACATCCTGGTGACAGCTCCGGGGCTTGTGGGGACAGCTCTGCACCCTCAGCCCTGGGAGCACTCAGGGGTACTAAGCATATGTGGGATCACCTCAGGGATTTTGGGTGCTCTGTAGTGTTCTTTGGGTCGTGGATTTGTCACCACAGATCTAAGGAGCACGAGCTCCTCTTTTGGGTGCTGTAAATTGCATCATAAACACCCCCCAGTGTCTGTCTGTGTTCAGGAAACAATTTCAGTGCGTGTCTAACTTTCAGTGTGCACTGGTATCCCACCAGCTTGGATAGGGTAGTGTGGAGGGGAAGTCAGGTTATCAGAGAGTTTAAAAATGAGGTTTTCCAGCAGGTCTGGGTGTTTGCACTGTGTGTGTGCACACTGTGGGGGGGCATTGTTGTCATCCGTCTGAGCCACGACTGCTGTGTCTGGCGGGAGGCTCCGCTGGTCGCCTTTGGAAAGCTTTCTTTGAAACAAAAACAGAGGAGAACTGTGGGGTTTTGATGAATTGAAGCCTCAATTTCTATAAAAGCAGGCACTGGATGGTGCCTCAGAGGTGGTGTCGGTGGTGTGGGACTGTGGTCAGGAGCAGAGCAAACACATCTCTGCCTCCCCATCAGTTTGTGGCAAGTTTGGTTCCAGTGTTTGGAAGCAAACCCACCCGTCTGCCTTGCTGGCCTCTCTGAGCACAAACAGAGCTGAAATCCAAGGGGGAACGACAGTGATCTCCCTTATCTAATGTCTCAAATGTCCTTTTCTTTCTGACAAGCCAGGGAAATTCCTCCCTGCCCAGTCTGGGACTCTGTCCCAAGCAGAGAAGGTGGCAGGTGAGCAGGGCTGGCAGAGGGAGCCTGTCAGCTGGCCCTGGTGATCCATGCGCACACACAGTCCAGACTTGCTGGCAATCCCACGAGGCCAAAGCTGTTTGCAGTATTAATTTTTGTGAAGGTTTATTGGGCAGACACTATTCTTTTCCCCCCAATCTCTTCTGCTGTTGATCCTGTAGTCCTCACTTCCATTTCTGCCCACCAGTTGCTTATAAATGGCTTTGATGAGAGGCTGTGGAAAAGCCAAGCTTATCCCGGGCACCTCCGAGGCGAATTCCATGGGCAGCACCGTCCTGCCCGTGGCTTCAAAGGCTGCCACAGACAGTGTTGAGCTGCCTCCAAATGCTCCTGGACACAAATACACATGTAAGGCTGAAAAGGAGCTCCTGGTGTGTGATGGGAAGCGGTTTCAGGGATAAAGGCCGAGATGAACAGGCTGGTGACACTCCTGGCTGTCCCTGTGTGCAACCTGTCCCACTCCTGCCAGGCTTCTAAGGCACAAGTGACCAAGCTGCAGATGAAAATACAATGCAAGCCCAGAATAATTAACTGTGTCATCTGCACCTTAGTTCCTCAGTTATTCTGGCCATTAATAATCTTTTCATCCTGAGCAGTAATTTGCTTCCACCAGTGCAGGTTTCTGACAGTCTGCAGCATCTCAGAGCCCCAGTGACAGTGCAGTGAGCTGGGTTAGCCTTGGAGATGAGGTAAGACAGTGTTTGATTACCTCAGCAGAGTATTTCTGAACAAAACAGGCATTTTTCTGCCCTCCTCAGAGAACTCTGCAGTGACAATAACATTGTCCTGCAACAAGCTGGGAAGTCCAGCCTCTAACCACTTGTGATCTTGGGATTTCATGGAAAGGCTGGTAAGAGGAGAGTAACTTGAACAGTTAATGAGTGCCCTGCAGAGTCAGCCTTTGTCTCGTGATCTAGTGGTTGCAGAAGGAATGGAGAAAAGAGGAAAAGGCCAGTTTCAGCTTGGGTTATTCCTTGAGTTCCCCTCCTGCTTTTTCAAGAGGCAGCAGCATTGGCTGCTGTGAGCGTACGCACGGCTCCTGAGGCAGAAGGTTGGTGCTTGTTCCCTCAGCTCCGTGTGGCTTCACACAACAGCACAGCTCAGGGAATAATCCCGTGCTCCAGGGAACCCCTCCTGCTCTCACAGCCCTGGCTGATGGCAGTGAGAGCAGGATTAGGGCACTGTGTGTGACCAACTCGCATCTGCGGACCGTGCTTGGGATTTGGGGAGGGATGCTTTGCAACTGGTAGTTTTGTAATATGTAATCTGACATCACCTTGAAACATCCAACCAGGGCATGAAGTATAGTTGTCAGGTGCCAGTTTGGCGTACAATGTCACTTGATTTCGCTCTGTTAGTTCAGGAGTGGCAGTGTATTAAAATCAAACCCTACTTGTCCCTGCCAGCTCCACCAGCCTGGTTCCGTGCCCACTGTGTTGCCAGGAATTCCCCCCACTGTTTGCTGCGAGGTTCATGCAGAGCCACTCTGTCCAAAGTCTCAGTGCAGTTAATTATCTGTATTAAAACCGGGTTGATAAGATTTCTGGAGGTGTCCCACTGAGCTGTGCAGGAGAGCAGAGCAAACGAAGGACCAGAGGCAGTGGAGATGCAGAGAGCTGGTTCTGCACCAGGACAAACATCCAGCCTCGTGCACCCCGTGTGTGTCCCTCACACAAAGAGGCAGGCTGTTGTTTATCCTCCTGGATCAGGAAAAAGCCAGCCCTTCCCAGTGGCAAGCATCCTGCTCAAAAAAGCCAAAGGTCCCTGCCACCCTCACCCCAGCCTCACAGTTAAATTGAAGAAAGAAAACCTTCAACATTAATTCTCCCGATAAACAAACATCAGAGTTTGCACAAACAAACAGCAGCCCGGGAATGGCTCATTCCACGGGTGGACTGAGGCCAAGCAGGACAGTCTTTATGGGAGGACTGGAGCTCAAATGTATTTTTTTACTGTCTGGGTTCCCTGCTCTTCCTATGCAAAGATCTCCCGGACACACCATTCTTCCTAGTTCGTCCCTAGCACTCTTGAACCCCCTCCTAATTGTTTTTTGGTCTTCCAAGTTGCCCTTCCATCTCCCGCGGAGATGCTAATGAAGTGTGAGTGTACACGGATGGGGCTGCTTGGGAATTTGACAGGGCTTTTGCCCAGCCCTTGTTCCCTCATTAAGCTGCTGCTGCGCGAGGAGGAAGCGATTGTGCCTCGTTTAGTCCCTGCCTCCAGCGTGCCCTGAGCGATCCAAGCCCTTGGATGTATTTTTCCCTTTCAATGTATCAATAACTGTTATTTTGTTTATTAGCAGTGGGACATGTGCCAAGCGAGCGGCCCCTGTAATCCATTCAAACGGGGCAGTTCCATGCTGACACAGTAGCCATGAGCAGAACTCCTTTTTCCAGCTGCTGCCGGAGCCGGGAGCTAAAACTCTGCTCTGGCTTCGTGCAGGTGCTGCCTAAAGGTGGCTTCTCCTCCCCTCCCTGAATAAAAATCAGTCAGAGAAGTGCTAAGAGGCACAGGACCCCCTACCGGAGTCGTTTCATGCCCATCCCACTCAGTGTCCATGAGAAAAGCAGCTTGTTTTTGGTAAAGCTGTGGGATAAGGCTGGGGAATTCCAGATAATTGGGAAGTGGAGCTGCCTGTGTGTGTTAAAGCACGGGGATGTGGCAAGGTTGGCTGAGGTGGTTTTGTAACCAAAGCCATTTGTTGTCTCATAACCTTATTGCTTCATTTGTGCAATGGTTGAGGGCAACTTTCTGAGAAAAATCTGTCTCTTCCTAAATGCCCAGGCACAGAGGGATACATCACCAAAGGGAATGTCAGTTCCCATGAAAAAATTTCAGAGGAAGTGAATTTTTTCTTATCGTTCCTATCCATGTTTCCAATAGACACTGCAGTTTTCATATAGGCACTCAGCCATAATTCCTTTTATTTTATAAGGAAATGAAAATGTTGATAGTTGTGGCCAGTTTCCCCCAAAGTTTCATCCTTTTAAGAATGGCACATAAAATAATCAATTTTTCAGCAGCTCTACAGAAGGGATATGCTGGTTCTCTTTCCAACTTACTATCCACCCCAGTACAAATGGGATGTAGTTTGGCTTTCCTCAGCCTTTTTCAGACCCAAAGTACCAAATTTTGCTCTGTCTGCTGAGTGCCTATTGTGGGAAATTTGGAGTAACTCCACTGGAGTCAATTGGGTTGCCCTGGATTTACGGTGCTGTAAATGAGATCAGAATTGGCTCAAAGTATATTCCATTAATGAGTCAGATACTGGCAATGCAGCCAATATGCACCCAGAAATGGCTTTAACACAGCCTAGGATATTCAAAATTGGTTTATTGAGAGATGGGCTCAGGGCCAGAATTCTGGGGTTCTCTTCTATTCTTTCCATGAAATTCACCTTCCTGCAGAAGGCCAGCACGAGGCTGATGCAAAACTTAAGAGCCATTTAAGCCCTTAGAATGGGGCTTGTGAGATGCATAAACATTGTGCTGAGCTCTTTGCCTGCCCTGGAGCAGATTTATCGCTTGGAGTTCAAGATGTTCTAGGATTTATCAACTTTTACAGGTTTTTATAGATTTTCTATACGTTAAGTGACACAGAGAGACAGTTTGTAAAATACAGTGACACCACGGATGATCTGTTGCCAGCCATGGTGGCACAGCAGGACAAGAGTTCAGAGCTTGGCAGTTGGAAGTGCTGCTACAGGAGAAATAATAAATAAGGATTAAATGGTTTTGCTGTGGAGGAAATCCTTTAATCAACTCCTGAACTCTTTATTCCAGTGTAACTTGAGCAAATACCTCACCTCTTGGAGTGGAGGCAGCCACATCCTCCTGCTTTGTACAGTGCCACACTCACAGCCCCAGCTGTGCCCAGCTCTGGGGAGTTGGGCCATTTGTGTGGGGACTGAGGTACCCAAATCCCCCCCTGGTGATGTTTCCCAGGTCTGGAGAATCCCGTGGTGCTGTGTGCCTGTCCCTGAGCACACAGGGAAGCAGGAAGGCTGAGCAGGGATACATTCCAAGGCCTGGGCTATCCCTGGCAGCTCTGCATTGACTCCCTGTGCCCAGCTGCTGGTTTTGTGTAGCTCTGTTTGTCCCTCCCCACACAGCAAACACCTCTCCTGTTTACCTTCTGCCAAAAAAGCCAAGCAGCTCTGCTAAAGCACTTTGGGATACTCCAGCACTTCCAGAGGGCAGGTGGGATGTGGGAGATGGAGCATGGAGGTGCAGCAGCCCTGGGATGGGGCTGGCTGACAGCCTTGATCACAGCCAGACTGGAAATGTGCTTCACCTCAGGAGGGTTCATCCCGGCCTTCCTCCTTCCAGCCATTCCCACTGTGGCTTCAGATTCCTTGAAACTAGAAAGCGAGGCTGGGAAGGGAAGAGGCTGGGATTGCCTCATCCTGTGGGCAGCTGGCAGGAACTGGGATAAAGCAGACGTGGTTCAGTCTCCTGCCGAGGAACCAGAGACATTCCAGGTGGCTGGAACAGGGAAAGGTCACAGCCCCAAGGCTGCCTTTGCTTTCAGGCACAGGGTGGGATTGCTGGGGTGTCCTGGAGTCAGGAGTTGGACTGGTGATCCCTGTGGGTCGCCTCCCACTCGGGATACTCTGTGATTCTGCTCAGAGTCCGTGGCAGCACCACAATTCACCTCTTGCCCATCCCAAGGCTGTCTCCTGCTACCTTCCCGCTGGCATGACCAGGGCAGGACAGCAGGAAGGGGAGGGATTCCGGAGTAAGGCGGCTCAGGATCTGCCCCGGAGCTGTTGGCCAGCCCTAATTGAGCTGTGACTTCATTGCTGCTGCAGTTGCACCGTCAGCGACTCCCCCCTCTCCCAGCGGTGAAATCACCTCATCCCGGCGGCCGGAGGAGATTTCTCCGTGCAGGTTTTTCTGGGATCTCTCATTGTCACAGCGTGCCAACGAGATATCCATGGCATCTGCCCCAGCCAGGGCTGCTATCAACAAACTGGGGGACAAACGCTGGGAAATAGGAATTTCATCACAGATGCCCCTCGGGCACCTCTCCTGCTAATTTGCACTTAGATGGTGCCTTTCTCTGAGCACTTTATTAATTAAGGCTGGCAGCCCACCTGTGAGGCAAAGAAGTTATTAGTGCCCTCATTTTCCAGCAGAACTGAAAGCAGTGGTTTGCCCAAGGCCACAAATCTAATCAGTGGCAGAGGCAGGAATGAGTGAGTTCTTGCAGTCTCCTGTGATACTCTGTGCACCCCACTGCCTACCTGGAACAAATTTAATGGCTTCCCTAAAAGTTCACATTTTTGTTAACGCGATGTAAATGAAGATGGAGCACCCAAAAGGAGCCTTGCAAGGGGGAGAACTCCCAGAAATCTGCAATACCCAGGGCCAAAGGCATCATCTCCTGTCTGAGCTACAAACCCTCTTCCCCATAAACTCCACACCTCTTCTTGTCCATAAATTTAGTAGGAGGGTTCAGGCATAAATTTAAAAGAAGCTTTTATTGTACCCAATGCATCAACATAATTAACACCCAACCCCATTTTTTTGCTTTCTTAGGCTGGAGCAAACCCTGTGCCCTTGGAGAAAATTGTTTCCCCTTTTCCTCCAGGGAATCCAGAGCCTGAGCAGCAGCTGTGAAGAGTGGAGAGAAAGAAAGAAGTGGGAGATGCTGGAAGTGCTTTGGGCGACGTGAGAAGGAGGATTTGCCCGGAAGGAGCTGTTCAAGGGCCCAGCAGCAAACCAGAGACACAAAACCTGCTTATATATAGAAGAATGTAACCCCTGTGTATGCAGACGTGGACGCGTGCATGCCTTGTCGAGAGCGTAAGCGACATTCCCTGTAGATCGCTGCTGTGAGCAGCCCTGCTCCTGCAGGCCGAGCCTTGGCACTGCTGCTGGCCCTGCTGGACACCACCCACTGCCCTGCTGGCCCATTTATGCAGCAGGATGAGGAGGAATCTCTACACCCAGATTAGTAATCCTGAGAATTCCAAACGTGCTGCGGCGCGGGCACGGCCCAGGCGTGGCGGGGAGCGGGTGCGGAGCAGCTCGGACAGCAGTTTGTGTGTGTAAATATTCATGCTCTGGCACCAGGGGAGAGCAGCTTTCCTATGACTTTAGTTTCTCTGGTGCTACATTTAATATTTGTCTGGGGCTAAACTGCCTCTCTGTGGTGCTACGGTTTCCCCAAGAGGATGTTCTGAAACGTGGGACAAGGAAAGATCTATTTTGGTTATTGATATTTATACACAAGATAGCAAAAATAAGACTTGTTGAGAAGGTGCTATTTTTTTTCTTTCTTTCAATCTCTGCAGAAACTAAGACAAAACAAATAATCTACCCCAGAACTTTATAAAACTCCTTTTCTTTGGAGCAGTTCTTTTTCTTTTGACAGGGTGGAGCTTGGGAAGCAGCAGGCACTGAGGTGGAAAGGACACAGGGCCCTTTCCACTGCAGTGTGCACATCAGAGTCTGCTAGAGCAGCACTTTCTGCAGCTCCAGAGCTGGGAATTCTCCTGCATGGTGATTTATTCAGTCCCACATCCCATGAACTAGGGAGGAGAACTCTTACCCAGACTGATCACTAGAGCAGGGGATAACAGGAGAACTTGGCCTTAGAAGTCAAAGGGCTTTTTTCAGTCTCGTACTGAGCACTTTTTTCCTTGCAGCCAAAACTACCTGTCAGATTTCGGGTACCTTCCACATACAGCAACCTGTGCACAGTTTTTTAGAAACATTTTTCCTACCTTCAGATACTTGCACCAGAAAATTGACCCTGCCATGGCAGGGAGGGCATTTTCAAAGGCATAAAGGAATGTCAGAACCCGATTTCTGAAGGAAATTTGGCTCCTTGTCTTTTAAAAATACTTCCCACCCCTCGCCCAGCCCAGGAGGAAGCCGAGTGGCCTCTGTGTCCAGTCAGACCCTGCATTTTTGACTGCTGCAGGAGAAATGTTTCTAAGCAGTCTGAAAGCTAAATTCTCCCTTTATCAAATATTCACCGCAGTGTTTTGAGCCCCTGCACACATTTTCCTGGCTGATATTGATCCAAGTCCATTCCCAAACAGCAGCAAGGGCTCTGCTGGAAGAGCAGATTGTTCCTAGTGAAGAACCTTGCCCTGCCTCAGGTGATGTGCAGTGTTGGGAGGGGTGGTGTAGCTCCGTGTAGTTTGTCTGTCCATACCCCTTGGGTGGTTTCAGAGCCACAGGGGCCAGTGAAACATTTTCCTGCCATTTTTGGCTTGATGCTCAGTAATCCTCAGCATCCTGAACCCCTTTCCAGCTCAGTCTCCTACAGAAACAAGGACAAATTCTTCTAACAAAAGGAGGAGCCTCAGCTGATTCCAGCAGGGCTGCCAGCGCTGGGCAGAGCCTTAAAAATACCAGTTTCTGGAATCCCCTGGAATGTGGGAGTGAAGTTGTGCCTGTGGAATTGCACAAGTCCCACTTGAAGAGGAACCATGGATGTGACACTTGGCTGTAGGGGACAGCCCCTGCAGCTCTGCCCTGCACATCCTCCCCAGCCCTGGGACAGGCCCAGGGCTGAGTCACGTCCCTCAGAGGCTCTCCATAAATTCCTCACCTTTATCAGCTCTGAATGTAATAAACTTCTCACCTGGAATAGGCATTATTCCATTTTCCCTGTGCACACAGCTGGCACTGCCTTTGGCTCTCCTGCTGTCCTGGCTGTTGAGGGCTGCAGCCTTCAGGCTGCTCCCAGTCTTTCAATTCCCTTGGAACAGCACAGCCAAGGAAAAGGAAAGGAGGTTCTGTCCTCCCCACCTTGGGAGAGCCCCCAAATCTGTGATCAGCCCCATGCAGGGATTGGCTGATCTCCCTCAGTCCCAACCCTCCGCGGACAGGCTTGTCTGTGAAAATTCCCAAACCTCAGAGCTCCCAGGGGAGTGTTCTCCTCAGGGCCTCCAAACAGTCAGCAAAAAATGTTAAAAGACTTGTCCTGCCCAGCGTGGAACAGCCACATCGATGGTGCTTCCCGAGTGGAAACCAGAGCAGGTCTGGTACCCAAATCCTGCCTTGTTCCTGGTTTGCTTCACTTTTGTAGTTCCAAACTGGATGTTTCGCATGAAGCGAGGGTGAGGTTTTGGAGTTTTGTAGCCAGAATTCCCTGTACAGAACTGGAATTCCTTATTGAGGGTACAGATTTGTCAAAGCCTTACATTTTGTGGTGTAATTGCTATCCTTGAACGCCTCCATTTTTTTTGACAAGGAGTGTTTTTATCCTTTCTACAAGATCTGCTTTTCCCCTGGTTGGTGTTTGCACGGGAAGGGAAGGGTGCTGTGAACTCCCTGGAAATCCCCAGTCCCCTCCTGTGGGCAGGAAACCGGCACAGTTCCCCTCTGGCCCTTTTGTTTTCTCACAGCAGGAGCAATCCCTGAGTTGGGTCAGCTGGGAGGGCCAGGGAGGGCTCTCCCGACGGAGAAACGGAGCCCTCTCGGGTTTCAGAGCTCGCTTATGAGCTCATAGTCTGCGCAGGGCACGGCTGGGAGGGAACTCTTCATGAATTTTTAAAGCAGTTCCCTGCCAAGACAGCTCCCAGCACAACCTGGAATTCCATGTTCCAAGGTAAAAGAGCAGCCTGGTGTGGGCTGCTGCTCAGCTCCTCTGCCACCTGCTCAGACTGCTCCTTTGGCCATGAACTCCGGGCTGCACCAGCAATGGTGGGTTACCCCAGGGCAGGGCTGGGCCCAGGAGTTCCACATTCCTTCCTCTTCTCCAGCAGAATTCTTCTCAGCAGGTAAAAAGGCATGGGATGGGACCAGGCCTCCTGTCCCACAGCTTGGTGTGCCCGGGAGGGGCAGCAGCCAGGCAAACTCCAGCAAAGCACCCCAAGCAGGGAGCTGTCAGCGTGGAGGGGGGAATCCATTCCATCCCTCCTGCTTCACAGCAGAGAGGCAGGAATTCCTCTTTGAGCCAAGCCAATTGCTAAAGCAATTCCCTTAAATCCTCCTTAAACACTTCTTGAACCAGTTTCATCTGATTTGTGAGTTTGTTTTGTTTCTGTATCACAGGAAAAGTTATAAAGGTCTCTTAAACCCTCAGCATGAGCAGAAGCAGATCCTGCTGTTGAAATCCATGACAAACTGAACTGGTTAAACTGGTGCAGTGTCTGTCCACAGACAGCCTGGAATGAGGCATTCCCAGCTGGAAAACTGCACTGCCCTGTGAAAAATGGCCCCAGTGAGGACAGAATAGCACAAAATACTCAATTTTCCTACATAACATCTGTCCCTGATCTCAACAGGAGCCTGTATGGAGTATGTACAGAACAGACTATCTGAGGCTCCACACTGCATCCTGGACACACATTGTCCATGTCCAACCCTCCTGGCTGTATCTCAGCTCCCCAGCAGGTGCACAACTTTCCTTGGAGCCAGTTTGCTCCCAGCAAATTTGATTTTCAATCCAGGCTTCAAACTCAGCCTTGTACTTGTGTAACTTTGCTCTTTGTGAGCTGAACTTGCCATCGTATCACAGCAGGTGAGGAGACTCTGGCAATGCCAATTCCAGATCCAAGGGCTGGGGGAATTGTAAATACCATGGGAATTGGGCTTCCCTAGGACCAGCCAGTCTGAGAAGAGGGGAGGGATCCTTACCTGCTGCTCCTGCCTTGGGTTTTTACACCACAAAACACAAACTTCTTTTTTCTTTCAAATATTTATTTGAATACAGGAGTGAATTTTGATGTGACTTCAGGGTCCACTCTGAGGGAATGACTGAAGTGCTTGAATTTCCCAAGGTTTTTAATATTTACAGGAAGAGCCTTTGGAGCTTGATAAATACTCACTGAAAGCATCTGAGGATTAAATGGCCATTATTAGTTACACCATTATTACTTACACCTTTTTTAGTTACATCTTTATTAGTTACTCCATCAGTAGTTACAGGTGGCAGCAAGCAGAGCAAACCCAGCTGCAGTGGGATTTAGTTCCCTGGGTTTTTACAGCATCCCTTTTCCAGTCATTCACCACAGTTTATCACAAAACCCTCCCACCCTCCTTAGTCCTGAGGCCACTGGGAATTCCCCAGTCTCTCCCAGGGGCATTGCCAAGGGAATGACAGGCAGGGAATGCCCATTCCTGGCATTTTGCTGATCCAGAACCATTGGGATGAAACTCCAGCAGGGTCACTGTGCAGGTTTCCCCCCCACCAAAGCAAGGGCAGTGCTCAGAGTTCTTGGAGCTCCAGGAGGCTCCTGGTCCTGGCTGGATGGGGCTTCTCTCTTTTGTAAAAGGAATTTCATATGCTGAGACTCTTTGTACATATTTATAAGGAATTTATTAAAAAAAAAGAAAAATAACTGTTCAATGGCAAAAAAAGGCTCTGGGTTTTATTTCCTTTGAGGAATTTCCTTCCACAGCCTTTCCTGTTTCCCCATGGGAGTCAACAGGTTCCCAGGAGCTGTCACTGGAACTGAAGTTTCCCCTGGATGTTTTCTGGTCCAAGTGTCGTGTTCTAGGAGAAAGCAGGACCATCCCTCCCAAAAGAAACCCCAAAACCTCAAGAATGCAAACCCACCCTTTCCTTTTGATTTCCTGCTTACCACCAATAAAAACTGAATTTTGAAGCAGTGTATCCCACACTTTCTGTAGAGCTGGGTCCTACTGAGCTTTTCCTACACTTCTCCAAACACATTTTCCAGGAGCATTTAGGGAAAAAAAATCAGAATGAGAAGTAGCTTTCCAAACAGTTTTAGAGCAGAAACACCAAGCCTTGGGTTCACTGGCACTGCAGTGACACTGAGGCCTTTCAGAAACTCCCTGCCCATGGAATCACTGATTTCCCCTTTTCCTGGTGAATATTCCAGACTATCACACATAACATTTTTAATGCCCAATGAAAACCTTGCTCCCTGCCGTTCTGAACTCTCTCCCATTCCCATTGCAGAGAGCAATGAGATTCCTTGGCTTAGTTCTCCACTTTCACAGGATCCATTAGACAAGAATTTGACATCATTTTGGTTTGGAAAGTAAAGCTTTTCCTCCTCCGCTTCCCTGGACCTCCCAAGCCAGGTTTGGACTCTGCCCAGCTCAGGCTCTGCTCTCACCATTCCTCCTCAGCCACACTGAGCTTATTTCCAAAGAAATGTGGAGTCTTACTCCTGTTCCATCAGCTCCCGTTGGCTTTAATTCCTCCCCTGTGGAGTTTCCATCAGCACAGACACAGCCTCCTTCCCTCAGGAGCCTCTTCCTGCTGATGGCTCAGTGGGGCTGTCACCTTCAGCCATTTCCATGGCAATGAGCTGGGGGGATGCTGCTGCTCCTGGGGGTGGCAGCAGAGGTGGTTTGGGGACAGGGAAAGCTCCAGAACAAACAGCAGCTCCCTCTGAGGGCTTGTACTGCTGGAGAACCTCAGCAGAGAGCTCAGCCACAGGGATGGGGTTAATCCCTATTAATTCCTGCCAGGGATCTCCTTCCTCAGGAGCTCCTGTTCAAGGCTCTGGTTTTCCCTCCTCGAGGACCCAGACAGGTCCTGGCTGAGGAGCACAGGGCAGGGACACTGAGCTTGTGAGATACTCTTAATCAGGTGCTGGATTTCCATCCAGACAAACCCAACTCAACTTCAACCTCCCTCTGCTCTCCCCAGAGACTGGGAAATCAGAAAGTCTCACCATGAAAAGTAAAGAGGAAGAACATTTCCAGGGAAAGGAGCTTTCATTTCCAGCTTCACTGGCAGGGTCCTTCCCAAGCTCCCTGTGATTTTCCTAAAGTGACAGCACGTGCCATTTGTGGAATCAATTGGAAAAACAGCAGCTGGGAAATGGGAAATGACATTTCTGCAACTGTGGACACGAGGTTCTGAAGCACTGCTTGGGAAGAGTTCTCAGAGAGAGCTGCTCTGTAACTCTCTAAAGTCATGGACTCAGGGAATGTAGGGCCAGGTGATGTGGAGCACAGCTTTGTTCAGCACATGCACTCACAGCTCCCCTGCCCTGGACACGCAGTGTTTGTCCATACTGAAAGGACAGGAAAATAGGAAACCTCCCAGACACTTTATAACCCTGTAAGCTCCAGAAACACCCTGGAGTCTGCCACAGCATAACCCACACCTCCCCTTCTTCCTTCGAGGGTAAAGTTTCTGGCCAGTCACAATTGTTGTGTTGGCTCAGAGCTGGAAGAAGGACTGACAACAGAACTGAGCAGGGATCCTGGGATTGTCCTGCTCCGTGCCTGGTGAGCTGCCCTGCTGTCAGTACCCCTGCAGTGGGCACGGGTGCCCTGCTGTCAGTACCCCTGCAGTGGGCACGGGTGCCCTGCTCTCAGTACACCTGCAGGTGGGCAGAGGTGGTGCCATCCTTCCAGCAGCGCAGCGTCTCCACGGTGACCGAGCGGCACAGGGGACACGTCTTCTCCCGGTCGAACCACAGGCACAGGCACTCCTCACAGAACACGTGCTGGGGACACAGGGACTGTGTCTCAGCTTGGAAATGGGGCTGTGTGTTCTATCCCCATCTGTCAGAGCTGGGGCAGTTCTCTGCTGTTCATGGGGCAGTTTTTTCTTTATCTCTTCCACAGCCCATCCTCCCTCCAGGAGATCTCTCCTGTTCATGGCCACTGAGTGTCCCTGCATGGCTGAGAAAATTCCATCAGCCCATGGGGAGAGGCTCTGCCCAGGGGAGGAGCCAAGCATTCCTACCTGGATCCAATCTGACCTTGGAACAGCACAGCAGCCTTTGCCCACTGCATTCCCAGAGGAGCAGCTTTCTGCCCCACTGCATTCCCAGAGGAGCAGCTTTCTGCCCCACTGCATTCCCAGAGGAGCAGCTTTCTGCCCCACTGCATTCCCAGAGGAGCAGCTTCCTTCCCCACTGCATTCCCAGAGGGAGCCCAGGCCCATCTCCAGCAGCCCTGGAGCTTCAGAGGAAAACTCCAGCCTTGTCCAGGATCCTGCTCCAGCAGAAGCACAGCTGGCACTGCAGGAGGGCTGAGCCCCCATGGAATGGGACTGCTGCCACACCCTGACCCACAGGCTGCCAGGGCCTGCTCTGACTCTGGCAGGGTTTGCTTTGTACTATTGCATTTGTATTTTTAGTTTTCCTAGTAAAGAACTGTTATTCCTATTCCCATATCTTTGCCTGAGAGCCCCTTAATTTCAAAGATCATAATAATTTGCAGGGAGGGGGCTTTACATTTACATTTTCCATTTCAGGGGAGGCTCCTGCCTTCCTCAGCAGACACCTGTCTGTCCAAACCAAGACACACCACCAGCAGGGAGGCAGCTGGTGCAGCTGGCACTCACAGGGTGTGGGAAATAAACCCCAGTTTGCCAAAGCTCTGGTTTTTAACAACAGCACTAGAAAGAAACATTCCAAAGGTCTACAACACCTGGGCTGACAGGGGAGCTGAGAGGGTTTTCCTCTACCATATCTCCCTCCTCAGTTCCCTAAGTCCTCACTAAGCTCTAATAACCTCTTTCTTCCCCCTGCTCCTTGCATTTGCTTTATTCTGCAGTCCCAGTTTCCCCTTTTCAGTAGATGTCAGTTTTCATCCTCTGGTTTCTGCACTGACCCCTCCCCGGGTTCTCCAGCACACACCATCCAGTCCCAGACTGGGAGAGCAGGAAAAAGGCAAGGAGGGAGCACGAGGAGCTGTGAGAAGCTGGGAACTCCTCCACACACGAGGAGTCAGCAGAAATGTCACTCCTCAAATCCCAACTCTACCAATCAGATCCAAAAGCAGCTTCTCAGGGACTTCCAGCTTGGAAACATCTGCACAGGTGTTCACAGCAAGGCTAAGAGGCACCTTTGGTGCACAGATGGCTTTCATTTGATAACCCTGTTATCAAAAGGGAGTGTTAAAGCTACCCAGCCCTCTCAAGGGGCAGGTAAAGCTCTGCTCACTCTAGCCCCAGGGTCTGCACTGCCCATTGCAGGCCCTGCCCCACAAGGCTGTGCCCACCCCACAGCCACGGTCACCCCCTCAGCTGCCACAACCCAATGGTCACCCAGGGCAATAAAGATCCACCAGGAGCTGGATCAAGAGCCAGCAAAGGCCTCCAGGAGCTCCCAGGCTGGCTGTGCCTCTCCCCACTGCAGGAGCTCACTGAAGGAATGGCAGCAGGGGAGTTCTGGGGTCTTACCTGGCACAGAAGGATCAGAGGTTCCCTGAACTCTGCCTGGCAGATGGCACAGATGTCTCCTGCCTCACTGCACTGCTGGCTCGTGGCACGGACTCCATAGGTCTGTCAGGGAGAGGTGGGGAAAAACAAACCCCATGTCAAGGGACTGGAAGGGGAAATGTGCACAAAGATTGCTTTTCACCCCCAGATTCCCCACAGGGCTTCGTGTCACCGGGTGGGGAAGGGGGACCTGGGCACAGAGGAGTCTGGAGCTCTGTGCTCCCTGTCTGCCCCTCCCCTGGAGCTGACTCCATCTTTTAGGGCCTTCACTTGTGCAGCAAGGATAATGGAATTTAATGAGCTCAACAGGGAACTGAGAGGATTAATTCAGCACCATTTGCAGGGGTGTTTAGATGGAGGGAGGGATTATTATTATTATTGGCAAGCAGGAGACAATAGAAGAAAGAGTAACAGCAGCTGTGCCCACAGGCTGCCCACTTCCCCTTTAGATATAGGGAAGGTAAATGCTGCTTCTCCCACTGTAACAAATTTAGGGGAAACAGAAACCTGCTGAGGGAAAATGACCAGCCCAAGCTCAGGGAATAAGCAAGATAAGTTCTAACTTTGATGAGGCTCTTTTCCTCTACAGCCTTTGATTTACCCTTTTAAAATGTAAGTCACTGCAGCAGATCTAAATATCAGCCCTGTGGAATGCAGTGCCTGGGATAATTCCTGTGCACTGCAGGGTCTCTTTCAATGCCACTGCACATCAGGCACCACAAAGTCCTTCCTACACTCTGCACTACAAAGTTTTGTCAGCTCCTTGCAGTTGGATTAATCCACATTACACAGAGCTTCCAATCAGACAGAACAGGAACCATCTCCCACCACAGCTGGGCCAGGGCAGATGTCAGAAAAGGTCCCTGACATCCCTGACAGGAGCCCCCAGCTTGTCCAGCCATGGGCTGACATTGTTTTGTTCTGTGGTCCTGAGCAATTTTCAATTTTATCATTCAGCAGGAACAAGGTTCCACCTCTGGGACTGCTCCTCCACGTTTAACTCCTTACCTGGGGGGTGCAAAGGACCTTCAGTGCCTTCCTGACACTTCCCACACGGCCACAGATGTCAAAAGACTGCAAAAAACACATCCCATTTTAGATCATTTTCACAAAACCTCTGTCTGTGTGTGTGTGAGTCCAGAAACTCAGCAAACATTCTCCAAATGGATACTCAGAGGGGAAAAAGTAACAATGGTGCCAAAAGAGATTTCATGGTGATCATGAAATATGTAATAAATGGGAATTGACAGTGGGGAAGGGTGGCCAGAAAAGCTCTGGGAGCAGCTGACTGCAAAGTGGGGACTTTAGAGGGCACAGAGAGGGGCTGGCACCAGGCTGGGCTGGGTCAGTTGTCCATCCCACTAAGCAGGAAAGGGCTAAAATGAACCCATTCCCATAGGGAAGGGAAGGGGAAAGGGGAAGGAGGAAAAGAAAATGAAAATAGCTTGAAAACCTAACCCAGTCTATCATCTCTCTGTTCCCTACCTGCTGGCAGAGCACAGGGAAAGCTCACTGAACTAAAGAAGATGTGAAAAAGTGACAGTGCAAGGAGCAGCCCTGCATCAGCTGGGGCTGGTGGCACAGCAGGAGCTGCTGGCTGTCACCTGGGGCAGGGGAGGCTGTGATGCTGCAGCTGCAGAGCTGGAGCAGCACTGCAAAGGCACAGAGACAGGAGTTGGCTTTCTGCTCTTGAAGTGTTTTTGGTGAGAGTGATTGAGTGGGCTCACTGCAGGGAATGCCAATGAGCTCATCCTGCAATGCATGGGGAAGCAAATGCAGGCACCAATAATGCTTCCAGGCAGCACACACAGGGCTCCCAGGCTCCTTCCAGTAATGCTTCCACTCAGCAGCCACCACCTGGGGCTGCCCACTGCCTCAGACATCCCATCTCCTACCAAGGGTGGGATCAGCCCTTTCCTTCCCAGCGCAATTCCCAGCTTTTCCTGCTTGCTGTGCTTACAGCATGACTCCAATGTCTCCTCTCTCCCAGCCCATATTCCCCCCTCATTCCCCCCTCTGGAGCCCCCCTGCACCCCCAAAAGCTGATTGTTTCAGAGGGCCAACACCCATTTCTCACCCATTTTTTGTTGCTCCAGCCATCACTTCACAACTGGGTCACACACAGGGAGTGCTGCTGCTCAGGACAGGCAAAAAATCCAACCTGGATGCTCTGTGTGTGAACACCCGGGATTTCTCCACCAAAACCAGAGGCTCATGGCTCCACAGTGCAGACACCAGCACAGCTCCAAGCAGCCTCCTGGAAGTGCTCCTGCCCCTGGTGCAGGGGAAGGGGACGCAGCCCCAGCCCCAGCCCCAGCCGAGCCCTGGAATTCTGCCAGGAGCACAGGAGCTCTCAGTGCCAAACTGGCTTCTGTGGTTCTTCTAATGTGGTTTGTGGCTTTGCTAATGTGGGCTCCTCTGGGGATATTTTCAGTGTCTCAGGCAAAGAGCTGGACCTGCAGCTCTGGGGACTGGAAATGGGACGGGCACAGCCAGGGCTCTGTGCCCTGCTCGGGGAGAGGAGCTCCCTCTTCCCTTCCACTTCCAAGCAAAGTCTTGGTGTGCACAGGGCTGACCCTGGCCTGGACACAAACTGCCCGAACAGCTTTTCCAATCCAGATCACCCCAACGCTCCCTGTAAAGGCTTCACAGGACAGGAACATCAAGTTAACCCCCAAGGAGCTGTTCCCACCTGTGCCAGGCCCTGAGGAGCCTCACTTGGGCTCTCCTCCCACAGTCCCTGCCCCTGGGCCCAGCAGCTCTAGTTAAGCTCAGCCCTGGAGGTCTCAGCTCATGGCTGTGTCTTAGGTCAGAAATCCAAGATTTAGCTGGGGGTGTGTGTTCTATCCCCATCTGTCAGAGCTGGGGCAGTTCTCTGCTGTTCATGGGGCAGTTTTTTCTTTATCTCTCCCACAGCCAATCCTCCCTCCAGGAGATCTCTTCTGTTCATGGCCACTGAGTGTCCCTGCATGGCTGAGAAAATTCCATCATCCCATGGGGAGAGGCTCTGCCCAGGGGAGGAGCCAAGCATTCCTACCTGGATCCAATCTGACCTTGGAACAGCACAGCAGCCTTTGCCCACTGCATTCCCAGAGGAGCAGCTTTCTGCCCCACTGCATTCCCAGAGGAGCAGCTTTCTGCCCCACTGCATTCCCAGAGGAGCAGCTTTCTGCCCCACTGCATTCCCAGAGGAGCAGCTTTCTGCCCCACTGCACTCCCAGAGGAGCAGCTTTCTGCCCCACTGCATTCCCAGAGGAGCAGCTTTCTTCCCCACTGCATTCCCAGAGGGAGCCCAGGCCCATCTCCAGCAGCCCTGGAGCTTCAGAGGAAAACTCCAGCCTTGTCCAGGATCCTGCTCCAGCAGAAGCACAGCTGGCACTGCAGGAGGGCTGAGCCCCCATGGAATGGGACTGTGCCACACCCTGACACACAGGCTGCCAGGGCCTGCTCTGACTCTGGCAGGGTTGTTTTGTTTTACTGCATTTTTATTTTACTTTTATTTTTCCCTAATAAAGAACTGTTATTCCTGCTCCTATATCTTTGCCTGAGAGCCCCTTAATTTCAAAATTATAATAATTCAGAGGGAGGGGGTTTACATTTTTCATTTCAGGGGAGGCTCCTGCCTTCCTTGGCAGACACCTGTCTTATCAAACCAAGACACTGAGCTGTGCTCTGAAGGTGCTGGTGTCCAGCCTTGCTCCAGATCCCCCTGCTCTGCACCCCCCAGCAGCTGGGGTGGCTCCTCATCCTCCCCCTGAGCCTTCCTCATTGCTGGGCTCTGCCCTGCAGTTGTTGGACTCCCTCTGAGCCTGGCTGGGGAGGCCCTTTCCTGCCAGCTGTGGTTTTGAGCTTGGCTCCCCTTGCTCCAAGGAGTAGAATTCCCCACCTGCATCTTCCCCCTCTGAGGGCTTCTCCAGGTGTAAGAAATGGCACATGGAACTGCATCTCTCTTCCAGGTGTTGAGTTACTTTTGCAAGCAGGGAACAAGAAAGATCACATGAAATCTGTTCTTGCCCACCTGTGGTCTGCACACCTGAGCTGCCAAGGCAAGGGGTGGGGGGTGGATACTGCAGTGGCTCCAGGCAGTGACACCTCTGAAAGGGCCACCAATCCTCCCCCCCAGCACAGGGAGAGGAGCTGGGGCTGAGGGCTGTGCAGGGAGCTGCACTGGCCTTGTGTGCTCCTGTCCTGGCACTGCTTGCTCTGCTCCTGGCTGGGGCTCAGACCTGCTGTGACCACATCACTTCACTGGCCATGACCTCCTCTGCCTGATTTGCTCACAAGAACTGCAAAGGCCTCGACAGGAGGGGTTGCAGGACCCTATTCCTGCACAATACTCTGTAATTCAGCATTGCTCTGCTCCTCTGAGCTGTTTCCAGCTTGGATATATTCTGTTCCTTATTTTTCAGTCTGCTCCTGCAGAGCCACAGGCACAGACAGAGGGATCTGGGATGGAGCAAACCTGGCCCTTCTCAGAGGGGTGAACATGTGGTTTATAACAGTTTGCTTCAGCTACTGCTCTGCCCCTGGGCAGGGTTTAACACACACCACTGGAAAAACAATTATTTCTAGACCTGGGACTCCTCTGACTAAATCACACCTACTCATTGACAACTGTACCAACTCTGTGCTCTTATTTTTGAGGAAACGTGAATTAGTCCTGCCCATCACTTGTATCAGCCAGAGCAGGACCTAGAATGGGACCTGTTTTATCCAGGCAGGACTTGGCTGCTGCTTTCTCTCCCTGCTGCACTCAGAGCTGTGAGTGGCAGAGGAAAGCTTAGAGACAGCCATGTGAGTGTCTGCAGCCTGCCTTTGTGTGACATCTGGAGGTGTGCAGCCAGCCAGCACTGCTCCCCCAGGACCAGCTTCCCTTCTCCTGCAGCCTCTGCAGAGAGGGATTAGCAGAGCAGCAATGACTTCATGAGTCTGATGCAACCCTGGGAGCAGGCTCAGATCCTCCCCCAGCCCAGCAATGCCCACATGCTGGGCAGCAAAATGCCTCTGGCAGCTGAAGCACGCGGTGCTCCTGGGCAGAGACAGCCACAACCAAAGGAGCATTTGTCCCTTCAGCTGTGCTGCTCCCTGCTCCTGCTCCCCCCTGCTCCTGCCACAGCTCCCAGGGAATGTTCAGGAGGTGGTGCTCACCTTGCAGAGGCTGTACATGATGATCAGGATGCCACCCAGGAAGTAGCTGCTGGATGGATCATCCCCCATGATGTATTTGTACCACAGCTGGATGGGCACCAGGGAGCGGAACAGCTGGCTCAGCTCCTCAATAATCAGGTAAAACTTTCCCTGCAAGACAACCAGGCAAGTGAGACCATGATTATTATCAGCAAGTCAAAACAAGAACATTTAATTTGTGCAGGGCTGGTGTTCACTGATCACTGCACTGTTAAATGGTGCAGAGACCTCACTCATGAGATGCAGCTTTCTCTGCAGCCCCTCAGCTCTGTGCCCAGAAAGGATAAATATCCCTTCATTCCTCCACAGGGCTCAGCTGAACACAAGCAGTACAAGCCACTGAAATATTCACTTGTTTTTTTACTGTCAACTTAAACTTGAAATTTGGAATCAATTAAATCTGCTATGCAGCATTTTTGAATTATAAACTTTAGAGGAGGTTATGGATATTGTGTGTCTGGACAATGCTGCAGAAAAACAAAGGTTAAAATGGGACTAACATGATGTAAATTGTAGATATTATTATTAGTGAGAAAAGGAAAGCAAGTTAGATCTCTGACCTTACACCCCTTCTGAAGGTACAGGGATTAAATGTAAAGTGACCTCACTCTTCCTGACAACTTTTTAGGTAATCCCAAAGAATCAAATTAATGACGTTTGAGAGCATCCTTCCCCTCCCCCTCAGGTTTGTGGGCAGTGCACAGATAAAAAGACTGGTGCTGAAAATTAAACCCTCAGGGCATTTAAAACTCAAAGGGACCAAACCTTCCTGAAGACTTCAAGGAAGGAAGCGTGGGGAGGGGGAAGTGTGCTGCTTGAAATGCTTCTCTCTCAAAAGAGACTCAAAGAATGGGCAACATCCTTTGTCAACCTTCACCAGAGCCTGAATAAGTGTCTAATTTAGGGCCACCCCCAGTTTGTTTTGTCCCACGCTGTTTTACAGGGACAGCTGGTGGCAAACCGAGCCCAGAAGGATGCTTAATCTGCAATGACATTATCTGGGCTGAAAGATTTGGGTTTGTCCTGTCAAAATCCTTTTATTTGCTAAGCTCCTGGAGAAGGGGAAATTCCCCTGGAATTTTGCTGTGTTGTCCCAGTTAGCTCTGTCATCAGTGATGTCATCGCAGGCCAATCACTAATTGCTGAGGTGGGGATGGGGATTGAGTCCTCGCAGCCGGGCTGGCAGCAGCCAGCGCCCTTCCCCGGGGGCTGCGATGAGATCACTCGCAGGCCATCCTGCAGCTCCCGGCAATGCAATCCTTCCCACAGCTCGGCACGCTCATGAGCTCATGTCCCGCGGGACGCGAGTGAGCTCACACCACACCAGCGGCAGCTATCGGACACGGCTGCTTGCTTGCCTGCCCTCCCCATCCCATCCCATCTTTATCCCCATTCCATCCCCATCCCCCCCGCACCCCATCCCCATCTCATCCCCTCCCCACCCCGGGCAGCAGCAGCAGCAGCCCTGGGTCGGAACCGCCCCAATTTATTCAATTAGCACTCCGGCCTCTCCCCGCCCGCTGCTGCGATGCAATCATGGTTTATTTCGGGCGCTGCTGGGGCAGAAATAACAACGCTGTCACCGCGTCCCTCCGCAGGGCTCTGATGAAAGCTCCCAGCAAGATAAAGGCAGCGAATTTTGCTTTCTGCAGCTCGTCCCTCCCAGCCGCCCCCCTCCATCGGTCCCTGCCGCTGGGCTGGGACAGGTCACTGCTTGCTGTCCCATTGCATCAGCCAGAGCTGCTGCACCCAGGACCCAGCACCGCGGCTGGACCCTGCTCCGGCCTTCTCCTCTGAGCACCGAAAGCCCCGAGTGCACAGCGAGGTGTGAGGAAAGCTGGGGCAGCCCCAGGGCACAGCCAGGCTCCGGAGGTGGCAGTGGCAGCGAGTGACAAACTTCAGCATCCAACCACAACTTCTGCACCCCTCCCCAGAGCTGCCAGAATTCCTTTATCTTCAGTTTCCAGTGGTAACTGCAGGGTAGCAGGATTTTTTAGCAGCTAGAAACTTGCTGACAGCCTCCCAAGAGTAAAGTGATGTTTTAAGGGATGCACCCCTCCCTGCAGCCCCTTTAGCACCCACCTGACCATTAAATGTTGGTAAGTTTAGAGTGATTCCAGCAGGGAGGGAGCAGTACAAGGGCAGCTGAGCATCACTTCAAGAGAACTAGAAATTTCAGACACCTCAGTGCACCACGCCAGCCCCTTTTTTAAATGAGGAAAAGTGCCAGAAAATCAGAAATAATTCTACAAAGGGTTGATGCAGAAGTGAGGCCCTCCTTCTGAGCCAGAAGCTTGGAAAATGAGGATTGTTCCCTACAATTTCAGCAGTAAAATGTAGATTTCTGATAGCAGCAACTTAGTGCAGACAGCACCCGTCAGTGGGAAGCACACTCAACATACCTGTCTGCCACTTCTCAGCTCTGTTATCTCTCAGCTATCTAGGTTACATTTCTCAAAGTCAAATCTTTATCTCAAGCTGTATTTTATCTGAAAAATCCAGCTAAAACACATCAGCTTTTTTGTTCCTTCAAGATTAGAACTGTGTGTTATATGAAGCACAAACATAATTATTTCTCCTGTGCATCTGATTTGGCACCACAGCAGAAATAAGGCAAGGCCTGTCTCTGTCAGGTGACTTTTCCTATGTCACAAAAACCCGTGTAAATCTGGGAATTTTCTCTGGAATGCACTGTAGAGAGATTGAAGAGCTCTCTAAGATCAGCAGAATCTTTCTGGTGGGCTTGCGAGCCAGCCCCAGTGCAGGACTGGGCTGTGTGGGAGCTGAACTGCAGAGATTAAATAGGATATTACCTGGAATTATGGCTCCTGATGAGGGTGGGGGTCGGGAACAGCAGAAAGGCTCTGCTCTCATCAAGGGTTAAGCCTGCCCAAGAAGTGAGAGGGGCAGTGCTGGCCCTGCTTCCTCTGAGGGAGCTGCTGTGCTATCAAACACTTCATTAGCACACGTGGGGAAGGGCTGTGCTGGGATCTAATTTTAGCAGCTCTGCTGATGAGCCTCAGATACCACATGGTGAAATTTTGATTCCTTTTTTTTCAGTGCTCAGTTAAAACCACAAGTCAATGACTTGTGTATAATCCCCCCATTTTCTGAACCTCCTTCACCACACCGAAATACCATTTCTGTACTTCAAACCAAGCACTTCTTTTGAAAGAGGGGAATTCAGCATTTTCACACAATTGCACTTTCCCTTCTGTAGATGCAGAGTTTCAGTCTGTACTGCACTGAAGGTTTTTGCATGGAATTTCTTGGTATTTTGTTACATCCTCACTACCTGATGGCAGATCTGCATCTGATCCTTTCCTCCCATTTGAGCTCTGCTCAGGGGAGCACATTCCTAGAATTTCTTCAGTCCCTTTACTACATCAGCACTACAGAAAACACTTTTAAAACCCCTTTATTTTCATGCTGCTGGCTGACCTCAGGGACAGCTTTTCTCTGCATTTTCTAAATGAGAGCCTGAGACACAGAAAGACAAAGGTCAAGGCAAGGCTGTTTTGGTGTCCATGCTGAGGTGCTGGGATTAGACTTTTTATAAAGCACTTCATTTTCTAGATCACGTTACCATGAAAAGCTGAAGCCCTGACTTCAGTTTGCAGCTCTACCTGACTTCTCTAGACTCACACAGGAATTATTTGGCCAAATAAAGGACAGGATTTAATTCTCCAGTGTAGCAACTCAACTTGAACTTGTAGAACGTTCTTCTCTTTGTTTCCTGTGAACTTTCCAGTTGCTGCAACAGCTTCTTTCAACCCCTCACCTTCATCCTTGGGGCAGGGTGATGGAGAGGAGAAGCCTCACAGAAAAATAACACAGAACAGTGTAATTAAAAATTGAATCCCAAGCTAGACACAGCAAAGGGGGCAGGTTGCAGCAGCAGAGAGAGTGCTAACTCCCCCAGGGCTCAGTGTGCAGTCTCCTTTGCCATAAGGCTCTGCCTCAGTGTGCCTCCCCACAAGGAACAGAGGCACAGCAAGGATTGACACAGCGGAATCAGAGTGGGGCATGCAAGAGAAGTGAGAGAAGTTGCAATGAGGCAACTGCAAGGTGTGATTAGCACTCGAGGGAAGCTCCAAGTCTCACTTGTTCTGCTGCCAGCAGCAGCATTAGGGTATATTCTGAACATGCTTGAAAAAGCTTTGGAGTCCTGCTGGCAATTTGGATCAGAGGAGAGCAGGCTCTGCTGAGATTCCAGGTCATGGTGCCAATAGATCGAGTGTTGGGTAGGAGCAGTAAAACAGAGAAAACTCCCAGATTCACACAGTAAACAGCATTGTGGCATGGAGGATGCTGGTGAAAATCCATGCAGGACTAATGAGGAGTAATGTCAAGGTGGGACTAGAAGGGAAATTGAGAATTTTAGTTAGTGCACAACGTTTCTGAAAATCCCATCTTTTGTATCTTAAATGGAAAGTTAAACTGGGAAAGCACTGAAGAGCAATGATTTTTAAAAAGGTCAGTAGCAGTGACTTGCAAAGCAAGTTTAGGGAGGGGGGGCAGAGGAGTCCCCACTCCTCAGTACCTGCTCTTATGCTTGTTAGTTTTTTAATTTTGTAAATAATAAATCCTACACTTCTGACTCTGGGACAGCACATCAGTCCCAGCTGCAGCAGGGAAAAGTCCTTGCAGAACATCCTGGAGTTCCTGTGGCTCAAGAGGACCCGAGCTCAGACTGCTGTCCATGAAGAGTGAATCTGTTTGTCAGTGAGCTCCCCCAAAGAGGAGCCCAGGTCAGAGAGGAGAGGGGAATGACAGGATGGGCTGTCACCTGCCTGGGAACACCTCTTCAGCCACACTGCGAGGGAGGAGCAGGAATAAATTCCATATTGCACAGACAAGGACCAGCAACATCTTTGCCTGGGTATTTTTTTAATCAACACCATCTATGAGCTAGCTCACACTGAGGTTTTACTGCTTATGTATTTCTAGAGGACCCAAATACTCCAAGAGCCTTTTTTTTTTCCCCTTAGGATAAAAAAAGGTGTAGTTTCAGAAGGAATATGAAAATTAATGTGCCAGGTTCCATGGCAGAGCTGTACCCATCTATGACAGGAAATATGATGTACACCTGAAGAAGCTTTTTGGTCCAAGTGCAGAACTTGGAATTGCTGCCACATCCAGGCCAAGTTTTCTCTGACCAGACTTGATGAGATGTTAATTTAAAAATAAAAAGCACTAATAAAACAATCCACTGGAAAAAAAAACACCAAGCAAGAATTTTCAAAGCTGCAGTGAGGGGCCAATGTCAATGTTCTCCTTCTGCATTTTCACTCTCCTGGAAATGCAGTCCAGTCCCCTGTAACATGACTCTGCATTGAGCATGCAGAGAAAATTCTCACTTAGGGCCTTTCTTATGTATTAAAATGTCCATGTTATCTTTGTCCTCTATAGGGATAAGGACACACAGATGCAGGAACTTGGGCTAACAGTTTCTTACAGTCCTATTTGGTTTAATTTTCTTTCTCCCTCCCCCCATGTTTCACTCACTTCTCCAGCTCAGATTGCTGATAACAACATGAGGAGGGGATGGGAAGCTTGCAGGCACCTGGGATTTCCTAAGTGAAATCTTTGGCAACTGTGTCTTTTTATTATTTATTTCCTGATTTTGAATTCCACCCCCCTCAAGCTGTCATTCCTTAGCAGTGAAAATGAAAAGCTGCCCTTGATGTGTGCTCAACAATGAAAGCCTCTGCAGGCCACATGGCTCCTGCAGTTTAATTTACTTTAATTCGTTTTATATTGAACCAAATGATCTTATTTGCCTTTTTTAATGGAGAGCTTTCAGCCAAGCCCTCCCTTCCAAAGGAATGATGAGCTCAGCTGTTACTGAAACTTGTACCCAGCTCAGTGTCCCTGTCACAGCCTGGGGGGAGGGAGGGACACCTCCAGCACAGGTGGGATCCTCTGGAAACTCCACAGAGCTCTGGGATCAGTCTGATGCTGGGGTTACCTTCTTTTTCCTGCTTTTCTCTCCAATTCACAAGCTCTTCTTTCCCTGCATTCCAGCCTGACTGGAGTCTCACAGCCTCTCCTGCTGCCTCTGTTTTCCAGGTTGGTTTGGAACCTGGGAAAGTCTGGGGTTATTTCGTCACAATTTAAGTCTTCCCTCGTTCTTTGGAGGAGTTGCTCTGAATTTCTGAGTTACACAGGCTTGGAGAACTCTGGCTGGTTGTACCCTCACAATAAAGCAGCTCTCATGCTCCACACTTCAAGCACCCGTGATGATAGGTTTTGCCCACTGTGCAAAGACAAACTTTTTCTGCCCCTCAATTTTAGTTTGCTTTCTCTCAGTTAAAGCATAAACTGATGCTACAAATCACAAAAGTTTACAACAAAAATTGCCCTTCCTGTGATGGGCCATACTAGGAAGACATGACCCAGGTACTTTGGATGGGGGGAACTGAGTGTTCTAACCCAGATTTTTCACGTGTTTACTTTTAAAATGAAAAGATGCATCCAACTGATGTTAGCAGAGTTTAGTGCTATTCACTCTTGTCATTGATGATCTTGATGGAACAAAGTAATGTACAGCTGACACTAAACTGTAAGCACAACTGGAAAGAAGGATTATATTCCAAATTCATCTTGACAGACTGGAGAAATGGTCTAGAAGACAGGGAGGGAATGAAGACAGTCCAGAAGAGAATAATAAGATCTGGAATTAACAATCTCTGAGAAAAGACTCAAAAAATTGTTGGAGTTCAGTCTACAGACAAGAGTGAGGGGAGGCATAAAGACTGACAAATAAAAGCAAAAACCACACAGTATTCAGAGAGGACCAGGATCCTGAGGAGCAGCAGGAAAAGCCAGGCTAGCTTTGCAAGTGCCTTTGAACTTCCAAAATGAGGAAAATCCAAAGAGCCAGCTCAGAGGCTGAGTGCAGGATGATTAAAGTTCCCCACATCCCATCCAAGGGCAAGTTTTAGGATCTACTGCTGACTGCCAGTAGCTGAGGATTAAATCCCCCTGTGCTGAACTCCAGCCCTGAGTGCAGCAACCTCCACTTCAGGCCCTGTACCAGGGGAGCAAGAGGCTGCTGTTCTGAGTAGTTAAATTGGCACAAAACCTTCTCACTATATATAAATACCCACCTTGAAAAAGTTGAGCTCTACTGAGTTAAATTCATCTTCCTCCAGCAGCCTGTTACCATTAAGTGACAACTACCCAGAAGTTCATAAACTCCAAGCTGGGCTTCAGGCAGAAATACTACTTGGAGGACATTGGGAGGAAGAGAGTAACTTTGTATCTGGCAAGTATTCAGAGAAAAAACTTGATAAAAATTTTGGTCAAAGTTAATGTGCATAAACTGCACTAGAAGTGTTCTAACTCAGCAAAAGGTTCCATTTCAATCCCTCACCTGTGCAGGCCAGGGGTCAGCAGGCTCAGGGAAGGAGCTCAGCTATGTGATCACCAATTACCATTTCCATGGTGTCCTGTGGCTCTCCTGGAGCCCTCCCATCCCAGTTTGACCTTGCTTAATTTGTTACACCAGATCTCATCCTTGGCTGGATTAAAGGCTGCAGAGTGGGGGAGAGAACCCCCAAACCAAACCCAGATCTGGTGGTGGGTACCAGCAGAGCCAGGGGACAGCGAGACCGTCCCCAACATCCTGAGACAAAAAGGGGCTTTAAAAAAGTGAGACACATTGCTCTCCAGAAAAAGGTATTAAAAATGAAGCATCTGTGCTCTGAGTCATTACAGGCCCTTGACAGATGTGATCCTACCAGCCTCTCACTGGAGCTGCAAATAAAGACCCCTTCTCTTTCTTCTCTCCTGACAAGGATTAATGAGTACTTGGGATGGCTCTCAGACAAGCAAGCAAAGGCTGTGAACCTTTTCCAACACTGCCATTTATCTTGGGAAGACTATTCACATCACTTCTCCCTCCCTCCCCAGCCTGGATTATGCTCTGACCCAGCACATTAATCTCCCAAAATATAATAACAATAATAGAAGGAGGGAAAAAAAAAAAAAAGCTGGACAATTGCCAGAAATAAATTAATAACCATCTCAGATAGCCCTGCTGTGCACGAGCAAACTGCTCAACTCCCCTGCCACCCATGTCATTTCTAAGCAAAACTATTCCCAGTTTAGAGACCCCCTGAAGTGCCCTGCCTGAGACTTTCAGCAATTACTGCTGGTACCTTGCATCTAGAGAGTGCCTTTCATCCCAACAGCTGCCAGAGGTTTCTTTGCTGAATGCAAATAATACACATTGCTACATCTGCCCCTGAAATGGGGTCACTACTGAGTGCAGGAAGAGGCAGCATGAGAGAGATGTAAAATAAAAGCATATCAAAAGGTGTTTTGAATGAGAGAGAAACTTTTAAAAGTTAGGCTTAGTCGACATGTGGTTGCATAAACATTTAAATATGTGAAGCATTTAATTATTTTTTTTTCTCCCATGGTTAGAACTGGTGCTGTCTTTTGTGGCTTCAGTTTAACCCAGTTACTTCTTTGACCCAAGTGGGAAGCCAAAGAGACAAATATTTGCAATTTCTTCCCAGGAAGTGAAGAGGTTCCTGCTTCAGAAATGTGAATTTACAGAGATTACTCAGAAAACAAGACTTAAAGTCAATGAGAAAAGCAGTTATCTGGCTGCTAGCACTGATTCCTCCTCAAGCAATGCTCACCTCACCTCCCCAGACTTTAATCACTGCTGGTGGTACCAAACCCTTGCTCAGGTCTGTGATGGCTCAAAAACCACCCCTCGATTCCAGGTGAACTTCTGCCAAAGGTTTAGCAACAGATTTTAATGGTTTTATTCTTCCATCCATATTTGGCCCTGGCACAGGGTGCCCAGAGCAGCTGTGGCTGCCCCTGGATCCCTGGCAGTGCCCAAGGCCAGGTTGGACAGGGCTTGGAGCAGCCTGGGACAGTGGAAGGTGTCCCTGCCATGGCAGGGGTGGCACTGGGTGGGATTTAAGGCCCCTTCCCACCCAAATCATTCCCTGATTCTCTGGTTCCGTGCTGCAAACGTGTGGTAAAGGTATCAGATTATCAAAGAGAAAGGTGTGTGCCTCAAGAAGAGTCTCCTACCTTTGACTTGACGGCAAGGATGATCTTGGGCAGGGCCACGACGAGGCATTTCAGGGCAATGGTGAGGTACTTCAGCACAAAGTCTGCAATGCCCACAATCCACATCAGGTCAAAGAAGTCCAGCCTGTCCAGGTTGGGTTTCAGGAATATAAGGCTGAAAGAGACACCAAAGGTCAAATACCACTGAGGAGAAGCTTGCTCAAGCTCCTTGTATCCACTGCTGGCTAGAGAGAGCCCAGGAAATCCCCTGAACTTCAGGGAAGTTCTCAGGATCAAGAGGAGGACACACAAATCAGGTCTGGGCTTCCTCTGGGCCCCCTGACCTTGCTCTTGCCCACTTCTACAGGGGTCAGCAGGTTTGCCCAGTGTCACAAAGCAGGGCCCAAACACCCATAAAGTCTGTTTGGAATACAGCAGCCTCCATAACCTGCCTTTCCCACTGCCTGGGGTGCTGACAGTGCCCTTAGTGCACAGCGTGGGATCTGGGTGGCACAGCTTCTCCTGGCAAGTCCTGCTCAGAACAGTTCTGCTCCCCGGGGCAAGGGAGCACCCCCACAGCCCCTGAGGCTGCTCTGCCACAGGGACACAGTCCCCAAACCTACTGGGCACATCAAAGTGGTGACACAGGAAACTCTGCACCAGCCACGGCAGAAAGGTGAGAACTTCACACGTGTCCAGCTCTGACAGTGGCCACTGCCTGAAGCACAACAAGAGCTGGGCTCTGTTAATACTCTTACCTGAACCAAAGATCCAAAAGTTAATGCCCCTTACATAATGTCATTTACTGGGCTGAACATTTGCTCTTTAAAAGAGTGGAATCTGGGACAGCAGAATTTCACCCAGCAATGGGCAGAAGCTACTGGCCTGAGCAATAATGAGAACTAGACCCTACTCAGGCTGAAAAAACAGGATTCATCTTCAGGGTATTTACCTGCTAAAGCTTCATGGTAGAAAGCAAAAACTTAACAGTAAAAAAAAAAAAAAAAAAAAAAAAGAAAAAGAAAAAAAGCAAAGTAAAGTAACCAACCCAAAATGAAAAGCCTGAACACGAATTTAAAATACTCACAACACTGGCACAGCACAACAGGTAAAATTACACCCTAAAAACAGAAACAGAATCAGAGACTTTACTACTATTCATGCACTAGAAACAAGAAAAAAAAATCAGGAAATGAAAAATGAAAGAAAGAAACAAAACTGAAGCAGACATTTCTAAGTTGACAAGCCTGGCTTGTGAATAGTCCCAGGTCTGGCAAGCAAGAGACACACCAGCCTGACACCACTGCAGCACTCACAGGAACAGGGCTTTTCCTGGAGCTGTGGCCCAGCCTGCCCACTGGTAATAAACCACACTCTAAACTGTCTGTAAGATGGCCCCAAATTGCTAAAACCCCTTTATTTTAGATGATTTAGCCTTTTTTTTTGAACTAGTCCCATTCATGCTTTTAACCTTGGCCACCCTCTTAGAGACACCCTGTTACCCTGTGGTGCAGACAGATTTCACTGCCACATCTTTCTGCCATTCCTGTTCCTGCCTTTCCACTCCATCCAGACAATCCCATGGCTTGGCCTCTCCCATTCAGCCCCACACTCAAACCTTCTCAGCTCTCCCCCTTTCTCTGCTTCCTACCTGTGATTATTCCTGTCTGCTTTACATTAACTTGTGAACCAAATCCATGAGCAGAAACCTTTCTGTGTTAGAGAACTAACTCAGTCAGGATTTGAAAGGCAAGGCTATCTTAATTATTATCTCAGATCCAAGTGCCCTGAGGACACTGGAGTAAAACTGCTGTTTCATCTCCTGTCCTACACTCCAATCTAGATAGACTGAAGAGGAAAATCACCGGGTCAGTTCCTCATCTGCCTCTGACACCTGCACTCAATGTTCATCTGCAGTGGTCACAATGGGAATTCAGAGGTCGTTTTTGGAAAGGATCCACCCTGCTTTGACACCATCACACCCTGGCCCAGTTATACACTGCTTATGTCCTTTACTGACAGGAGCATAATCCACTGGTAAGGGGCACACACACATTCTTTTCCTGCACTGGAAGGTATTACAAAGGTGCAACAAAGACAGCAGATCCTTTAGGGGCACACAGTTTCTCCCACAGTGTGGGGGAGAAGTGGCCTTCCCTCTTTTCCTCCCTGGCAATTATCACCTGCTCCCATCCTGTACAAGGTAGATTTTGCTCACCTGTTGTAAAGCTGCTGAGAGCTGAATGTGTAAAGCAAGTAAAGGGTGTTTCCAGTGAGAAAGGCCAGGATCCAGAAGACAACCAGCACTGATCTCTTCTCCTGGGCAAGGAAAAGGAGCAGAGTTATTTCAGTTATTTTCAGTTTTTTGAGTTGAAATCTCAAGATTTGAGCTAAGCCTTCAACTGCTGAAAAATCCAACCCAGGGGATGCAAATATGTAACAAAGTGTTCAGTAATTAGTTTATTTACACAGGACTATAAAGTAAAGTCTGTAAGGTAAAGACATCTATAAACACAAGTAGAAATGCTTCTCACTCATGTTCAATGGAAATGAATTGAAATAAGCAGGTGAAAATGACAGAATTATTGCAGAATGCATTTTCAAAGTTGGGATCTTTCTTGGGACACCTAAAATCCCCTGAGATTTAAAATGCAGCATGACAAACAGATTTTAAAAAAATCCATTCCACGTATTGTCTTAAATTCTGAGCTGCCACCTGGCTGGAGCACAATTCATCAAAGAGGTGTTTTATAAATAGACCCAAAGTCACTCAGTGGAAGGCTCAGCTAAATCAAATATACCCCTCCACTACCTGCAGCACATCTGGGTGCTATCCTAAAGCATGGTGGCTCTGGAACATTCATTTTTGATTGAACAAATAATTAAAGGTCAAAAGAAGTAGAAACGTTGCATTTTAACATACATGGAAAGTTACAGACAAGCTGGATGGCAGAAGACACTGTCCTGGGTCTTGGCCCTCGGTAACTTTGGGGAGTAAATTTTATTCCTGAGAGGAAAACACCCACCATTTTTCTTGTGAGCTGATTTATTAAGAAAGGAGGTGTCTGTAGCTGCTCAACAGCCAGGCCTGTTGTGCTGAGATTTAAAGGAGGCAGATCAAGGGGCACACTGCTGGAAGGCCAGAGGTGCAGAGGGCAGGGCAACAGCAATCTGTTACTGGGCTGTGCCATTCATCTCTTCACTCCCTGCTGCATCACACTGACTCCACTGCTGCTGGCAGATACAAGCATGCACTTGTGCCACCCAGGTCATTTTGACAAAAAAGGAACTCTAGCCTTGTGCTTTTAGTGCTGTTGAACTGTTCTCCAAACACAGAAGATCAGAAGACCTGAAAAGATCTGCTGGTTTACATTCTAAGCATACTAATGCCCAGAGCATTATAAAGCTACTAGCAAGCAATACATCTATGAAATCTTTCAGCTGAACATCTCAAAACATTATCTAAATGCTAATAAGCTAAATCTCATCATTAATAAGTCAAACAGGCTTCAGCACCTCTGCTGTACATGATGGGAAACCAAGGTGCAGAGAAGTGCTGGAATAGGCACTGCCAGGCAGAGGGAGATGCAGATCACAACATCCCTGACCTGTCCTCTATTTGTTTTACTACACCACATTTCACAAAAAAGCAGGACAGAAACTTTGGGAGAGCATCAGTGGGGAGAGGCAGGACGGAGAAGACAGATCTGTGCACATATAAACGCATTCAGCCCTACACTGCAATCAAAGGTTCATCACAGATGCTATTTTTGCATGGAAAATTATGCTTGCTGGGAACAGAAGTGTTGGAATCCAAAATGCAGGGAATTCTCAGAACTTTGCCTAAACTTTGTTAGCCTGTAAGCCAAAGCTTAGAATTAAACACAGGATTTGATTTGAGACCTTGGAAAAGGCTTCCAAATTTAGGTGCTAGAAGTAAGAATGTGGATTGTAGCTTGAAGCAGAGACACATTAAGTGGAGGAAGGTTTAGAGTTTTAGAGTTTAAGATACAGAAAAAATAAAAGTAGTTACAAGGGTAAACAAGAAGTTTAGAATGCAGTACTGTAGGTTTGTGTGTCATAACATGATTAGCTAAGAAAGCTTACACTGTAGCATGAGTCCATAAGATGAAAGCCCATAAGGATTGAGGCAAAAGCATAAATATCCTTGTTAGCAGTGTTTTATTAGTCAGTAAATCCTTAAAAGGTCTTGTAGCTAGGGGTCTGGGACCTTCTGAACCATGCAATGAAGATGTGAGCCGAACTCACCCTTAGTGCCTATGCAGAAAATAAGAAAATAAATCACACCATCTAAAAAACTCAGAGGTCCTGTCTCTAACTCATTGAAAACTCCTTCAAAAATCCCCATCCAGAAGGAGGTAAAATGCCAGACTCACCTTCAGAGCTACCTGCTCTCGGAGCGTGGAGTTGGCGTAGGCAAAGGTGCTGGCCATGCCAATGCACACAGCAATTCCTGCAGGGAAAGGCTCTGTCAGGGAGAAACTGCTGATGCTCTTTGACTTGATCTCACCCCCAGCACCCTACCTGCAAGACAGGAGTCTCATCCCTCTGAACCCTTCTATGCTACACAGATATCTTTGCTGTCACCAAGGTAAGCTCTCCCCATCTCTCCTACAGAGCTCTGAGGGAGAAGCCTTGGTGACATCCTCAGCCTCACAGGAATGTCAGGGAAAAATCAGGAACAGTAGCGGTCAGAACAGGAAACTAATGGATCTGACCCAGATGAAAACAGCTTGGACTGAAAGTTATGGGGAATTTATCACATGCACTATCCCATGCATTTGAGCACGTTCCCTTCATGCTGGACTCCATCTGGACACTGCCACCTGGATAAATGTATCAGACATCAGAGCCGGATAAAGCCTCCCAACCACCCTCTAATCACAGTTCAAAAAGCTCTGACGAACGCTCACCAAGCTTGTGCTGGAAACAAACTTTAGCCAGGAGGATCAAGATGAAGGGAAGTCCCTTCTGCAGCCACCCAACCACAGCTTTGAGCTCCGAAAGAGCCGGGGCCGGGGTTCCGGCCTGTTCCTCGGCGCCCTCCTCGGCGTGCCCGTGCCGGTCGCCCCCGGCCATGTGCAGCAGCGAGGAGCCGCGGTGGTGGCCGTGCTGGAAGTGATGGGCCGGGGCCCGGTGGTGGAACGGGGCCCCCTCGGCCCGCCCGGCCGCCTCGTCCCTCGGGGCCGGCATCTGGATGAACACTTCTCCCCCTCCGGCCGCCGAGCCCAGCACCAGCCCCGCCGGGAAGGGCGCGGAGGCGATGGAGGCCGCGGGGATGCCGGCCAGCCCCGAGAAGAGCTGCTGAGGGGAGGCGGCCTCGGCCTTGAGGCTCTCGAACACGCCGCTCTCGTCCACGCTGGCCTCCGAGCTCAGCGTCTGGCTCCGGCTCCTGCAGCGGGCACACACGCCAGGGGCTCGGTCAACACGGGCTCACAGCGCTGGCTGCTGGTCCAGCCCAGCCCTGAGTGCAGCGATCCCTCCACAGCCCCTGTTGCTGCTTGCGGCTCCAGGCACAGGTCACCAGCGGGACGGGGCTGCTGAGGAACGCGCCTCGAGGTTTTCCAGCATCGGCCTCGTTACCTGGCTATGACAATGGGAGGATGCCAGCAGCTCATGTACTTGGCAGTAGCCAAAGAACTCAGGGTTACAACTCACTTAAAGATTTTTTGACTAATCACCCAAAGTAAAAGCATATTGGCAGTAGTTCTATCCAACCACTATAAGCACACGTACCTTTGGTTAAAACAATGCTCTCTTATTTCAAACACAATACCTGCTACCTTAAAACACAATGCACAGAGCTCCATTATTAAGCTTAGAATTTCCTAATACATATTAGATATACTTTTGCTAGATATACTTTTGTGTAACTTAGGGATTTATTCTAGCCAAGCATTAGTACACTGACCATGTTCTATTTGTCCTTACTTTCTACATCTCATTTAACTTTTTTGCTGACAAGCCTTATGGCTACTGCTTAGCTCTAATTGCAGTCTGCTGTCTCTGAGGCCTGCCTTTCGCAGCTTTCCCGAAACCCTGATTTTAAGGATTCCCACACTCTCAGAACACCAAGCCCTCCAAATGTTTTTCCCTGTATTTTCTGTCAGGAAGTCACAGCTGCAGAACTGGAGGCCAGCAACCAGATCAGAGAACCTCTCCAGACCTGACCAGAACACATCAGCTCCCCCACCAAGGAATGAAGCTCCCAAACACCCTGCTTGCTTTTGGAAATAAACAAAGGAATAATACATCCAGTATCAAATCCAGTATCTTCTATAATGATTTGAGTATTTAAAGAAAAATATACAAAACCTCATGGAACCTGAAACAGCACCACCAAGTCAAGTCCTGCTATAAACAAATAAACTAGGCTAACTCAAAGCAATGACCTACCCCCAAAATCCTGTCTTTATTTTGGGACAATCACTTATTTTGGGACCTGCCCACTGATGAATTGCACCAGAAGAGACAGAATCACCAGGGGAAGAGAAGTGTTGAGAGCTGCTTTGTGTGTCCTTGACCTGACACAAAAGTGAAGGATGTGCTCACGGGTTCAGATAAATTCTTTTATTTTTATATTTTTGGTAAATTGGGCATGGATGTACCCAAATTACTGGGCGGAACTGGTTCTGGCACTGATTCTTTCCCAAGCATGTTGGAATACAGCCAGATTCCAAAAAGAAAGTCTGAATACCTTTATCCTAACAGCAAAAGTCAACAGGGTTTTTTTCTTCACTAGAAGTCAATGCAAGGAAAGTTTAGGTGAGAGGGAACAATGCAGGTAACAAGTACAATGATCACCAGGCAGTAAATGCCTGACAGACAGCAAACACTTCTCTAACCTGCAAAAGGAGAGTAAACAACAAAGGAACCTCAGCAAGAGGCAAAGCCCACAAGTAAGGCGTGTTGCAGAGCTTTGGTCTCTCCTGATTTGAGTCCTGGGAGATCTCTGACTTTAGGAACAGCAGTTACAAGTTGAGACAGCTCACGCAGGGCCCTCAACCCTCTCTCCCCCATGGGTTCCAAAGCCTCCCAAGGGCACAGAGCTCTGCCTTTCACCTCCCCCTGGGGACACCCTCAAACCTCTCTGGCCAAACCTTCCCACTAAGCAAGCTCCTAATAAGGCTTTTTGTAGCTGCACGCCATTCCCACTGCATCTCCACAGGCTCCTGCAAGGAATCCAGTCAACAAGACATTGCACACCTTGTTCTGGTCCAAAATATTAATCAGGCAGGCCTTTAAATTCACACCTAACATTAGAACTCAGGGATGTACACACAGCTTATGGCTGGGAATGTAACAAACAGCCTGGGAGGAACCCAGTGCTACAAATAAAGACACAGCTATCCTTTGGAATATTATTACCAGGATACACAAGTGTGCTTTCAGCAGGAAGGAATTAATCTGTGACATATTTATAAACAAACAAGGTTTTTTTTGGTTGAAATTGTAAGGCTGCTGAAGTTAACAGAAGTGAAGACCAGTGGCAACAGCATTTCCTTCTACAGTTAGGAAAACTTCACACTATGTTCCTGACTATGTATTTACCCTGTTAAAAATCAGAAGCATCATGCAGAAAAAAACTGAAGATGGCTTTCTTTCCCCTGAAATTAAGAATGGTACCATGCTAGCAATGGCCATGACATAAGGCTTCAACTCTAGTTGCAAAACCACTATAGAAAATAAAATATTTACTAATGATCTTTCACTTATAATCTCAGCTCAAACAGAGCAATGGAATTTGTTAGTTCCATCTTTGTCTTGGAGTAATTAGATTAGTTTCTTCTTCAGGAATAAAAATTTTAAAAGTCATACTCTAACTCTGGGAAAGCACCAGGGAATATTTAGTACCAGAACAACAACAGTGACAAGGCTCCCTTGCTGATGTTATAATTACAGAAACAAATTTGAGGTATTCTAAATACTCACATACATGAAGATAGATAGACTCTGGGAAGATGCAAAGAGTCACCCAAACTCTTTATAAAACACTAAGTCAGAGTAGTTGGGAGCTTCAGACCAGCAGACTTTTTAAACACCTCAGTAAGAGACGTGTAAATGGTTCCTGTTCACACAGGTCCGTCCTTACACCCTGACAGTGCTCAGGGTCCCCACAGGACTGGGCCATCAATCCAAGCCCTCCTCCAAGCTCCACCATCCTGCCCATGCTCAGCCAGCTGTCTGCCAGCTGTGCCATCCTGGATCACCCTGAAACACTGTGGCTGGCAGCAATCAGTGAGTGACAGCAAGAGAAAAGTAAACTTGTCTCTAGAATCCCCAGACTTGAGTAGAGAGCCCAGCCACACCACACACACATGAATTTGACTTTCTCAGTTTTGAGCTTTCATCTTCTAAAACACCCCCTACTCTTAAATCAGAACCCTCCTCTTGGGAGAGGAACATGGAGGGAAGAAGGGCAAGGATTTACCTTTCAGGAGGCACGGTGTCCGTGTTGCTGCTGTGCCGCCTCTGCATTTTCCTCAAAACCCTAAAACACAACACGCTCAACATGAACCCTGTGGCTCAGCAAACCCCAGAGTGGCTACTGGCACAGGCCCTGGGGGCAGAGGGCTGCGGGACCCGCTCAGCTGGGGACATGGCTGGCAGCAATCATTCGCTTCTGCGGCACAGCACCTCGAGCTCCCATTTGTTTCTCAGTACACTTGAAGAGACAGCTCTGAAAGGCAAACGGGGGCACACAGGTGTCCAGGCTGGGCAGGAATCACTCAGGTCCCCTCCTGCAGGAAGTGGCAGTCACCAGGAGGGATGGCATGTCCTGGCAAGGAACATGGGGACATCTAACAGTGGCTCTCGATGTGACACGTGACTCAACGGCCTCTTGGGAAATCAGATCCAGTCTTCTTTTTCTGCAGGAACTTGCTCTGCAAAGCAAAACTGAGAGGGAAGAAGAAAAAGAAAATGTGTAAACATTTTTAATGAAAAAAATACAATTGTCTCATGACAATATTATTTTAAACAAGCAACTCATTCATTTTAATCTACAGAAATACCATTTGCAAAGTCTGGCCAATAGGCCCACAGTACAAGAGCTACTTAATAAAATGTAAAGACTAAGATTTAAATACTCTAATATAAAAAGTTATAACATTATTAATAACACATGACAATATACACATAGACGTGCAGCCCGTGTGTAAAGGCACAATGGCTCTGGGGAGGTTTGCCAGCTGTCTCAAAGCACAGTACCTGAAGAGCAGCTTTATCCAGAGGTGAAAGGTGCCACGCTGGCAGAGATGGAAGCCCAGGAGCGTGCAGACATTCACAGATGGAGCACCTCAGACAGTCCAGACTTCAAACTCATCCCAGGTCCTCCCTCCCAGCCAGTGACTGTCAGCACCTGGCCCCAGTGCTCACACAGGCCCACCTGGAAGAAGCACACACAGAGAGCAATTTTCAGCACAGCACACAGAGTTTTACCTCTCCATCTCCCTGGGAAAGGCAGAGAGGTGCAGGAACCCTCGGTGCTTCAAGCCCTGCCCATGTGCGTGACCCAGCAAAGCTGTTTTCCTCTGGGACTGGCACCTGCAGCCCTGCTTCCCACACAGGCACTCCCTGGGAGTGCTCCCAGAGCTGTACTCGGCCTTCATTGTGTCCATACACACACCTTTTATCCCACACACGTGTGTGTGTGTCTGTAATAAATACAGACAGACATAAATGTATTTATATATACATGCACTTGTATCACAGAACATATCACACACATATAGCATAATATATATTTTATATATCCATCTGTACGTACATATGTGTACAAATGCATATACATACATATATGTATATACATATATACATATATATGTTTACACAGATGTATACACATATATATACAGACATATCTATTAACACAGTTCTAAACATACATATACACATCTATATATACACACCATATACACAGTATACATATATAGAGATGCATAATATGCGTACATAAAGATATATATACATACATGTACACATACATGTATATACATTTGTAAACAGACATATCTATTAATACAGTTCTATACACACACATGCATATGTAAATCTATATATATAGTATACATATCTAGATATTCATACATATATATGTATACATACATGCATATATGTATATATACAAACATCTATTAATACAGTTCTATACATATGCATACATATATACATCTATATGTACACACACATATATACATAGTATACATATAGAGATATACACCTATATACGTATAGATATACATACATGTATACACATATATACACAGAAATATCTATTAATAGAGTTCTATACCTATACATACATCTATACATCTATATATACATATGCATATATAGATACACTCCTATACACATATATATACACAGAGATAGATAGATAGATAGATAGATAGATAGATAGATAGATAGATAGATAGATAGATAAAAATTAAAACCATACAATTCTATACGTACAGACATATATACATGTACACACAGACATAAGCCAGGCCTTTTTTTCCGTTATGCGGGGGCAGGAGGTTCCCGCTGCAATCCGTGGTGCAGTGCCCCGGCCCGGCCCCGCTGTGCCGCCGTACCCAGCGGCTCGGCTCGGCTCGGTGCCGCCGGTGGTGCCGGTGGTGCCGGTGGTGCCCCTGGTGCCCCGCGCACGCCCGGCCGCGGTTTCCGCCCGCCCCGCCCCGCCCCGCCGGCGGAAGCGCTCGGGCCGCGCTGGGGCCGCGCTGGGGCCGCCCGGGGCTCGGCGCCGCTCGCTGCGGGCCCGCCGGTGATGCCGGCCCCGGGCCCGCGCTGCCCCTCGCCCGGCCATGGTGCCCTGCGGGGCCGTGCTCTGGCGGCGGCTGCTCAGGAAGCGATGGGTCCTCGGCGTCGTCTTCGGGCTCTCGCTCGTTTATTTCATCACCAGCACCTTCAAGCAGGTCAGTGCCGGCCCCGGCCCCGGCCCCGGCCCCGGCACGCCGCGGGCTGGGTTAAAACATCCCGTGTGCCACGGTGACTTTCGTTCTTCAGGTGCTGTCACCGCACTCCTGGGTAATGCTGCCGTAAGAATGACATTATAAATACTTAATGGTGTTTAAAATAGGAATGCCTGATTCTGTGTTTGACAGCAAGAGTGGTTTGAACCAAAACTGGGAAAAGAAAGTCTCCACTGGGTTTGGTAGGTGTTGTTGTGTCTTTTGGGAATGGTGATTCCACTGGCAAAGGGCTCATGAAAGAGAAATACGTTCAGCTGCGGTTATTTAATATAATTCATACTACTTTTGTGGTTGTAGTGACTGAGTTCAGCTGTCTTAGCTGATCCATGGTGAGCTAGAATACCCTGACTTTACTGAACTGTGTGTCTTCCTGTTGTGGATATGTATGTAGTATAAAATACTACAAGTAGTAAATTGTTTGCACCATTAATGCTGGAATTTCCTGTGCTGTGGAGTTTACAAGTACTGGGCATCTTTAATCCTGGGAGAGGCACGTGGATTGAAGTGGCAGGAGGAACTGGTATGTTTGGTGGCATTCCTGTTTTTGTTTCAGGAAGAAAGGATGGTGAGAGATCGGACTCTCCTCCAAGTGCAGGAGCATGAGCAGCCCATCATGTGGAAGGTGAAGTTCAGCTCGGGGAACAGCAGTCAGCTGAGCAACCAGTGCAGGAACTCTGTGCAGGGGAAGCTCCTCATTACAGATGAACTGGGTATGGTTGATATTTAGTTGAATTTATTCTGCATATGGCTCTGCTGAATGCTGTTTTGTGTGTCTGACTGCTGATGACACTTTGATGTAACAACTGCTCTTTATTAAGGCATTTTCACTCAGCCCTTGCCTGCTCTCCTCTGGCTGGCTGAATTTCAGTGTGGCTGCAGATGCTGCTGCTTTGGTTCTGTGCACACCAGACTCAGGCCCAGGGCTGTGTGAGTGTGACTGTGACCACCTTAAAGCCAAAGAATCCCCGTTCCCTTTGCACAGAGCCCAGGCACTGGGTCCTGCTCAGTTTGCTGTGGTTGCTTGCAGAGCTCTTTGTGTCTCCCTGCAGCGTGCTCCTGCTGTCAGGGGAGTTTGGGAGAGCAACTGAGGAAGCCTTGGCCTTGCATGGAGGCAGCTCAGGGTGTAATTAGTGCTCAGGCACAGTTAATGAGCTCGTCTGACCCTTGTAAACCCAAGGTTATTAACCACTTGTTTTAAGCAGTAGAAATTAAAGACTCTTTCCTGCCCTGCACTGTTGCTCTGTGCTTGTTGCTTAGACCAGGATCTTTCTTGGCCACAAATCAAGGCTATAGAAAAACCCACCACATCTTTTGTGATTTGCATCAATGTTAAATTTGGCACTGCCTGACTTAGGCTTAGTGCCAGTTCATAAGATCTCTAAAAATTACAGATCTCTCACAGACTAATGCTGTGGTAGGACCATTTTCATAAGGATATACACCATATTTCTATACTGTTAAGGATTCCACTCAGCAGTGAATATTACACTGTCCTGCATGGCTAAATCTAAGTCTCTTCGTACTGAACTGTAAAAGAATTATTCAGACACAGCCCCGTTGCAAAAACTTGTGTCATGTTTTTTTTCCAATATAATCAATGCCATTCCCATTCCCCCTTTCACAACAAGGAACTGTGCCCAAAAAAAGTCAGAACTTAAATAATCTGCATTTAAATACTCATGCTGTATATAGAGCACACATTAGAGCAGGATATGGTAGCTGTGCAGATAACACCAGGCTGTCTGAAAAGCTGCTCTCCATTTCAAAGAGTGGCTGCACAGGACTGAGGGGGGATCATCATCTACTAAATGACAAACAAACCTGCTCTTAAGGAATGTGGTTCTTACTGCAGATTTTCACAGAACATACAGAGGGGTGTATAGCTTCTGTGAGCTTCCTGTGAGCTTCTCTTAGATTCTTGTCACTGCTGTTGCTGTTTTCCAGGCTACATCTGTGAGAGGAAGGACCTGCTGGTGAATGGCTGCTGCAATGTGCACGTGCCCAGCACGAAGCTGTACAGCTGTGACAGCTGCCTGCCCAACGGCTGCTGCAGCATCTACGAGTTCTGCGTGTCCTGCTGCCTGCAGCCCAGCAAGGTGATGGGCTTCCTCCTGCTTTCCAGCTGCTCTCAGCTGTTGGGTCCCTCTGTGGCTAAAAGTGCTTCTTTGTGAGGAGCTTTTCCCTTAGAGGGACAGTTCCTTTTCTTGGAAGGATGAGGAAAAGCTCCAAGGAGCGTATGGCAAGCTATAAATAAAGCTTTAACAAAACTCGTCCTTCCCACCTTTGGGAGAAAATACTGGGAGCCTTGAAAAGTGTTTCAGCTTCAGGGGAATTGCATTTGCCAAAGGGGAACGGTTGCAGAAGAGTTATTCCAGCCACTATTAGTTTTGTAATTGGCATTTCCCCTTTTTCTGTGAGCTTCTCTTAGATTCTTGTCCTGCTGCTGGGGTTCTGAGGCATTAACCTTTCAGTGCCTTTCAGTGCTTGCTAGAAATCCTAAGTGGAGTTGCTTACTCTTCCTCTGGTACCTGAGCTTTGTAGGCTGGGGTGGGCTTTCATTACTCCTTGCTGAAGCAGAGTGTTTCTGATTTTTGCCTTCTCTTTGCTGACCACTTCAGCAACATCTCCTGGAGCGGTTCTTGAACCGGGCAGCGATCGCGTTCCAAAACCTCTTCATGGCAGTGGAAGATCACTTTGAGCTGTGTCTGGCCAAGTGTAGGACTTCATCACAGGTGAGGCTCCAGCACACGTCCAGGGCCCAGAAAGTGCCCTTGGGAAATGGGGCTCAATCCTGTGAATGGCTGGTATGTTGTGTTTGTATTTTCATCAAAGCTGAAGCTATGGCTGAGAGCCAGTCTGAAGGCAAAGCATGTGTTTAGAGCAGGACGAGTTGCACATTCTCTGTAGAAAAGAGGGGCTTAACTAAAAAGAGACTGAGTTCAATGA